>NC_091131.1:74487329-74799829 GCF_040183065.1 Periplaneta americana | reverse complement strand
GAAATAAAAAAATACAAGTCTAAAGATAAGATCACAGTGAGCACAAAAAGTACTAATGCAATATATTGACTGCCTTAATATATTAGTGGTTAAAGAAAATGACTGAATATCTAGAAATAAGTAACTGATTGTACAAATATTAAGGGCAATAAGACAGTAACAATTTCGAAACATTTGCAGTAAGTTGTTATACTCAGCTTACTGCATTGTACTCTACGCAGTAAGAAAATGTTTATTAAGTTTTGTTTTTGAATACTGTTAAATTCCGACAATCTCTGATGTCACTGGGTAGGGTATTTCATTTCATTTCATTTCATTTTATTTATTGTATTCAATAGATCTTATACTAGCATTGAAGCTTTAAGATGTGGAACAAGTTAAAATTTCACAAGATTACAATTTTTGGCGTCATGAAGAAGGTGAGGCCGAGGATTCGCCGTAGATTACCTGGCATTTGTCTTGTTTATTCCACAAGCGCGATAAAGAGATTGTATATGATGATGAATACGATTATGTTTTATGTGTATTAATTATTTCAAAGTCCCGCTGAGAGTAATGGATTTTCAAAATATAATACTTTCCTTATTTATGATCTTGACTAAGGAAAAGTTACCAACTTAAGGCTGGTTCACAATAAACCGGGAACGAGAACCAGAATGAGTTCAGTACGAGAAGCAGAGGACGTCAATATGAAAATTTTTGATTCACAATAAACCGAGAACGTAGACGACTATGCATATCGATATGTATGTCAATAACGATATGTAAAGTCGATATTACGCATTCTGATGTTATATAATTGACCAATGGCGTTCTCTCATGAGTACAAGTTAGAGAAAATAAACACAGGTTAACCAACTTCGAAATTTCAACTGAAACATTTCATTAGGTACGGTACTACAAATATGCCCATGCATCTTTATTATCACAACCTATTTTAAGTCTACCATAACGTAAAATAATTAGAGAAGAAACGTTTGTCATAGAACAAAAATGAACACAACAGTAGTTATTGAATTGAAGCATGAATATGTAGTGTGTAATACAACCAATACAGTAATAAAATATGATTCGCTTCCGATCGGTGTTCAAAGATGCAGCTATTGAAAGCCATGTATTCTCCGTCATTTTCTCATCTTTATACGAGGCGCGCCGCTTATCGTAAACGTGAGGATTTTCCTCAACACTCAATATTAGAATCTCATCATGCTCCATGATGCATAGCACAGAACAAAATAATGCATAGGTTATGTCACGGTCTTCTTGCTACAAAATATATAACAAAATAGCTTTTACATGGCAATAGAATGGATCTAGTGGGCTGTGATCGGAAACATGAACGCCAAAGTTGAAATTTGGCCAACTCTCCGTTCCCGATCCCGGGCTCCGGCAAGCTTTTCGTTAATTGTGAATGCTCACATTTAAATGTACACATTTTAACAATTTTACCGTTTTCGTTTTCGTTCCGATTCTCGTTTCCGGTTTATTGTGAACCAGCCTTAACTCTTCCTCATTTAACAAATTGTCTTTCTTAGCGGACTGATGTCTCTACGAATTAATAGCCTGCAATTGTGTCTTCACGATTATAGAGGCTTCTGCCAGACAAATCAGGCAACAGAGAAGAAAAAAAATGGGAAACAATATGTCTTCAGAACTGGAGTGTTAGAGTCTAAAAAGAGACCAAAGTTATATATTATTCAGAATTGAAACATGTAATGAAATAGCAGGAATTATAATTTTAATAAATCGTTCCCCTATTCTGTTTCAGTCCGTGGCCAGAAATGACTCCGGCACAGTTGTAGTGTGCTCTGCAGTAAATCCTGCAGGATCGGTCTCTTGGAGAGCTCGCCTAACCGTAACGTCTCCAGAAGACCATCCTCCTCCCATCATTACATTAGGACCTACCAACCAAACTTTGCCAGTGAAGTCTATGGCAGTATTGCCCTGCTCAGCAATTGGAAGTCCTCCTCCAGTGATAACTTGGTATCGAGATGGGGCACCTGTTCTCCCTGGACCTAGAATCAACATATCTGAATCTGGAACACTGCAGATTAATGGTAAGTACTCGTGTGATCGTGATCTGCTATGAAAGAGTTAGTGTCCTAATACCACCTGAAGCTAATTTATTCTTGGCATTAACTGTCAGGGATATTTCTGTTACTATAATATAGTGATATAACGTAACAAATTATAGAAAATGGAGTCCTTCAGTTGTCAATTTTTTTGAGAATAATTTTATTGGTAATTGTACCATATAAAACAAAAGAATTAATACTTTTATTCACAAAGTAATTCATCTTTATAAACAAGTTTTGTGGTACGTAAATATTAATTTCTGATCCTACAGAATATATCTGTTATGGTAACAATTGATATTAGGGGAGAAAAATTCGCTCCTGCGCCGGGGATAGAACCCGGGTCCTTGGTTCTACGTTCCAAGCGCAAGCGCTCTAACCATTGAGCTACGCCGAAATTCAATCCAGAGCACCGGATCGAATCCCTCTCTTCCAGTGTTTTTCCCCCGTTGTGGTCTGACTCCAAGTTCGACATGTATATTTTTCATACCAAAACGTTGCAATTTGTCTCTCTTCTAGCTAGAATAAAGACGTTTCACGTCAACGGCGTTATAATGTAATGCTTGGCTACTCATACTAAATGAAGGGTAGAGAACTGGCCACTCTACCTCATTATTTCCTGGCTTAGTTGCCTCACAAGTGATGCCTTGTTGGTATCACTTGTGAGTTCCAGATCTGTCTTCGGACAGTTGACTAAACGAGCTTAGTTCACTTTAGCAAATTGTTCAGGAGAGAAATTTAAAGTCTGTCTTTAGTATATTCTTTCCTTGTATCCCAGATCTAAAAATCTGTCATAGCACTTATTCTGTTCACCTTATCACTGTGTTTCATTCATAGGACTAAACTACATGGAATATCCTACTCCACACAATATGCATAACTCATTTGGGGGGGGGGGAAGTGGACAAAGTTATCTTTCCCTGTACCCTTCAAATGTAAAAAATGAAGACTATAAATAAAACTACAGTAAACTGTAGTTCTGGAAGACCATAGCCAGGAGATTATAAATAAAAAGTAAATAAATTAAAATAAGAAAGAACCTTCTGATTTCTAACTGCTGCTTTTCTAAAGATTTTTTATATTTCGAATTGAATTTTGTGAATAAATTTGATTGGCGTGAACCAAATATTTTGGGGACATAATGTTTATTGCTTCATTTGACACTAATTTTATGTAAGAAGGAAAACAATGTTTCTACAGCCAGTTCTAAATAAAATGCATTTTTGTACAATTCTGACACAGAGACTTCAAAATAAAATAACATCAGTAAATGTTACAGTATTTCATGTGCATACTGCCTGGACGAATTCTCTCGTAGGCATTATATAGGCACAAACTCCATTTTGTACTGTAGTTTAGGAGAAAATGCTGTTCACTGACGACAGGCAGACGGCATGCCAATTAGACACACAGAAAAATTCCGATGTAAATTCCAGAACTTAATTCTTTGCATCATCACAGCTCCCTCCTCTCTCTCTCTCTCTCTATCTCTCTATATCTCTCTATCTCTATCTCTCTATATCTCTCTATCTCTATCTCTCTATCTCGATCTCTATCTAGCTCTATCTCTCTCTATCTCTGTCTCTGTCTCTCTCCTTCTATCTCTCTCGATCTCTCTATATCTTCACTCTATCTCTCTCTATTTCTCTATATATCTCTCTATCTCTCTATACCTCTCTGTATGTATATTCTGTATGTATATATATATATGTGTGTGTGTGTGTGTGTGTGTGTGTGTGTGTGTGTGTGTGTGTGTGTGTGTGTGTGTGTGTGTGTGTGTGTGTGTGTGTGTGTGTGTGTGTGTGTGTGTGTGTGTGTGTGTGTGTGTGTGTGTGTGTGTGTGTGTGTGTGTGTGTGTGTGTGTGTGTGTGTGTGTGTGTGTGTGTGTGTGTGTGTGTGTGTGTGTGTGTGTGTGTGTGTGTGTGTGTGTGTGTGTGTGTGTGTGTGTGTGTGTGTGTGTGTGTGTGTGTGTGTGTGTGTGTGTGTGTGTGTGTGTGTGTGTGTGTGTGTGTGTGTGTGTGTGTGTGTGTGTGTGTGTGTGTGTGTGTGTGTGTGTGTGTGTGTGTGTGTGTGTGTGTGTGTGTGTGTGTGTGTGTGTGTGTGTGTGTGTGTGTGTGTGTGTGTGTGTGTGTGTGTGTGTGTGTGTGTGTGTGTGTGTGTGTGTGTGTGTGTGTGTGTGTGTGTGTGTGTGTGTGTGTGTGTGTGTGTGTGTGTGTGTGTGTGTGTGTGTGTGTGTGTGTGTGTGTGTGTGTGTGTGTGTGTGTGTGTGTGTGTGTGTGTGTGTGTGTGTGTGTGTGTGTGTGTGTGTGTGTGTGTGTGTGTGTGTGTGTGTGTGTGTGTGTGTGTGTGTGTGTGTGTGTGTGTGTGTGTGTGTGTGTGTGTGTGTGTGTGTGTGTGTGTGTGTGTGTGTGTGTGTGTGTGTGTGTGTGTGTGTGTGTGTGTGTGTGTGTGTGTGTGTGTGTGTGTGTGTGTGTGTGTGTGTGTGTGTGTGTGTGTGTGTGTGTGTGTGTGTGTGTGTGTGTGTGTGTGTGTGTGTGTGTGTGTGTGTGTGTGTGTGTGTGTGTGTGTGTGTGTGTGTGTGTGTGTGTGTGTGTGTGTGTGTGTGTGTGTGTGTGTGTGTGTGTGTGTGTGTGTGTGTGTGTGTGTGTGTGTGTGTGTGTGTGTGTGTGTGTGTGTGTGTGTGTGTGTGTGTGTGTGTGTGTGTGTGTGTGTGTGTGTGTGTGTGTGTGTGTGTGTGTGTGTGTGTGTGTGTGTGTGTGTGTGTGTGTGTGTGTGTGTGTGTGTGTGTGTGTGTGTGTGTGTGTGTGTGTGTGTGTGTGTGTGTGTGTGTGTGTGTGTGTGTGTGTGTGTGTGTGTGTGTGTGTGTGTGTGTGTGTGTGTGTGTGTGTGTGTGTGTGTGTGTGTGTGTGTGTGTGTGTGTGTGTGTGTGTGTGTGTGTGTGTGTGTGTGTGTGTGTGTGTGTGTGTGTGTGTGTGTGTGTGTGTGTGTGTGTGTGTGTGTGTGTGTGTGTGTGTGTGTGTGTGTGTGTGTGTGTGTGTGTGTGTGTGTGTGTGTGTGTGTGTGTGTGTGTGTGTGTGTGTGTGTGTGTGTGTGTGTGTGTGTGTGTGTGTGTGTGTGTGTGTGTGTGTGTGTGTGTGTGTGTGTGTGTGTGTGTGTGTGTGTGTGTGTGTGTGTGTGTGTGTGTGTGTGTGTGTGTGTGTGTGTGTGTGTGTGTGTGTGTGTGTGTGTGTGTGTGTGTGTGTGTGTGTGTGTGTGTGTGTGTGTGTGTGTGTGTGTGTGTGTGTGTGTGTGTGTGTGTGTGTGTGTGTGTGTGTGTGTGTGTGTGTGTGTGTGTGTGTGTGTGTGTGTGTGTGTGTGTGTGTGTGTGTGTGTGTGTGTGTGTGTGTGTGTGTGTGTGTGTGTGTGTGTGTGTGTGTGTGTGTGTGTGTGTGTGTGTGTGTGTGTGTGTGTGTGTGTGTGTGTGTGTGTGTGTGTGTGTGTGTGTGTGTGTGTGTGTGTGTGTGTGTGTGTGTGTGTGTGTGTGTGTGTGTGTGTGTGTGTGTGTGTGTGTGTGTGTGTGTGTGTGTGTGTGTGTGTGTGTGTGTGTGTGTGTGTGTGTGTGTGTGTGTGTGTGTGTGTGTGTGTGTGTGTGTGTGTGTGTGTGTGTGTGTGTGTGTGTGTGTGTGTGTGTGTGTGTGTGTGTGTGTGTGTGTGTGTGTGTGTGTGTGTGTGTGTGTGTGTGTGTGTGTGTGTGTGTGTGTGTGTGTGTGTGTGTGTGTGTGTGTGTGTGTGTGTGTGTGTGTGTGTGTGTGTGTGTGTGTGTGTGTGTGTGTGTGTGTGTGTGTGTGTGTGTGTGTGTGTGTGTGTGTGTGTGTGTGTGTGTGTGTGTGTGTGTGTGTGTGTGTGTGTGTGTGTGTGTGTGTGTGTGTGTGTGTGTGTGTGTGTGTGTGTGTGTGTGTGTGTGTGTGTGTGTGTGTGTGTGTGTGTGTGTGTGTGTGTGTGTGTGTGTGTGTGTGTGTGTGTGTGTGTGTGTGTGTGTGTGTGTGTGTGTGTGTGTGTGTGTGTGTGTGTGTGTGTGTGTGTGTGTGTGTGTGTGTGTGTGTGTGTGTGTGTGTGTGTGTGTGTGTGTGTGTGTGTGTGTGTGTGTGTGTGTGTAACATGAAATTAAAGAATTAAATATTATGATTTCAGACTTGGAGAAACGGGACAGCGGCCTATACACATGTGTGGCTTCGTCACGCAGCGGTAAAGCAACTTGGAGTGGTGCCCTTAGACTTGAGTTGCCCACAAATCCGAATATCAATTTCTTCAGGGCGCCTGAGCCATCCACATTTCCAGGACCACCCAGCAGACCACATATAGTAAACAAGACTGATTCTAGTGTCACCATATCTTGGACTCGTAATAACAAAATTGGATCATCTTCGTTACTGGGATATCAGGTACGTTATTATTCCAATCATGAAGTGAACATTTACCCAGTACTGCTAATGAGAGGTGGTTTCATATCAAAGAATTTTCTATTGGTGATATTATTATTGTTATTATTATTATTATTATTATTATTATTATTATTGTCATCATCATCATCATCATCATAACCATCATCATCATCATGTTAATACATTTTTCTGTAGATAGATATTTATCTGTGAGACAATTGTTAGTCGTCAGCCTTTAGGATGGTGTTGCTGGTAAATCTTAAATTACTTACATTTACACTGTTAACTTTTGTATCTCCTAGCATATATTTTAGAGCCTTTTTAAAATATTTTCAGAATGATCCCTACATTTTTTCGAATCCATTTTTTCCGAAAGGCTGTAATATTATTTTTAAGTTTCCGAAAACCAAATTCCGAAAGTCATTCTTCTGAAACACATCAATTCCGAATACCAGAACTGTTAATAAAATAGGGGACTAACCTTGAACATCCGCCTACAAACCATTCGTGACTTTTCACTAAAAACTGTAAATTTTCTTTCGTGCCAACATAGTTACCTGACCATCATTAATATCTTCCTCTAGACATGAGTCAAATAATAGAAATCTCTCATCATGAAGAGTTTCTTTTTGTAAATATTGTCAGGAATCTGAAACAAATCTCTGTGATGTCGGATTTGGGAATCGATCATGTCTTCTTTCACTTTTAATTGATTTCTTTACATTTTCTCGTTCGAACAAACAATTTGATACGAGAAGAAACTCGTTCAGGTTCATTACATAATATTTGTGATGGAAGAAGTTCTGGACGATCTTGGGCTGCACGCTCGTAGTCGCGTTATGAGCTCTTCCCTACTATACTCCTGTTGAGTTCTTTCTCCATTTTTTATTTCACTTTTTCTTCTTTTCTTTCTTCATTTTTTCTGTCTTTCTCCATTACTCTCTTTCCTTTTTCATGTCTCCTTTCTTTCTCCATTTCTCTCTTTCCTTTTTCATGTCTCCTTTCTTTCTCCATTTCTTGATTATTCTATTTCTTTTTTCTTTTTTCATTTCTCTTTCTTTCTCCATTTCTTCATAGCTCTATTTCTTTTCTTTTTTCGTTTCTCTTTCTTTCTTTATTTCTTAATTTCTCTGTTTCTTCTTAATTTCTCTGTTTCTTCTTTTCTTTTTTCATTTCTCTTTCTTTCTCCATTTCTTGATTGATCTATTTCTTCTTTTCTTTTTTTTTATTTCTTTTCCTTTCTCCATTTCTTGATTGCTCTATTTGTTCTTTTCTCTTTTAATTTCTCTTTCTTTCCCCATTTTTTGTTTGCTCTATTTCTTCTTTTATTTTTTCATTTCTCTTTATTTCTTCATTTCTTGATTCTTCTATTTCTTCTTTCCTTTTTCGGTACTTCCTTTCTTTCTCCATGACTTGATTGTCTATTTCTTCTTTCCGTTTTCAGTACTTTCTTTCTCCATTTCTTGATTGCTATATTTCTTCTTTTCTTTTTCCGTTTTTCTTTCTTTCTCCTTTTCTCAATTGCTCTATTTCTTCTTTTCTTTTTTTCATTTCTCCTTTCTTGCTGCATTTCTTGTTTATATTTCTTCTTTTTTCTTTTGTGTTTCCTTTTTTTTCCATTTGTTGATTGCTCAATTTCTTCTTTTCTTTTTTCACTTTTGCTTTCTTTCTACATACCCTGATTTTTGTATTTCTTCTTTTGTTTTTTGGTATTTCCTTATTCTTTCACTCCTTGATTTGTCTAGTTCTTCTTTTCTCTTTTCAGTTTCGCTTTCTTCCTACATTTGCCGATTTCTCTATTCCTTCTTTTTATTGTGTTCATTTTTCCTTTCTTTCTACATTTTTATTTCTTCTTTTTTCATTTTTCCTTCCTTTCTCCATTTCTTAATTTCTCTATTTGTGGGATAGTTTGAAAGACAACGTGCTTTGCACGAATCCTCACACATTAGAGGAACTCCATGCTAATATTGAGTGCCTATGAAATAAAAAGAATTTCAGTTGATGAGCTTAGACGAGTGAGTGACAACAATCATATTCTCGCGATATCAAGCCGTTTCAACATCTGCCGTTGTAAACAGCATTTTACCGGCTGGTGCTCGACCTGTCGCCCGGGAGCCAGATCCCGTGCTACGGCAGCCATATAGGCCTACATTAAGAACCCAATATAATGCGATGTGAGCACTACTTAGCAACGCAAAAGTATTACCATAACGAAGTATTACTATACTTTCATGAATCCTCATGACGACATAAGATAATGATTAACGGTAAAATTGTCTTTTGGAAAAATGTACATTAGTAATAACTGTTTGGGAAAGTTGGTTTCGGAAAAGGGATTCGGAAAAGCAGACGTTAGGAATAATGGTTTCGGAAAAGCGGATTCGGAAAAATGGTCGGTAATGTTTCAGAATGTTTAAATAACGTAACAATATGCAGTGTTACCCCGCGTTTTATGTAGCTATATTTTTAGTGTAGTCATTTCAGAGCTTTATTGATGCTATCTGATTATAGTAAAGATTTTTTGTGATTCTGATGTCCTGGCCATCTAGGCCAGTTTGATGTAGGCACTGTATGAGTTTATCAAATTATACACGATGGAGATCCTTTTCAAAATCAATAAGACAAGTACATATAAGACCTGTGTCTAACAATATTCTCTTTGTTTTAATTTATTTTCCTGTTTACTATTATTCATACACGACCACAATTGAGAAGCTTATTTTCAAAACGACCCTTGTTCATTCCCATGACTTTGTGAGAAATCACGAAAAACATTTTAGATCTAAAATTTCTTACCAGCTAGGCAAGAGACATTATGAAACCAAAGAGGTTGGGTGCATTTAGAATCAAATGGGAGCATGAGAGTCTTCGATTTCAAAGCTGGAACTAATAGTTTGTAGCAAATTTGCTGTTAACAAGAGTCAATTTGATTCCATAAGTCACATTTAACGCACGATTTTTGTGGTTTAGAGGGCGTTCTGAAGTAAAATCATGACAGTTGTATGTAGAGTTATAAATTGAAGAATGCATGGACACTGGAAGTTCATTTTTGTTGTCAGGAGGACAAGAGACATTTTGAAAATGAGCTCCTCAAATTGTTCTCAACAGTAGTAACACAGTCTAGTAAATACAGTCATGAAGCTTGAGTTGTGAGGGTACTAGGAACAATAGACTGTGCCGGTACTATTTTGCATTGTCTATAATGAGGCGATAGTAGCGATCCTAGTGGTTAGCAACTATCTACGGATGCATATTTACTACGTATTGAGCTTCGTGACTGTATACTAGACTGTAGTAGTAACGTATTCTTGCAGGTGGAGCTATTTGGACGAGAACCAGGCGCAGGTCACATGGGATCTGGCAGTGGCTGGGTAGTAGCAGCTCGTCGGGTGCAAGGTCCAATCTACACCCAGTACCACCTAGCTCCAGGTGTCAGTTACACTTTCTTGATCAGAGCCGAGAATTCTCACGGCCTGTCTCCGCCCAGCCCCTTATCCGAACCCGTCATCATGGCTGCTACCGGTCTCACATGGCCCAGCGGAGACAGCGAAGAAGAAATGCAGCTGAACGAAGCTAGAGCTAGTCTCCTAACTGGACGTGTAGTAGAACTGGTGGATGCTCAACCCCTGACTTCAACTTCTGTTAAATTAGTATGGGAGGTAAGGTTTCATAAACGTTATGTTGACTTCAGTTTCTTAATTACTTTATTTAACAAAACTTTCTCGGTGTTGCTGTCCATTGTATTCAAGGTTCACGAGTTCACAGTAGAAAGTGGTTAATTGTAACAGTCATGAAAGTCCTTCGCTTGACCCCTTCGCAGTTCATTGCTGTGGATTTATGACCCCTTCCCTAAAATTAGAGACTTCAAGGTAAAATTTACCTGTAATTTACCGTCTATGTTAAAATTAAATTATTTTATTCATCACCCATATTTCTCACCTCACCAGCGGGAGTAACGAATTCCGATTCTAACGTGACCACAACTCAGAAATAGAGCCACTGGAATCTATGAAACGAATAATTGGAGAAAAGCGAATTTAATATTTGAATATGCTCTTAATTTCAGCTTTTAACAACAAGTATAGGCCTGACCTACTTGGAATAAAATTTAATAATTTGAATGTGTGTGACAGAGTTAATTTTTAAGTAGGGGGGTAAAGAAATATCTTAATATGAATTTCGAGATCATAATTAAATTATTTATTAAAATACTAAGACAAATTATTAATGTTATAATAATAAAATTAATCACAGTACTCGTCCATTAAAAACAAGTAGCCTAAGATGAAGAAATAAACTCATTAATTTCTTAACATTTAAAATACTATGTAATGAATATATTCATAAATATTGTTATTTTATACTAGGAGAGAAAATACTGAAGTTTAAAAAAAAGGAAACCTGTCACGAGGATCTCGTTCACACACTCTCAAATGTTGTACTTTATGTCACTCTTAACTCTTTTATTGCAATTTCTATTCTTTTTCTAAAAATGCTACAGACTTGCAGCATGTGTATTGTAGATTCAGGCAAATCTGTAGTTTGCTTTTGAAAAATTATAGAGAGATAATTTACTGTTTCTTTCTTTTGACCAGAGGGTATTCTTTCTGCAGAAAGTTGTCGCCGCATACACGTTGCTCAATGACTTTTATTAACTCTGATAATTGAAGTGCTTGGGGCAACATCGTGACAAGTAACACTCTAATTTTACAGGAGAACAACTCTTAAATTTTAAAATTATAACAATTATTATTAGTAAGCTTGATATTTAAATTGAAGTTTAAGATACCACGATCTATTGGATATTGAAAAATCTATCACAAATTTTGTTACAGAGAATTACTATAAAATCATTGTAAAAAAAAGAGAAGTTAAGTTGAAATGTGACTTGTTAGTATGTCGCCCCAAGAGTTCTGTGAATCAAACGAACAGTTACATAGTTAAATGGAGAAAGGTATCAGACCATTATCTTGTTATCAGTTATTATTGGTTTTATTGGCGGATGAAATCAAATGTCTAGTCGAATAATTTTAATTTACGCCTCAATTAATCATATAGAATGAATACTAGCCTCCATAATGTTGTTGAAAAGTAGGCTGACTCTTTTTCTGAAGTGATTGTACGGTTACAAAAATCCCAAATATTGCAAAGGTAATTACTTTTCTGTTCAGTATACTATAGGTTCTAATGCCTATGTTGAAAGAGTGTTCTCTTTACTGAAGTTTAAGTGGCCAGATATAAGAAATAAATGTTCTGTGGACTTGATAAAGGCCGAACTACAAATATTTCTCAGTTTCAATCAGTCATGCAGAGAATTTATATTGGAATATAAAAATAATACAAAATTACTTCATTCTGTCAAATTATCTTTTAATATCAGTCATGTCAGCAATACTTCAGGTTTTCTTCGGTATGAATGGTTTCATTACACCTACATTGAAAATGTATATGTAGACCTAACATGCAGGTTCTGTAAAATATATTTTATAGCCTAATGTTAAATGTCTAAGATAGAGTTAAGAATGATAATGACCCTAAATCTTAGAAAATAAACAATCACTTATAATGCTACTAAATCCCTGGGACGTTCGTATACATCTTCCCTATTTTTTTTTTTTTTTGTGAAAATCTTCCTTTTTCTCCTAAAACAAATCTGACAACCCTAATTACGCCTTTGAATTCGGCAACTGTTTAGCATATAATTATACCAATATGCACTGGATTCAGCTGCAGGGGCAGAGAGGTCACCTGGTATACATTGACTAAGTCTATTGTAACTTTAGACAATAATATTTGATGAATACTTATTTCTTAGTTCTTTGCACATGTGTCCAGTTATTATTAAGTAATTAGACAATGATCCTAGAGATCTGTAAATTATTTCATTTGATAGTTAGAAATATATTTTAAATCATATGATGATAGAGAATGGATTAATCTTGCTTAGGATAGGGACCAATGGCGGGCTTATGTGAGGGCGGCAATGAACCTCCGGGTTCCTTAAAAGCCAGTAAGTAAGTAAGTATGTGTAAGCCTATAACATAATTCAGTCATATTATTGACATTTCAGAAATTACAGCCTAAAAAAAAACGAAAATTATATTTTCAGTTATGAAATCTATAGTTCTCTGTGAGTGACATTAATATTGCGATGATGATTGATTTCAGATCTTCAATTCCGAATATGTGGAAGGATTCTATATTTATTCCCGCCCACTGGATGGTGCTCGTTCTCCAGAATCCTACAACATGTTAACTGTACTTCATGCAGGAGGTGCTTCAGGCTTCCAGGTTACGGGGCTGGCCAAATATACTCGCTATGAGTTCTTCCTAGTCCCCTTCTACAAAACTGTGGACGGACGACCTTCTAACTCACGAATGGCTCGTACATTGGAAGGAGGTAAAGAGTAATATTTAATGGCACACATTAATCAAGCTTTCTCTCCTGATTTAACTTCATTAACATTAAATTTCTAAATCAAAATCTGAAAAAGAAACATATACAGGAAAATCATTTTACTGTGCCATTATTTCCAATCAAATTCCAGGCTTCATAGTTTCCTGTTTGAAACATTGTATCATATTTAACTTAACTCAGTCTCTGTTTTTTTGTCTGTAAGTTCAAAAATAAGTGGTGTAATCTCTAAAAGTCATGAATTCTGTAAAATTTGCTGGTGTATTATATTTTCAGTTTCCTGGGGAACGTATAGTTACGCGTAGAAGAGAGTAGGTCTATTCAGCATGATTGTTCTTCATAATATTCTGGACATAAGTTACAATTTGTATTACTGTAGGGAATAATTACAGTAAATTCGTTTTAAGAACAACAGTAAAGTACATTTTAAACACGATTTTATCAAGTTTTCATTCATATGTCACCTTTACATATTTTTTTATCAGCGCTTTCATTTAATGTCGATTTTTTCATAATGTGTTGAAGAGTATTTAAACACAGAACTTCTGATAATTCTGTTTCTTTGTATGTTTTAGTTCCATCTGAACCCCCAAGCCATATGGAAGCAATATTACTCAATTCATCTGCTGTATATTTAAAATGGAAGCCACCACCACCAAATTCACACAACGGAATTTTGAGAAACTATCAGGTAAAATGAGAATAATGAAATGTTGCACCACTGCTTTCGTTTCAAATATATTATACGTATATTTTTTATTTTGCAGTAGCAGTAATGTAAATTAACAAAAATAAAGTTGGGGTAGATATTATTGCGTATTAAGATATCTTAAAATGTTGCTATATAACGGAATAAATTAATTCTCTACAATATTAGTTCAACTTAACAACTCCGTGTTCATTCAATTCAGTCTCGTCGTCGTCATTGGTCGTATATTTAAACTCGTCCGATGCCAAATTTAGATACTTGTATAGTAGTAATTTACTCCATTAAATAGTCGCCATAGGAATACCTATTGTACAATTGAAGGTTTTTTTTTAAAAACATCCATAGTCCAAAAACATAAATTTTCAGACGAAACAAAAATCTATCTGGCATGGATGTTGTTGACACTTCAAGTATGAAATTCATCATGCCATTTTTAAGGTGTTGTAGAAACTTAGGAAAACTGAAGTACATAACTTAAATTGCCTCATAGAAATACATGTGGACAATGATTGTTTTAAGAAAAAATACGTCCATACCTATGGAGTAACGGTTAGCGCGTCTGGCCGCGAAACCAGATAGCCCGGGTTCGATTCCCTCAACCCAATATGAGTAAATGCTGCGTAACTTTTGGTGCTGGACTCCGGACTCATTTCACCGGCATTATCACCTTCATCTCATTCAGACGCTAAATAATCTAAGCTGTTGATAAAGCGTCGTAAAATAGCCTAATAAAAGAAAAGGAAAAAAAATACTCTGTTGTGGCTGAAGTGCGCCACTCCTTTACCTAATCTTCTTTTTCTTTATTATATCCTGTTTCTTCTCCTATCGTTGCTTACGTTTCTTCCATGGGGTTACTTCTGCACCTAAAGATGACTCCATAACTAATACAACAATTCACGGGCAAAAGTATTTTTCTCTGAGGTGGCTTTTGCCGCGTACATAAGAAGCAGTACTATCAATCTACTACAGTTTGAAATTGTGTGGATGTATGTTTCAAGAAGATATGAATGGGATATTTATAAATGCTACCATCGTCCTGGACAATGGCTGTTTTCATTAAAAAAAAATCTTTTGACTTTGGTTATTTTATGAAAACCACTGTAAATTTTCACTCCTACAACCTAGGACTATTGTGTTTTTTCCACTAACAATTAATTCAGTAGATGGCCACTACAATACGCTCACCACATGCTTAATATCTCAAATTTGCATTCTTTGGACTATGGTTCTTTTTTTTTAAGCCTTCAATTGTTCTCGTGTGAAGATAGATGCACTAGTTTTCTGTTGCTTCTGCGTTAAGAAAAGAATGAATATACAAATTGTAGCGAAATTGCGGAATCATAACAGGTAAAACAGAACTACCTTAGAAAATCTATCCTCCGCTCCACTGTCTGCAAGTCATAAATATTACTTACATTCACAAATAGCTATTTAAATTCATGCATATTATTGTACCACTTAATTCAGAGTGTATCTGTTTTATTTCTTTTTTAATTTCTATTCAACTCAGGTAGCTAGTAATGATAATTCCTCTGTTTTCTACTCCAAACTTCACTTCGGTCTCATGCGTATGTGCGACTTTCAAGCTTAGTTGAAAATGCCCAGCCATGACAATTTTATCTCTGGACAACTTTAAGTATTAATTTGTTTACTTTACAAAAAACGTCCCTAGCTATCGAATTTGTCGAACATACATAAGAGACCCACGAGAAGGTTCGTGCAAATGCACAGTTTGCTAGCTTTGTTGTGAGTTTCCATTCACGATGAGCACTTTCTCTGAAGAGTGAGAGTACTAATGCGCTGTGAAAGAGTTCCCCCGCTTTCAAATTCATCGCACATGCGTACCAGACTGATCAGAAATTTCGAACAGATTGTATTTTATGCTGGAGGATATATATTTATCTGATTGTCAAGATATGGTGACCGTTAGTTGCTACTGGAAGTTAATGAAGAAATATGGATATTTGTGTCAGTATCTGCAGCATGTAAAACAAATCAACTATTGAATTATTAAATCTCAATCACCAGGTGGTGGTACGTGGGGGCGGAGACAACAATAATGCTTCTAGCAGAATCCTAACAAACGTGACTGTGAACGCAGCTACGCCGTCCCTGCTGTTGACCAATCTCACAGCAGGCGTCACATACATTGTACTGGCTTCTGCCGCTACTAGAGCTGGTCCTGGGCCACCCAGTGCGCCTGCAACCCTCAGACTTGATCCAACTTCGAGGCTTTTGCTCAAAGACCAGCATCATAGGTACAGTTTTATATATGTATACAATGTAATTATGAGTACATTTTTATTTATTAAATACAGTGTACATTAACAATTAAAATTGATTGTAAGTAAAAATAAATATATTCATAAAAAATCACATGATTCAAAAGGATAGGAATTTGCTTTTTATACAAGATCTTACTAGCATGATTTTATAAAATCTAGAATAATCTCTGAAGTTAAAAAATAATAAAATCATACACCTATTCACCTTATTTTTGGAAGAAATATGGAGGAAGTAATATATTTTAAGCGACAGTTACAAGAACTACAGAGAGATCCGTTTATAATTTGAGAGAGAATCTAGCGTACAAAGATACAATAAACTATCCGCACTTAAGTCACCTTCTCCCACATAAGCCGAGTCACCTCTATAGTGAATGAGCGCATAGTAGGATCTGTCGTTCTAATGTAATGTTTCAGTACCTTATTAAGCTGAAAATGTTTCTAGTGGAAACTTATTAGCAGAATAAAATTTATGGAAAACATGTTCAAAATGTATTCGTAAAAGTTTCGACACAAACTTTTCCAGTTATTGAATGACTTAAATATCACTATTCAGACATCTCATATTTTTCCATTTGTCATTAATTTTTTAAATATAATTAAACATGAGATTAATTACATTTGTTTTCGTTTTGCAGTCGTGGTAAATAGTCATTGAAGATGGAGAAGCATCTCCGAAACATGTCTGACTATAACTAATTTCTTTAATAATTTTATTGTATTTATTAGCGTTCATATAACTGTAATATATCACCTTTAATGTATCTTTCGACACAAATATTCGGTACCTCTCACTTTCAAAATTATAAATAGAGCTTTCCGTAGTTTTCTTATGATTTTTGTTTTGGTAAAAAGTAAAGAGTTTCCTTTCATTTTATTCCCTTACTAATGTACGAGTATATAATATGGAAACGAATGTGATGCAGCGAAAAAAATATATATATTTATTTTTATTTAAGTAATTAGTTTTGTGTAGTGATGTAGTTCCAAGAAGACAAGATAGGTAGGCCCTAATATCTACTCGTAGGCCTATATACTGTATCATTTTAACTGAAAGGTACTTCTTCCTTCAAATACTATTTTCTGTCTTGAACAAATATTCTAACAAATACTTCGAAAGCTCTTGTTGCAGGCCTTTGGCTAGACATCAGTACGAATGTATTTTTATGTTCCATTTGTTTTCCTTATTCCGTACACACCCTCGTCAAAAGTTAAAATTTTATGTAATTAGAATTTTCCGCCTAGACATATTTAAGTAACTCTGATAAGGACGAGTTGACGATTATTATTATTATTATTATTATTATTATTATTATTATTATTATTATTATTATTATTATTATTATTATTATTTATCCTATTCGCCATTATTATCATTATTATGTTTTTATTTTATTTAGGAAATTATGTTTCTCCATAAGTTCCTATCTTCAGTGTCTTCTTCGGTGAACCCTCTATAATATTACTTCTTCGGACCCCATCCATCCATTGTTCCTTAGGACTTTCCCGTCTTTTGTCGTTCTCTGCTTCCCATTCAAGCATCATCTTTAATATTCTTTCCCTTGTCATCCTCTTCACATGTCCAAACTATTTTAATTTTCTTCCTTCAGTTACCTCTAAGACATTGTTTAATATCCAAAGTTTCTCTAATTTTTATATTTCTAATTTTATCCCTCCGTGATTTTCGAGAGGTGCTCTTCCAAAAGTCCGTCTCAGTTACTAATAGGTTTTTTTTTTCCGCTGTTTGACAAATTTCCACGTTTCCTCTCTATATAATAATATACTTTAAAGTAATGAGCTGTACATAAGCTTTCTTGTTTTGTTCAAAATGTTTCTAGTCCATAGTGCCGAATTTCTATTTCAAATGTTTTATTATTATTATTATTATTATTATTATTATTATTATTATTATTATTATTATTAACCATAAATTATTATCGTATTTAATCATCAATCATAAAGAAAATTATATACGTTATATACACGCTCTGATTCCATCCAAACACGTGAAAATTTCAGGCTCATCGTGTTTCTTATTAATAGTATTTTCCCCGAAAGAAAAAAGGAGCTGAAATAGAAATATGACCAATCTTGTTACTTTTTAAGATAAATATAAAGTGAACAAGTATTTTTTTAATTACAGACAACCTGTTGGACATGACCCAAGTCTGACACCTGGTCTAACTGGAGGTGACTTCCTCACTGAAACTTGGTTCATAGCACTGTTAGGTAGCATGGTGGCAGTGATGGTGCTTTTGTTTGCTGCCATGCTTCTGGTGCGCAGAAGGCAACTCCTCACTAAGAAGTCAACACTGTCTAACTTAGGTACAGTATGCCTGAACAGAAACTGTTACTTGTTATTCATATATTCTTGACCATGGGGTTTAAATCTTATTATGGAAGTTGTATCGTCATAGAAGTTACAGTTTGCCGCATTGGGTCGGAATGTAGTGGAAAGGCTGGGAAGAAATTGGCTATAAGTATTGCCAATCTGACAATTTTAAACAGATATAATGAGTATCCATCATGTACAGGATTTGTCAGTTTTATAACATTAAGATTATTATTGAACTATAAACTCGGCTTCTGTATAGTCGATTTACAACTTCAGTAAGAGACAAAGTAGCTTTATTATACCTGTTTTTTTAAGAAGGGACTTGACAGGAGCGTTGCAATCGGAAAAACAACTGAAAGTCATATAGCGTGGTAGGCCTGTTGAGTAACAACGGTTGAGTTGCCAAACTTACCGTTCCCACGTGGCGAGTGCTTAATAACTCTCTTGGCGACATTTATTGTGCACACAGTGTTAGCATTGGTACGTTTCTTCTTTGATTCTCTGTCGATTTTTGTATTGTTTTCTTACCTTCGCGTCAATTGTCAATGAATGTTTTAACGTCAGCCATCTTAACGTCAATTGCTAGCTTCCATCAGCTGGCAGCATGGTTGTCCATATTGGCAACATAACACTGTAGTTCCAAGCTCGGCCGCTTAACTGTCATGTCCCACCTTTTATAAAAATAGGTATAGCCAAATTAGTTTAGTTGGTCAGCGATTAGATATTGGCAAACCTGTTACGCTTGAATATTGAAGACTCAGTCCGTTAATGTGAACAGATCGAGTAGCAGAGGGAATGTGTTGTCAAAGGTTTACAGTTTAATGTTCAACCATTACATTCATGTCCATATATGTTAAACCAAAAACCATATGTGGTGTGCATATTGTGATTAAACATTTAATTTAAATTGATAAACTGTTACGGTTTTTTTGGGGAATAATATGAAAAATACTAACAATAATATTGTTTTATAATGGATATATGTAATACCGATTGGGCTGTGTAACGTGAGATGGGCCATCGGCGTAGCTCAGTCGACTGAGGCGCTTGCCTGCCGATCCGGGTTACGCTCGACGTAGGTTCGATTCCCGCTTCGGCTGATTATTACCTGGTTGGGTTTTTTCCGAGGTTTTCCCCAACCGTAATACAAATATCAGGTAATCTATGGCGAATTTTCGGTCTCATCTCGCTATCACCAACCCCTTAGACGCTAAATTACCTCGCAGTCGATGCAGGTTCGTTGAATAATCAAGTAAAAAAATAACGTGAAATACACATTTAAAATGTTATCTTCACTAGGCATTATTTTAATATTTCTGCTCTTATTATTTTCAGATTCTCGCTCAAATGGCGGTGTCCTAGCAACCCCTCTAAGCTTGAAAGCTGCAACAGGATTACCTCATCCTCTAACGACACCGACGCCCCATTCGTCGCTTCCACACGATTCGTCATTATGGATAGAAAACAGGCCTAACTGTTGGCGTAACTCAGAGAACAGCGATAAAGACACGCGAAGTCTGTCTGAATCACGACTACTCCACAACGGCAGCATAGTAACAGCCACTCTCAACGACTATGCAGAAACAGGGATGTTGAAGCAGGCCGGCTCAGGGTCCGGCATCAACACTCCAGGCAGCGATGCAATGCCTGCCTACGCGGAGGTAGATCAGACCCACACTGCAGCGCTCACTACATTCCAGGGACATCGTGGCTGCAGCGATGAGCGGTGCGGGGGGCCCGGGAGTAGCGATGGGTCCAGTTCACCGGCACCATATGCCACTACAACATTAGTGGGAAGCTCACGTCAACATCTAAATGGCCTGGTAATATCTCAATTTTTCTCACTTGCAATTAGTAGTCGTAAATGACTTTTGAAACAAATTTTAAAAGCAACAGTATACCTTTTTTTTTCAGTTAATATTTCGAATAAGATTAGAGCATAAGATATTGTTAAATTCAGACATTTTTCCCATGAGATAGTTCACTATACGTCATGAAACTAAGTGGTTATATTAAAAGTAAGCAAGTTGTAAATTCAAGTTGTAAATTTTATAAGTACAACATAACAGAATCGAGGAAAAGTTTTTAAAAAATTTACATATTTGTATTTTGCAATACAAAATAACGTATATACGTGAATACTCCGCGCATATTTTTTCAGGAATTTAGCGAAGAAAAACTTGGGTGCGCGCATTATTTGAAATAAGGTTGGTACCACTTCGCCTCAAACACTGAATCCCTAATAATTATGTAGGATTAATTTCTGGTAAATAAAACACAAATTACAACCAATTTTTTTTCTTTTTTTCTTTTTTGTCCGAAAATTAGGGTGCGCGGTTTATTCGATGGCGCGGAGTATTCTCATATATACGGTATATGAGGTTAATTTCTTTCTTAAATAATTAATGTTTTAAGGGAGCTTAGCATATTGTTGCTACGGGATTGTGCATGTTTATGTTTTCACATAAATAAAGTTGTTCATGCTTGAGGTTTTACTTGTTTTAGACAAACTAATAACCGGTACTTATATTAGTGTATTTTGTTTGTATTTTAATTATTTAAGAATTACCATAATTACATCTTATTGCACCAGGTCAGCTGCTACGTTCTGCTATAATGCTGATTTGCCCAAGGATGTAGAAATTGAAGATGCTTGGGAAACTGATTATGCTTGATTGATATCCGAAATTAAGAAATAAATAATAAAATTAATTAAAATAATGTTTATTCAACACCTCACAAAATAACCCGTTGCTACATTGATAATAATTGTATTAATATGCTGTATAAAGTTACTTCTGATTGAGGTTCTGGCTGATGCATCTAATTTATCAGACAGTACATCTCACTTGACCAAGTATGTCAGAGACAAACGATGTTGAGTAAATTGGAAACACTGTAGCCTTTCCAGCTCAGACGTCGATTCTAACGTATTTTAATCGATAAATAGTTACGTGTATCTGCTAGTCTGACCGCAACTATATGTATAATAATGACATATTAAAATCATAAGCTAAATTATAATATAATTATGTGTAAATCTGCATATTCAAAGAAAATAACTTTTCAGTTCCATGTTCATGTTATTTACGCATTTATGCTACTCATTGCACGAAAATTGTATTGTATTTTATTATATTTATTAACATTCCACGGTATTCTTACATTGCTTAACAGCTAAAATATGGAATAAGTCAAAAAAATTAATACTACTATAAAGTCTCAATTTATAGTCACAGTCTAATTGAAATATATGCAGAAGAGATTTACAATATAGTCTACTAGTGCAACACAAAGTTTTAGTATCAATTTCCTGAAATGTTGAATGTCATGAATTCACTTACAGAATAGAAGGTGAGAGAAATTAGGTACTTCTTTAATTTGGGCATAAATAATCTTATGTTTTGAGTTTCATTTTTTATATCGATAGAGAGGCTATTAACAATTTTACTGCCATATAACGCACTCCTTTTTGATAGCACGATAGACTTGCCGATGGAGTATGAAAGTCATTGTTGACGCGTATTTATGCTATGAACTGTCGAATTAGTTACAAAGTTTTCACGATTACGTACAAGGAAGATTATTAATGAAAAGATATACTGACAATCCATGGGCATTATTTATAGTTTTTTTTAAATAGTCCTACAGGATTCCCTAGATTTGGCACCTTCTATTATTCTAATTACTCTTTTTTTGTAGTAGGAATATACTGTTACTATCTGTGGAATTTCCCCAGAATATTATTCCAAAACTCATTACCGAATGGAAGTATGCAAAGTTTATTGCTTTTAAGGTAATGATATTTATTATCTTTTTCATAGATCTAATAACAAAACAAGCTGAATTTAGTTTGGCGGTAATTTCTTTAATATGATTTTTCCAATTTGACACATTATCGATTTTTAAGCCAAGAAATTTGGTGGTGGTGGTGGTGGTGGTTGTTGTTGTTGTTGTTGTTGTTGTTGTTGTTGTTGTTGTTGTTGTTGTTGTTGTTTCTAATAGGGACCTATTGTTAATTATTGCGCTTGAAATTTGCGAGATTGAATTTGGACAGGATTTAAATTGAATTATGTTAGTTTTGTTACAATTTAATACTACATAATTTGAAGAGAATTTCCTCTGTTGAATATTGGAATGTGTTGGAGTTATTGACTGTAATTACTATACTTGTGTCATCTACAAATAATATGGGATGACCTACATGTTGATGAGTATGATGAGTGTGAACTCTGTCTACAGTAGATTTAATATTACTAATTTTTTTTAATATCGTTACTGCCTCTGTTAATATTAAATGCACATTTCATTGCAGGGTTGGGTTCAAATTTGTCCTCCAACAAATGACGCAGACGAGGCGCCATATCCCTCCAATTCAGCCTGTTTCTTCGGAAGAAATGTCTACTCAGATTCTTATTTCTTCAGTGGCCGTTGTAATGATTATGGCCAACATTCAGGTAAGTTAACAGTAACTGAAGTGGAGTACTACATAAGAGTCGAACTTATTAAAAGATCAACAATGAAGTTGTTCTTACTCTCCTTTTTCCTTCTCGTGCTCTTTCTGTCTCTTTTCCCCTCTTCCTTTCCTTGCTTCTCTTTTTTCTTTCTTCCTCATCTTCCTCTCCTACTTTCTCTTCTTTCTCCTATGCTCCTTCTACCTAGTTTGTTCTTCTAGTTTAGAATTTAGGAGGAACTCATGTCTGGTCTTAATTTTCCATCTGAGATGTGGGTAACCAAAGTCTCTTCTCCCGCTTGATTAAAAAACTGTTTTCATCTTTTCCTTATTATCCATTTTATGAAAATTAATTTCGTCGTAAGGCCCTGAAGGAAGCATTAAATTAAATCCTAACGAGTAGGCCTACATCCATACCATAAAGATTCGAAAACTAAATAAGATTGCCTATAGAAGTGACGTTTTGAGGAAACTGTTTAAGTTCCGAGTCGTTTCAGTGCAGCTCGTCTTCGCGCTGAAGACCACTATTCAAATCCTGGTGAGTATAAGTGGAAATTGTGATGAACAATACCTTTGTTTATGATAGGTTTCTGGTGCCGAAATTCCGCCAATTTATCAGTAATAATGTTTATTATTATTATTATTATTATTATTATTATTATTATTATTATTAACATGAGAAGTGTGGTGTTTTTGTAGTCTAGGCCTTGTATCCGTAAGATAAAACAATGTTACATTGTAAAATTCCGTTGTAGAACGAAAAGTTACATTTGTTTTGATCAAATTCCTGCGCATTTAAAGGACAAAACTAAAATTCTTTTAATCACTTATTATTATAATACACTTCTCTCTTAAATTTAATGAGTATATTCGGAATTAAATCAATGCTTTCCCATAACACTATATGAAATGTTTCATATAAAACAATTTTCATCTCGAAAAGGAAGCAAAAACGAGGGAAATTGCATTAACCTTTTTTTGTTTGAAATACGTGGTACAGTCATTAAGTTCTAATACTGAGCGCATAGTGGCGTTGTGGTGCACTATAGCGCATAGGTGGCGCCATGGTATGATACCTTGTCAGTTAGTTTCTCGACCCAACAAGAGACAGTTGAGTGCATGCACTGTAAGCAGAACTACGGTCTTTGTTGTGAATGTGATTTGAATGCGCGCTTCGGAACTCGAGTATGTTGCAGTTTGAGCAACGGGCAAACGTCACATTCTGTCAGAAATTAGGCGAAACTGCTATAACCGATCATAACTGGAGACAAAACATGATGTTTCCTTTACGATCCGCAACTGAAGCGACAATCCGCCACCTGGAAAACGCCATTATTTCCACGACAGAAAAATCTGCAACAAGACAGGTGAAAAGGCAAGGTGATGCTTTAACAGTTGTTTTTATTCAAATGGAATTGTTCACATAGAATTCATCCCAAAAGTTGCAGCTGTAGACAAGATCCTCTACAAAGAGATTCTTGGCCGTTTAAGCAATTCAATTCGTCGTAAGCGTCCTGAGCTTTGGAATAGGAAGAATTGACTGTTGCTACACGACAACGCCCCTGCACATCGCTCCATCCTTGTCCAAGAGGAACTTGCAAGGCAACAGGTCGCTGTTTTGCCACCCTCCGTACTCACCTGATCTCGCACCATGCGATTTTTTTTCTCTTTCCCCTCATGAAATCAATCCTACGAGGGCGTAATTTTTATGCGGCCCAAAAGGTCATGACTGCCACAAGAGAAGCCGTACGGCATCTTCCTGCCAACATCTTTCAGCGGTGCTTCCAGCAGCTACACCAACGTTGGCAGACGTGCATAGCGGCCAACGGCGACTATATTGAGGGAGGATGTCGATCTGTTTAAGTGTACGCCGTATCACGCGGCATCTTCTGAGACATCCAGATTCTTGTGGGTGCCTACCCTTCAGGCGTCAGTGTCAGAACTTAATGACTGTACCACGTATATCAAAGAATAACCCACTGAAATTAATTACATTATTTACGGTTCACCTTGTATAATGTAAATAAGATATAAAATGTAACCTACTCAGTTGGTCGTGTTAATGTTAATTAATGCTAAATTGTACCTTTCTCCATATTGTTTTTTCAGGAGGAAGTGTGGGTGTCCCTGCATCTGTAAACAACTGCAGTGGAAGTGGACGTAGCCGGAAAGCTATGTCAGAACTAGGTCATCGTGATAATCCACAGCCCACTGCAGCCAATTCTCTTCCGCCAACTAATCCTCCACCATCATCCGCCTCCGTACCTCACACTCCAGCAGGAACACTGCGAAGGGGTCATCGTAATCTACAGTTGATAAGGCCTCAGGTTAGAGAAAACCATGCAATGGAACTTCCTTTATACCTTTTCTTCATGAGGAAAGACAAAATAACGTCTAAGTGAAAACATCGTAGTGATTATATTGTACATACGTATTATTCGTTTCCGATGCTTTTACTAGATAAGATCAACTCAACCTTCCTGCTCCTCTAACATTCTCAATGACAGGATGATACATATTATCAGAAACAGCAGGGTTTAATTTCGACATAAGCAAGAAATTGCTGGTCAACTTTTCCTCGTTCAGAAGGAAAATAATTTTATGTATCATAAATCTACTTTTCTCTGCGTTGTCTGTTCTTCAGAGATGCATTATTATTTGTATGAAACAAAAATAAATTAAGTTGAGGGATTGGAGATAACTTACGTATTAAGATATGATATTATCGGAACTAGAAGTGTGATTGACTCGATGAAACATTATCCAAATACAAACGCGGCTAGGAGAAACTTTGGAAAGCAGAAGGGAAAAAAGTGAATAACATAATAGATTGACTACACATATTTAACATAAAATTATCACGAAGACTAAGCTTTGTAACATTTACGTGATGAAATTAGTTATATCCAACCCGTGATTCCGCCTGCGAAACCATTAAATACCTCCCACATGTCTCTAATGCTAGTTAGATTGCCTAAACAAAATTGAACGGCGTAAGTTATACACTCCGAAAATGAATGCACACACATGCATAAAATTGCATGCCGTACACATGAACACACACATTTATACGTATCTATATGGGTTATACAGTGTTAAAATGACAGTGTTACAAATGTTAGTAAGCATGATATAATTCTTTACCATTGACAGCGATCTATGAAAGATGTACGTATAAACGAGGTTTCATCATTATAGTTTGATAGGATAATATAATTTCCAACTTTCCGATGTTAAATGCATCGAACTTTGTGTGAATTAAAATAATAATACAGTAGTAAGAAGATTAATTTTGTGTCATTTTATGTCACATAGACTGTATCTTCATATTTTTCACCATTTTCTTTTTCTTTTCCTTGTCTTTTGTTTTTTTTTTTTCACTTTCTTCCTTATTTTTAATAGTCTCCCTGTTTAGTGTTTTTTTTTGCGTTAGGCATAGAATTCAGTTTTCTTATCAGCCTTACAAAATTCATTTCATTTATTTTTATATTATCGAATGCTATATGAAGATTCATATTTCTCAATTTATTAATATTCCTCTGTATGGTGTCATTTTTATTGCCATAGTGCACTAATTATATATTTTATAGACGCTAATGACAGTTTGCGACAAAGCTAACGGGATGAGCGCCTGAAAGAGACAAGAGCTGTTGACTTCTAATAGTTTGTGCTGTAAGACTAGATGGCACCACATTACTTTGTACCACGCTGCAGTCTGAGTTTGGCAGCTTTGGCAGCGTCAGATTTTGAAAGGAGTGTTAACCCATTTTCCCAAATTGTCAACGAAACATCTAGTTTGATACAAGATCAATTACAGGCATTTGCAGGTATTCTTGAGGATCTAATTCAAGTTTTTTCTATCAGATTTCGAGATCTACACGATTTATCAATGGATCTTAAAATCTTTGCTGTGTGCTATTCAACTACTATAATAATTAATGTTGTTCCTTCTGATCTTCAGTGCGAGTTGCTCACAACTCGATGTGATAATGAGCTGAAGGCTAAATATTAATCACAAATAAGCCTATCACAATTTTATGAACATTTTTCGCAAACAGATTTCCCACATATGCAGAAAATGGCTACAAAACTGTTAACAACATATCTGTGTGAGAAACTGTTCTCTCTAGTGAAGATAAATAAATCTCCAAGAAGAGCTACTCTAACTGATGAACATCTCACTGCAGTTCTTCAAATTGCAAGTGCAAGATCGATCGCACCAAACGTAACTCGTTTTATTCAGCGAAAAGAAACGCCCTCCTCATCATCTGCTGAGTGAAATTTAAGATATGCAGAAACAAAATTGTTTTGTTTATGATTATTGATATTTATTAATTTATTTCTGTATTTAATTTACAGTATGTTTGTCATTCATTGTTTCTGCTGTATTCCTAACAAAGTTTTTGTGTACTTCTATGTACTATATTTCCATGACTAGCTACAAATATTTATTTTTTTTTAAGTTGGTTATTTAACGACGCTATATCAACTACTAGGTTATTTAGCGTCGATGAGATTGGTGATAGCGAGATGGTATTTGGCGAAATGAGGCCGAGGATTCGCCATAGATTACCTGGCATTCACATTACGGTTGGGGAAAACCTCGGAAAAACCCAACCAGGTAATCAGCCCAAGCGGGGATCGAACCCGCGCTCGAGCGCAACTTCAGACTGGCAGGCAAGCGCCTTAACGGACTGAGCCACACCAGTGGCCTACAAATATTTATTAGTCAAAAGAATATTTAGTTATCATCACATCTGAAAATAATTTATTTTCTATCCTAATTATAACCTAATGAAGTGAATATAACTAGACATATTTACTTAGCACATGTCGTTTGTGTTTCCTAATCATAAGCTGATGAACTGAATAGAACTAGATATTAGGTACAATAAAACTGTTAAATATTTCGATATGCGTCCTTTTCCTAGTTGTAACTACGAGACGTGCAAGCATCTGCAGTGCCTTCTGTCCGAGCGCAAACTCTGCTCTTTCTCCTGACTGAGCGGGTACACTGCTTATTGAGCCTAATTGTGCCCGCCTCTGGTTTAGTGTATCATTCCGCTTTTCTGGTTTTTTTTTTTACTAGTGTACAGTTTTATTCTCTTGAAATCCTCTTATGCAATGAAGCCGACAGGATATGTATAAATACATATAATTTGATATATCATTTCTATGAAATTAATTAATTTATTCTATTTTATCATATTTTACTTCGAATTTGTGTTCACCATGTTCCTAATTTTTACTGTTAATCTTATTGTGTTATGGAGTTTGATGTTATTGTTTAAATGACACCATAAGAGTATATTAAGAAAACAGTATTACATGACTATTTATAAACTTTGTCCGCTCAAGCAGGGTTTTACGTCTCTGCTTCTAAGTGTGCCGCATCCAAAAGCACCGATACTTCGACTCCACTTTCTAAAACTTGTATTAAAATCTTGCTGTATATAAGATGCTGGAAATGACATCCTCCCTCGACTAAACAGGCACTGTATCGGGAAAACACATACTGACTGACACTATAATGATTCAGATGTCATATTTAATGTTTTCCTTTTGTTCCTTCAGTGAGTAAGAATTTTTCTGTAAACTGTGTGATTTTATTTATGTGCGTTTAAGATTTGCGCCAATTTTGTCTGGTTCTTCCTCTGTATGTTTACTTCTCGTGTTTTTTTTTTTTTTTGCACTAAACCAGTAGATTCAAATATCTTCAATGTACGATGAGTTGTATTTAAAATAAAGTTTACACAGAAAAATTCATTGATCTAGAGTCAACCTTCGGGAATTAATATGTATTGCCTGAGACCGTCAGGGAACAGGTTCAGACATGAATTGTCGAGCAACAGGTGAGGAGACCAAGCAGAGTTGAAGTATGTGTGCTGCATAGTGCAGCACTCTAAGTAGCCAAGATATAAAACATTGCGTGAGCGGACAAGATTTATAAATAAAGTGCTGTACTAATAATACACGAGGTATGATGCTTCTAACGAGTTTATTTTCTTCGTTTCAATCATATAAGAAAATATGGTAATGGTAGAATGCAGAATGGATTGAAATTAATGTGAATTTATTGGAATTGCAAATTACATATACATCTTTTATATATACAGGGTGAAAGTGAAATAACCTTCCAGATTGAAAGGATGCACTTAAATGAATAGAAAACCTATATTGCGTGTTGTGATTAAATGCACGGTTAATTAGAAAATTAAGTTCGAAGTTTCGGCAGTCTGGCAACATCGCCGCTAACACACTCTTCTCGTAATACAGATGTAAAAGGTCAACGAATTCGATCTGTCTCGCTAGGTGAGCTACTTTCTGACTACGACGTTGCAATCTGCTCGCATCGTGCAGCACTTTGGAGTTAGTGGTTTTTAAATTAAATTTACACGAAAACCGTCCACATTATTCAAATACTCAGAGGAATAAATGATTCTTTATTAGATTTCCTAACGAAATGGCCAAAAATCACTATCCTACTCGCAATAGTTACCGAATAAGAGGGTGTTGAACATTTAGGAAAAACCTTTTCTCTGAAAAAAAATAATAACTATAAACTTTCCACCAATATGATGATGCAGTTTTTTGCTACATATAATATGAGCTGGACCGCTGGCGGGTTTATGTGAGGGCGGCAATGAACCTTCGGGTTCCTTTAAAGCCATTTGTAAGTAAGTAAGTATAATATGAGCTATTCATTCTGAAAATCTGCAAAGTTATTTCTCTTCCGCCCTGTATAGTTTGCATCTAAAAAAACAAATTCTTGTACTTAGGGCAGTTCCACTTACATAATATAATACTGGAAGTCGAATGATGTAATTAAAATTTTGAGTAGAAATTGAGGGGGGAAAAAACACTACCTAGTTGAAAAAGAATTATTCTATACAAAAAAGTTAAATAATGAACAGTTTCAATTTAAAGAAAAATAATATTTAATTAATTAATTCATCCATTCATTTAGTGTTCTACCCAAGGGCAGGTCTTTCACTGCAAACCCAGCTTTCTCCAATCTTTCCTATTTTCTGCCTTCCTTTTCGTTTCCTCATATGATCCATATATCTTAATGTCGTCTATGATATATCTTCTTCTACTCCGAACTCTTCTCCCATTCATCATTTCTTCCAGTGCATCCTTCAGTAAGCAGTTTCTTCTCAGCCAGTGACCCAACCAGTTTTATTCCTTTTCCTCTTCTAGATCAGTTACAGTATCATTCTTTCTTCACCCACTCTTTCCAACACAGCTTCATTTCTTACTCTCTCTGTCCACTTCACACGTTTCATTCTCTTCCATATCCACATTTCAAATGCTTCTATTCGCTTCTCTTCACTATTTAATTATCTTACTGAAAATGTTGTTATTAAGGTTTCATTATTTTCATAAACCTATTATATAATCTTAGTCCATATTACGGAGAATGAATTTGCCCAGATTTTGAACTCTATTTTAGTTCAAGTAAAAGATATAATATATTTCGCCTAGTATAATGTTTCTATGTGATCTTTAAATTTCTAATGATTTTTGTGAAAATAAAATCAAATTATTTTTCGTTCATGTATGCACACAGTGAAATCAATGCATTGCTCATTTTAGATACCTAAATGTGGGACAGGCAACAGTTTGGCAAATTCCCGCGTGTCTCCAACTAATGGAATGTCACAGAGTACCAACATTTCAAACAACCACTCCACTTCTCGAGAGAACCAACGCTTTTCTGATCCTCCGCCAGACGTCATTACATCGCCAAATCAACCACCACCCCAGCCACCAAGCAATCCGAACAGAACATCTCCCCTGTCATCGACTCCACAGCAATGGAAGACGCAACACAACATGAGTGGAGTCAAGCCAATGTTACTAATGACTTCTATACCTTCTGGAACTGGGTTGAGTGGAGACACTCCCAACAGTAAGAACGCCCCACAGCTGATTAAAGACTTGCCATCAGCACATGCTACTAATTCATATAATGCTCATAGTTTGTCTAGTTTTGCGGTGCCTTATCACCAGACATATGCACCGTCAAGGCATGGACATGGACAATACCAGCCTGTTTATCATCAGTCATCAAGGAGTGAGCCCGGAGGTCATCATAACTTAACCACTACTTAGTTGTTCCACAGATTCCAACTGTAAGAAATTGTTATTTTACACTATTGATCATTTACAGGTACATTTAATTCACAGTTTGGTTCTTACAATTAAATCACCACATGCAAGATACTCGTGTCTAGTTACACAAGTTGGTTTCAGAACATCTAGACTTGAAACAATTCTAAAATGATATATTAGCGATTTTGTTGATATTCATTTTAGCGTGTCTCGTAAAACAAATGTGTAATCCGTACATATTGTAACATTACGTATGTATGATAAATGTTTATGAAGTTAACTTTATGTGTTGCATTACATGTACTGTACGTACATGTGATATAGCCTAGTATGGTGCAATCAATTAAACCCTCCATAGGTAAAGTGTAGTTCTTAAGGTTCATTTTCGCGTGTCCGTGCTGAGTCTAGTTCAGTCCTCATTGTGGAAGAAAGAGAATGGTGTATCGTTCTTACAAGCAGGCAGTGGGTTGTGGAAGGAATAGTTGAACGCACCATACTTTCAATTACAGTTGAATCTTGGAGTATGTTATTTTATCTCACACCACACACTGTAATTTTGTGTCTTGTATTATGTGGAATACCTTCACATTTCAATATAGCTATTTCAGATCATTAAAAAATATAATTTATATTAACAGATAACTTTAGACTCGTGTACTTATATTGCAGTTAATTCAAACATTACGTTTAAAATTCTATGTAAAAATTCAACGTCAGTATATATTTTATGTTTGGCATTTGAACATCAGAATCGTGAAATTTAAATATTGTAAGACATCGGTGATTTATTGTGTACCATAACATACCATAATCAATTTCAATTTATTACTTACAATCTTACGTAAACACTATTTCTATCATTACCAGTATGTGGAAATACAGTTATATAAAAGAACAAGAGAAGGAAGATCTCTTCAATGCCCTCCTTAAGTAAAAAAAGAGATTCTGTCACTGCCACCTCCACCTTTTTTCATTAACCTTGTACCAGTACTAATATTTGTAAAGTTTTCAGCAAACTGTTCAGAACCTCATGGCTTATAATTTCGTAGAAAATTAAAAACACCTTAACATTTGTGTATATATAGTGTGTAGCACTCCAGAAATCAGTAAAATTAGTGAGTAGACTAATGAAATTCTTGGCTGTATATACATAATGATAAGATTGAAAAAAGAAATCTCGGACCTAAGATGAAGTCATTGTTCTATTTTTAACTGTACCGGTAATATTTTTTTTTTACACATGAACAGTAAATGGTTCTTTATCATATGAAACTCCCCACATAGGCTAGCTTATGTTGTTAGTATTCTATTTACAAATGGGAAAACACTTAGAATAAATTATGTAACAATGTTTCAATAGTACTAAAAATTTCATAAAAATGTAACCCAAGAGTTGCTGATTTATTTCCACTTAAATTTCGTATTATAACGTTGCAGAGGTGAAGGACAAGAAATTTCTCTCATATCGCAATGTTTGTTTTTCGGATTTTGAGCATATACAGTATGCGCCAAAACAAGTGGTACTGAAATTATCGCTCGATTACTGTGCAAGTTTGCCTAGCAATCAAGTATTTATTTATTTCCAAGAGTATCTATATATACTGTACATTCAATGCTTGGTTTACTGTGCAATTATAGTTCTCACAACACAGGAAAAACTCTATATTACTTTGCATTATTTCCTTTGATACGGGCTTGGAGGTGTAAATGACCAAGTTTGAAACAATTTTCAGATGTCTTTGGTGAAATGTTTCACAAACTGGATATGTTACAAGTTTTGACACGGTCATAAACACATCTGCTTTGCTCCAGGAACTCTTTGGGAAATGCATAATTTCCCGTGGGACACATTTTCCTAATCCATTGCATTCACCTGACCTTACACCTGTGCAAAATTAGTCAGCAGTTGTGCGCCTACATTAATTTAATCACTTGGTAGGAATATGCTATTGAAATGGACAACGATAACTTTTTTACTGATTTGAAAGTAGCAAATCTGTATACAAAAGTGAAATGTTACAGTCTACTAAGTCATTATTGTGAGTCTAAAATACTCTCATTCTTCCAGTCAGTTTTCTATAGATGCATATTGCATACTGTAAAATCTTCATAGCATTATAAGCACAAAGAGCTGTGATCTAACTGTAGCTCAGTTAGTTAATTACTGCTTCTCAATGAAATAACTTGAACTTGATTTTCTGGCAGATTCTGTGAGATTTTATAGGATATGTTTTCTTGGAGTATTGGTACAGTACTACAATTTTCATGCCATTTTCCTTCCACAATTACTCCATTATTGCCATTCCGTCTTATCATTTATGAGAAGATTCTGAAGTTAAAAAGACGTTAATTAATTGTCATTTCTGCTGCCATAAACATAGAGATCATGATACCCTCCTTCGTATTTATTGAAAAAAATAAAACGTATATTTAAATAGTAAAGGTATTTTTATATTCTCATAGTATGTCTTACCAGATGATCCGGAAAACACTAATACCAAATTTAATTATTAATGATATAATCACCATAAGTACTAGAAACTGTCCAAGTGGAACAAATCTTCAAGTCCGTTCTAAGAGTCAACAGGGGTTTTCAAGCCAAATCTTTATTTACTAACGATTATAATAAGTCATTCCACGCTTGCTAATGAAAAGAATAATTGAGGGGTTCGGGAGTAAACGTGGTAAGTAATGTTTTAATGTTCTGAAGTTATTAGATAGGTAACCATTCATTTATACATGCAACAGTTTGTATAGTTACCAGGAAAGTAAAATCTGTATACTTCTGCCATCTGTTGAGATGTTGGAAAACTAACTACTGCATTAGACGCAGAATGTAAGATACCATATTATACGCTATATATCTCATTTTTGACAAAAATGTCCGTTACCATGGTTTACGCCCAAGCCCCTCAATTTATAAATTACATTCCTTTAATGTAAAAGGACTAAAGTGAACTTTTACAAAGTATTTTCTTTGTCAGCTCTGTAGGATTTACACAATTTGTAAAGTAACATTTATTTGTAGAGTTAATCCATGAAGCCTCTATGAACAGATTTCAGATTTCTTGCGGATTTTTATGTAGGCCTACTATTGTCATAGCTGAGAAATAAAGAATGCCTGAATATATTACACTTGATAGTCCATAGTTCACACATATATATATGAGGGAGTAACTCTAGAAATAGGATGTATTTTTGCTTTGCGTCTTGGATGTATTAGAATATTATGTTATTTTAGTAGAAATATTTTTGTCCTGAAATACACTGAAAATGATCAATAGTGTAATTATTGTGAAAAGGAAATGAATGATAAGTCTTATTATTTATATTACATGAAGTGATTAGAGGAAAGAAGAAGTGAAATTCAATAAGTTGCACACTATTGCAAATCCTACAACATGCGTGAGAAAAGGAAGAATATACATAATATAATCATCTACATTTAACAGATATCCTAGGAAAAAAGCCCTTTGAATTATTTTAAAGAAATTAACATCTCTATTTAAGATCTTGGGGCCAATTTTATGGGACCTAAAAATTTCAAGGGATCTTTACGACATATTAATCAATATAATATTTAACAATATATTAATGCCCATTCACTTTTTTTCTGACAAATATATCCAAGAAAAGTGGTGCAGAGTCAAATTAATACATCATAAAATGATTTCTAGAAAATAAAATACAATTTAGATTAAATAATGTGCAACTAATTTTTAAGGTTTTAATTCAATGAGTTATGGAAATGTGAAATCCAAAATTATTTTTTTCATAATTTATTCAACATTGAAATGAATTGATATGGTTATATGATTGTAATATGACAAATATGGGTGACTGTAGAACAATATGGGTAAAATCAATGTCTTCTTGTGGATATTTCTTGAGTTTTTATCTTAATTCATTTCTGTTAATCACTATACGATGTAAAAAGCATATATTTTACTTCACAGCCAAAATGATATACAGTAACAATTAAGTTACTGTAACCTATAGGATTTATGATCTAGTCTGTTTCATTTTTAGTCCTACTACTAATCAGCACAGTAATCCAAGTAAATTTCTTTTATGACATCTGAACATTGTTCACGTTTCCACGTTATCAATTCTGCCCTATTTATATTGTGATATACGTGATCAATATTTCTGCTTACTTTCGTTTTCCTGATTAAAATTCTGTTGAACAAGTTTAGCCTACATAGGAACGTCACATAACACAGTATTCTTCAATCAGAGATTTTTTAAGTAAGGTGAAGCTCACGCTTTCCTAGCTCTTTCCCAGTGTTTGTATGTGGTTACAAGTACACAACTGTGTGAGTAAATAAGTACATCTACAAGAGAAATTATTTCAAAATAAAAATCACTTTCAGAAATACGAGATATTCCAGTATGGTAAATAAATACTGTAACGTTCATATCTTAACTATATGAATGGTTCATATGTTATTGTGCATTGTGGAGTCTTTAAAAAATTCATATTTCATCAAGTAACTGCATTTCAATATGGATAGTCAGGCCATAGCCCGTAAATGAAATATACGGTACTGGTAACTGTCACTACTGTAAAGATTTTAAAGGTGGAAATGTGTTCAGACAAATTTACCTGTATTTGTGACGTATGTATTAGTATTAAATATTTACATTTACACTAACATAGTAATATGTTTACTAGAAACGCTGTTATTGGCATAAAATATCTCATCGTATGTAAATATGCAACTTTTATTGAATTTTTTGTACCGGTACTTATAAATTTAAGAAATTACGAGAAGTTTGTGTTCCTTTAAATTAAAAAGTTAAATACTAATAAATGTCACTTCAATTGGCTCGCATCTACATTCTTACGTAAGTTAAATACATACAGTAATTATCGAGTGCAATATTGATGGTACAGTTAATTTTTTGTAAGAAAGAAACAACATTCATTTTATTCTATCACCAATTGTCTGTGGTCGTCACATATAAGTCGTAATAAAACGTGTATTAACGTGTCATCCAATGAACAAGGTTGGAACTAGAAATAATTAACAATCAGATACAATATATGACCTTGTGGAAATTGATAGTAAAATGTTTCCTGTAGAGTTGTGTAAATTTAATTTGATTGATAACGTTGCATTCTTCTTCTTCTTCTTCTTCTTCTTCTGCTGCTGCTGCTGTGGCTTTACAGCCCTTTTAGTTTAGTCTCCATTATTTTGTTACCAGAACTCTTAGATCTGCTTCCACGTCATCAAGCCATCCTAATTTTTGTCTACAAACATTTCGTCTACCTTCTGTTTTGAATTTATAACTCACTTTGATATACAGTTGTCTTTCATCCTAGTAGCACGACCCAGCAACTCTACTCTTCGAGCTTTGACTTCTGTCACAATATCTAGTGATTTCTATTGAGACTTTAGTTCCATATTAAGCCTATATCTGACTCTCAGTGTACCAGTTTGAAATTTAGGGCTGTATATCTTTCCCAGAATTTTCCTTTCCCATATCAGTAGGAGTGCCTCCATTTTCTTAGTCAGTGTCGAAGATTCCCTTTCATAAAGTATAATTACTAGTCTTATAAATGATCTCGTATATTCGAATTTTAATTGTTTTCACTTATGTACGTATCTTGCAGATAACATTTCCCTGAGAGCCCATAGGCTTGGAATTTCGTTTGCAATCTTGTCTTTTATATCCTCTTCGTTTTTATTTTGTGAGGTTAATTAAGTTCCCAAATAATTAAATAGCCAACTTGTTCACAGTTTTGTCCATTAATTAAAATAATATTATTAGCCTGTCTATTTTATAAAATAAGTTTCTTATTTTTCATATATTTGGTTTTCTCAAAATTAACTTCAAGCCTCCATTTTTCCTCATTTGTTTGAAATGTTGAAACCTCATTAAGTAGGTACTCTCAAAGCTCTTCCTGTCACCACCACATCATCAGCATATTTTAAGCATTGGACAACTCTATTAAAATTGTGCATTAATATTGCCTTAGTTTGTTGTAATATTTGATACCGGTACCGGTATCATAATATTATTTATTAAAGGTCTCTATAAATTTACATTTCCCTAAAGGTAAAAGTATCCACTTTATAAGCCATGAAGGCGCATGAAAGACATGGAAATAGAGCTCCATGCTTTCATGACCTCGGCACTAGAGTGAAGTGGTGTGCTCGACACCAAGCTCCAACAATCTTTCACCTTCCAGAAAGACCCAGAACTCAATAATTGAAATAGGATGTAACATCAAATTATTGACATCTTGATTACACAACTTTTAACACTATATCACTTCGGAAAACTTATTATTTGTCTCTCTTGTGTTAAATTGTATATTACCTCGTTAACATGTTTCAACCTGCTATTGGCCATCTTCAGAACTGGTTGTTGCTGGTCTTGTCGCCTTTTGTTTTGTTTACTTTACAAACACACCCTCACAGGAAACAAACAAAAGGCGCAAAGGCCAGCAACAACCAATTCTGAAGATTGCCAATAGCAGGCTGAAACATGTTAACGAGGTAATATAAAATTTAACACAAGAAAGACAAATAATACGTTTTCCGAAATTATTTAAATATATGATTTAGGTGGAAAAAGTAATTTTGAAGTATTTATTTATAATAATAAATTGCTTCATTCAGTAGCTGAATAAACGCATATCCATGATTAGTCAAATGGTAGTGCTAATAAATATAGGCCCAATGAAATATGCCCTGAAATTATTTTCCTTTCTTCTGAAACATGAATTACGGTTTTTTTGGTTACATCCTTATTCTGCTGCTAATGGCTTCATTGCCAAATGCAAGGCACTAGACAACAACATCCTTATTCCGGGGATGTTTTCAATTTTAGAGAAGGATAAGAGGATCCCTGGGGCCGTTTTGGAAGTTTTGGCAACGAGAAAAATCCCATTATCACCTGAGATTGAATACGGGAGCTTCCAGTCCATAGCCAGACACACTACCAACAAAGATAAAAATATACCTTTAGAGTTGTTAATTTTTACATTTAATTTATTTAGCTATCCAGTAGACCACAGTTTATTCAACTTCTGACCAGTATGGTACTCAAAAGTTATAAATACGTGTGCAAATATATGAAGAGTACACGGGAAAAACAATCCGTCACTATGCTCATAAGAGTGATATCATCCAATTCAAACTTCAGCGTTTTTTTATCAGAACTGGTAAGGGAGAATTATCACTACGGATACAGTCATCCTTTCCTACTTCTTCATTAGGAACAACAATATTTCTGTAGTAATGTACTGAATTAAAAGAATTGTGACTTTGGCTGTTTTTCCCGTGTACTCTTCATATATTTTCGCTACGTCTGTAAGTAAATTTAGTTAAGTTTCAGTGCTCTTTGCCTTTGAAATGAAGAAAAATATATAATTCACCAAAATTCTTTTTTATTTAATTACATTCACGTTTTCTGCTGAGTAGTGAACATTTTGAGATTGTACACATCTGAACTTATTGATAACGTTTACCACAAATACAACAAAATGCTTTTTCTTTTGTTTCTAAAATCTTGAATCTACAGAAGTATTTATTATAGAGCTATGATAGTAAGCAGTATCAAAGCACTCTGCACCACTTTAAAAATATTCATAGAGGAGGGAGCTCTTTATGAAGTTGAATTTTCCATTATTATAAGTTAGTATGAAAACGTTGCATGTAACAGACATACACATTTAATGCAACGAAATCACACTGCCAGTTCAGAATGCAATAACTTCTGTAGCGTTGCTGAGAGAGATAAAAAATAGAAATTAAAAAAAAAACTTTCATGAGTGTAGTTTTCAATTATATCAGTCCATTATCTGTGTTATGTTGTGAAATTTTATATTGTTGTATAAAAATGTACAATCTCAGTTTTGCATTTCTTCATAATTATATATGTGTAAAAAAACTTCATAGCAAATCTTTTTAAATGTAATTATAAAACGTGATCCGGAAATTATTGCATTTTGAAATTTGAGAAAAATAAAAATGTTTAATTGTTCGAAAACTATGAGAAAAAAAATCCCAGTATGCATAAACACTCTCATTAATAAAGAACTTTGTTTTCTGACAACATAGCTGATACAAATTTTGTTCAGTAGGCCTACTGGTATTGCACATTTTCTACAAAGCATCATTTTCTTTAATTCATTTAGATCTCCTCCCTTAATTCATTACACGTTGTAATTTCAAACCGAAGGTGACTTTAAAAAGTGAAAGTGAAATTGTGGCCTGTAAAAGTGATTTATAAAAATACGACTCTTTAGGTTCACTTTGAATTTCCAAGATATGTCTGAGTTGCGAACAATGGTCTTTAACAACTAGGCCAAATGGTAGTTAATGGCCTCACGTAACCATAAATATATACGAAGTGTAAGGTAACATTAGTACGTATAAGCACATGTTAAATATTCTGCACAATTTCCATGTTTCTTAACTAGGGAAATATGGAAGAAAATCTGTGATTTGTTCAGATGGTATTGCACGTGAGTGTCCAATGTCAGGTCATCATGTGATTCTCATTCCTCCATCCTTTTACTATCATGAGCAATACTAGTAAAACCTCTATACAATAAATGGATCGAGACCCAAATTCTAGCACATAACACTGTTACTTCTTTTTTCCTCGATGTGTCTCTACACTAATTGTAAAGGTTTAAATATACAGAGTTATTGCTCATTCACTGTACTTAAAGTTAATTTGAATGTTTATATATTTAATTTCATTGATTACAATATTATTGATTCATTCTCTGTTGAATGGATTTACAGCCTGACGTCTATGTAGATAAACATATCACTGTGTAAATGAAGGTGTGTATGCGTGTATATAAATAAAGGTATATCATTTTTGTTTCACAGAAACATTATATGAAATACTATGTTATTGCCAAGATGACTATGAATAAATCTGTATGTATGCACTATTATGTTACCAAATCCTAGTGCTATATTGTAATAATAAGAGTATAAATAATTACAGTAATTGTACTAACTGTTCAGCTGGAGATGTCCATTACCAAAATTATGTGCTACAATATATGTGTGTGTACATATCAGTTTAAAAGAAAATGTTAAAAATTACATGTGAATACTAATGTATGTATGAATGAATGTTGTTCATTATACTGTAATTAAGCACTGAGATACCCAGTACTAGTATGACGCGAGGATGTACCGAGAGACAGAGTCTTGGGAAGGGGAAATGGGGAATTAAAACCTCCATTTGCAATGAACATTGAGAGTATTCAAAGTCAAAATCATAACAGTTTATTTTAATTTGATACTGGTCACAATATAATTAAAAGAAAATTGACTGAATTCTGCTCCTTGTTCCCTTTGCACCTGTATCATGACGACCTTCCTCAAGGTCTTTCCTGAGATGAAGTCCTGGGTGTGTCCTTGATACAATATAAGTTGCCATACAATTAGTCACAGAAAAGCAGATATGGAAGTAAGTGGGTTATACTTTCTGCAGACAAGAACCTGTTGTCTTCATGTGTAATATCCTTTTTTTATAATAATTTGTTGTTTACAGAATAATGTGCAAAGTACAGTACAATGTTTAATTCTTGAATACTTTAGGTGGAAAACAATTACCAAAGAAATGTTTATATTGTTAAACACTTATTCATACAATTGTTATGAAACTGACATGTATTCTTGCTTTCCTCTTTCATTGGTATTAGTAACTTCTAAATGTATGTTTTCCATCAAATTAAAATTTCAAATGTTGTTTGTTTCCACCCAGAAAAGGCATGTGTGAAAGAATATGATGAAGCCATTTGACGTACACTTATTTTAGTATCTTTATACATACAGAGGCAGGAATTTTTATTGTCTTCAATTCCATACTCATATGTGTTTACAGAAAAGTATTTTTTTTATTACAAAATAAATTACAAAATAAACCATTCCTGCCCGTACATTGTAAAATATCGTTCCATAACTTGTTATTAACCCTATCACTTGTAATAACATTCAAAAAAATTTGTTTATTCATATATTAACATAAATTACCATGTTCAAACATACCATTTGTTGTGGTAATAAAAAAATGCAGATACAAAAGGGATAAAGACAAGAGAGTAGTTTCATTGCAAACATTCTTAAGTAATATGAAAATTCAACATAGACTGTACAGGATTTGGTTAGACAACTAATATATAGGCCTATATCAATTCCTATAATATGAACAAGTCACGGTAAATGTACAGCTGATGAAGGTATCTTAAGCAACAGTCTTGCGATCACAGAAGACTTTTTACACAAATTTTTATTTTTGTTTATTTAATAATCGTATCACTGTAAGTGGCATACTTCAGTGCAATATGAAACTAACATTATGAGTATGGGAAATAGCTTCTAATCACTATGGGAGTTTTAATTACCGGTATTTGATTAGTAGTAATCACACATTGTTTATCACAATCTCTTCCAGCTTATAGGCAATTGTTTCACAGACAACATAAGGTGTAGAAGATTTGATTTTAAAATGCAAAAATATTTTAACTTATTACTTTGATTGTAGGCCTATCTATTGCAAATAATCGTTAGCTGTACAGCTATCTGACGTGTCCATACAACGAAATAATTATTGACTTATTGATTACTATTAATTTACTTTCTGCTCTCTTTTTGTATTTGAAATTGAAAAAAATATGATACTATTTTTTAATCTCTCTGGGACATTGCCAAAGGTGCCAGATTGGATACCAGATCTATCTAAAGTCTCAACACTTCCTTGAAAATTAACATATGAAAGTTATTTTGAAATAAAGACGCATATATATTCTACAGTATAAATGGATTTTTAAGTTACAAAAGTCCATTCTCCTGTTTTGCAATGTCTAATTCATTATAAATCCTGGCAAATCCCATGAAATCGTATATTTTTGTAATTCAACGCCTATATTAATATCCACACAATGAATTAATTTTATATTGATTTCTTTAATTTTTACTAAATCAACATATCATTAACTTCAATAATTTTACTCCATCCCTCTAAGTTATCAGAATAGTTGTAATTTGAAAGTGAAAGAAATGAGTCTGTGGAATCAGCTAGATCCTGCCTTAAACTGTACTTATAATGTAAACCAAGCTTTTCTCCATATCTCCAAATGAATAGCCCTTACCAGAAATCCAATGTTTTTCCATGTAAACTTGCAAACTAGGCCAGTGTAGTTTGTGACACTAAAACATGCCACAATATTTAGATGCCAACTTAATGCAACATGAGTATTAGCTTCAAACTGACATCATACCAAAAATAGAAATAATTGGGAGAAACTAGTCATCATTACAACCGTATATAATTTGGATTTGTCTTCCTTAATTGCAGTTTTATATTTAATGAAAACTGACATAGCTTTAGCCAACCATGGTGTGTGATGTCACCAAATGGAAGAAGCATTAAAAGTGTTTATATTTTTATAAGATGACGTTTCCTGTAAAGCTGTTTTATGTATTGTACTGCAAATAAAGCTGAAATTGAGGCAATTCATACAATCAGTTTCTTTACTTCTTTAGCTTAGAGAATAATACACTTCGTATTTATCCTCTGATTGAGGTTCTGGCTGATATGTAGTACTGGTACATCTATTATCAGGGTGTACCAGTACATTTCACTTGACGATATGTGTCAGAGGAAGACCAATTGTTTGTACATACGTACATCTTAGTCTGATTAGAGTAATATGTTACTAGTTAGTGATATATGCAATGGAGGGAGAAGGGAACTGGCCACCTTACCACATTATCTCGTGGCTTGATTGCCTCATGAGTGATGCCTTATTGGTATCACTGATGAGATTCCAACCTGTCTTCGGACAGTTCACTAAACAACAGGTCCTGTGCTCTACTGGTAATTGATTGTTATTGTGGTTCATTCAACATTTCATCTCTCGTATTCCTTTTTCATCCAATAGCAGTTAATAATAGGAAACCTGGTTAAATATGATGTAAGAGTACCTATACTGTAGTGTTTAACTTGTTGCTAAATTTTTGGGTCTTTGTAATACTTGTACAGTATGTCGTAGATGTAGGAATATCTAACTATTCAGAGCCATGAATTGGATATTCCTGCATTCTATAACATGATACAAAATCCAATGGGAAATAAAATACTGTTGCGGTCCTAAGCCAGTCATGCTTGGAGATCTCTCCTCTCCTATAAATCGTGCACCATCAGTATTAGGTTTTAAGCATGAAGTCAAGACCAAGGCATGCACTATGCAATTACTTTAATTTCACTTAAGAAAGTGGGCGTGGCTAGACATTTCTCGTTATTATTATTATTATTATTATTATTATTATTATTATTATTATTATTATTATTATTAAAGTTCTATTCTTTAACTTTCAAAATATAACTCTATTTTGGAATATGTATGATAAGAACTTTCTTGTGTTAAATATTTTAACGTACGTTACCTTGTTAACATGTTTCGACCTATTTTCGGTCATCTTCGGAACTGGTCGTTATTGGTCTTGGTGCTCTTGTTTCCTGTGTGGGTGCGTTCGTAGTGTAGAGTCAAAGAGTGTATGTGTTTTGAAATTGAGTTGTGTGTTGAGAATATCGTTGGGGTGTGTTTTCGTGTGTCTGTATATTTCATATTGTTCTAGTGCGTTGAGTTTCTGGCTTTTTGGTTGGATGTGCAGTATTTCCATGTCTGTGTTGATGTCTCTGTAGGTGTGGTTGGCATTTGTGATGTGTTCTGCATATGTGGAGGTGTTTTGTAATTTTGTTTTATACACCATATGCAGAACACATCACAAATGCCAACCACACCTACAGAGACATCAACACAGACATGGAAATACTGCACATCCAATCAAAAATCCAGAAACTCAACGCACTAGAACAATATGAAATATACAGACACACGAAAACACACCCCAACGATATTCTCAACACACAACTCAATTTCAAAACACATACACTCTTTGACTCTACACTGCGAACGCACCCACACAGGAAACAAGAGGCGCCAAGACCAACAACGACCAGTTCCGAAGATGACCGAAAATAGGTCGAAACATGTTAACAAGGTACGGTACGTTAAAATATGTAACACAAGAAAGTTCTTATCATACATATTCCGAAGTGATACAGTGTTAAAAGTTCTGTAATCAAGATGTATAATTCTATGTTCTTACCAGTACCAGTATATTTATATGTGAAATCCAGCCACTGTTAATTTAGGCATGGTCTATCCCGAAAAAATATAATTTGCTTTTCATCAAAGCTCATATGTCGGAAATGTTCCCCACCCCCCCCCCCCAACGTAATACTGACATGCCTAGCTACCATCACCCATTTTTACATTGAATAAAACAACAAAATACAATTTCAACCTCTCGTTGATCTGAACGAACCTTGAGCATTTCACATGTCAGGGAATCAAGCTACACTTAAAGCTAAATTGTGAAAGGTATAGGTCTTCCAATGGTAAGTAACAGTGTCGATTTTGCTGTTGTTCTGAAAAATATCACTGTCGGAATAACCTTAAAAACAAACAGTCAAGCTGGCAGAAATCTGTGAGTCAGTTCACCACTGCCATATAGCGTGCATCCTCCTTATGGCACCTGAACTGACTGGTATTTCACCCTTACTCTGCTTGGTGCTTTTCTGAGATCTGTAAACAGCAATACACCCCGAGGCTTCAGAAGGCATACAAGGTATATAACTGCATGCAGTCTAATCTGTTAGATTAAACTAAGTACAGCAGTCTTTAACATTTTCACGGAAAATAAAACGAGAAAAATAAATGTAAATAAAATTGTAATACCGGTAATGAAAACAACAATAATAATTTGAATTATAGAGACTGTTTTTAAGAATAACAGGGCATGCAGTGCATGCGTAGCAAGCTCTGAATATTCGCCACTACGTACCCTTCTTTAAAATAAAATTAGGAATGTTTTTATCATAGTTCTTGAGTACGAAAGAAACTTGTTACTTACTTGCTCTCAAAATAAAATTGATGAATTATGGTAAAATTTAATCAAAAACAATAATTTGATCATCAGCATTACAAAATTTTATAAATTCACTCGTATGCATCTTTGAAGTCAAGCTCGTTACAAAACTGCCAAGAAATATGAGTCTCGAATCTGTAAAACAACTTCTTCACTCCTTTCAGAACATTAAATAACCTCTCACAAGATGAATTAGAGCCTTAGAAGTAACCATGTACAGAAAGATGCTTGCAATTACATTGTTGATAACTTCAACTAGAAAATTTTCCAGCAATTTCGGAACTCTCACACACTGCATCCTTCCCCTCACTGCCCGAGAGATTGCAGGCCTAGGCCATGCCCAGATTGATTTAGTAATTAATTCGCCATTGGAAAAATTCCAAAAGTGTTGCATCAGGAAACTTACTGGTAGTTGATTAGCACTAACATATCCAATAATTATAGTCGACTAAGAACTCCAGGAGCTTTGCTAGCCTAATACCAGTAGTGAATAGAATTCTGTAGTATCTGAGGTATAGGCACTGGAAGTGTGGACATCATTGTCCATATATGGTAGATGGGAGTTTAATGTCGTTATGAACGAGAAATATCTGGAATATCTTACATTATTTTGGACTAACAGAATTTTTAAGGTATTACAGTATTCATTTGTATTAATTTTTCATAACTAAAAACGATATGATTAGTAAGACACTGCATCAAATAAAAGTATCCGACCTTGTCAGACAGTAATGTCAAATATCCTCCAACACATAGCTGTCCAGTTACCAGGGGCGTATTTTGCGGGCTACCGGGGCTACCGGCGGTAGCCCAAGGAAATTACAAAAGAAAAAGTTTATAATATAACATAATGTAATAATTTTGTATTATTAGTTTTACCATAGTAATTAAAATTAAAGTAATTGTTAGATATATTTTGTGTAATAATAGGGTCAGCGGTAGCCCAAACCCTTTAACCAGTATACACCCCTGCCAGTTACTGAATATAAAAATAGATTAATAAAGAAAGATTATACAAGCGTATACTTTTAGCTTAGCCAAATTGAATGATAATCTTATCACTTGCAGATTCAAGTTCAAATCGTGAAGAGTACCGGTATTAATTGTTTTGAATAAAGGCCTAGTTAATAGGCTCTCTTAGAGTATGTAAGTATTTATGAATATGAATACTTGTCTTGCTCTTATATAATTCCTTATAATATTATAATCCACCAAACCACGCAAATGTAAAAGGAAACATACCAGTAGGGCCTACTGTACATGGGTACTTCTTTTGCAAAGCAGACATATATAGTTATTTAATTCTCTGAGAAAAGTATCCAAATTTTACAACCGGAAACATCTGAATTTTATTGCCAAGCCTGAACCTGGTAAAACATTTGACAGGAAAATACAAGGTATGGTATGATAACAAATTAATATCATTATTCTTTAATAATTTCAACTGGAGTAGTGCTTGTTATGCATATTCATTTTATTAATTTAGGCCCTAATACATGAAGCACAGTCTGATACATTAACAGGTAGCTGCGTATAAATTATTAATGAACAATAAAATTATGATTTTAGTATTAGATCAATACAGGCATAAAGTCTATAGGCCTACTATGTTATCTCAAGACAGGACAAAAAATTAGTCTACTTAGGTCTACTTATTGAAATGATGCCGATAGTAATGAAACAAAACGAGTGAAATTATTATTATTAATTAATGAACATGGTACATTCATTCATTCATAGTTTTTCACTGCAAACCCAGCATTCTTCTATCTACCCTATTTTCTGCCTTCCTCTTAGTCTCTTTGATGTGTTATCCTTGGGGGGGGGGAGGTCGAATCCTAGTGCTATACGCCTACATCTATCGTTTACACTGCAGACAACTATACTTGTTCCTAAACCTGTCCCCTCTGTGCATCGCCAGCCGGCAATTGAGTAATGCTATGGACTAACATTGATGCCTAACATTGCAACCTTGTCCGCTACAAGAGTCACTATGGACTTTTCAGTTAAAAGCTCAGGGCTTATTGGGACTCGAACTCGGACCATCCGCGTGACAGACCAAAGGTCAAGACAACAAAGCCATCGCAGGGACATGGTACATGACATAAGACAGATTTTTTCGTCTTTCTCTCTCTTTCTCACATATTTCAGTAACACCAAATAGTGTAGGCCTACAGTATGTCTGTAGTTTCAGATTTTATATCCATTATTATAAAAATGTTCATACTATTTCTAAAGATAGTTAGAAATATTCGACTAACATATGTTGACTAAATTCAAACTGGCTTCGAATTGCCGCCACTTGCATGACGACTAGGCACAAGTAATCGAACATATGTCGCATGAATGTCGGCAATGGAGAATAACTGCAAGCCAACTTCACCATTTTCCTACAATCTTCAATGGTGGATATTGACTTGCTGTGACTTATCGTTGCGTACATTTGATTGGTTGGTAGACGTTTGATACAATGGGGAATGCAGACACAAAGTTAAATTTCAGAAAAGCTGTTGTTCAACTTACGTCTAAAACTCAGGTATGTCTCAAACATTGTGTATCGTACATATATCATGTCCATAGAAACATAGCATAATATAATATTGACTGTATTGCTTTGTACAGTTTACACTGTACATGACATTCGTGATGGTGACGTTTACAGCTGAGATGTGTTTCTCAAGTTCGAATCAAAATGTTTAAAAATGCATTTCGTTAATATGTGATTGTGTTTGTCCCATATGTTTTCATTGTCCAGTAATGTAAGAATAAAACTTGAATACGAGGCCTTTGTTACCGTTTTGTTGAAAACATGACATCTTAAAATTTAGTCATATTTCTGTAAGTATTTATGTTCTGTCATGTTTGCCTATGAGAGATTATGCATCTTGAAAGTGTAATGCAAGAAAAATATATTTTGATACTCAGTCCACTTTATCTAATCTCAGACCACTGTCTGTACTCTCAATCCATTTTATGTGCTCTCAGTCCACCCTCTTTACTCTCAGTCCACTCTGTCCTCTGGGTCACTCTCTGTACTCTCAGTCCACTGTATGTCCACTTTCTGTCCTCACAGTGCACTCTATGTACTCTCTCTTCTTTCAGTCCACTCTGTGTACTCTCAGTCCACTCTCTGTTTTCCTGGTCTACACTATGTGCTTTCAGTCCACTCTATGTGCTCTGAGTCCACTCTCTGTCCTCTCAGTTCACTCTCTGTACTCAGTCCATTCTCAATCCTCTCTCAGACCACTCAATCCTCCCTGTCATTTCAGTTCATTCTCTGTCTGCTCTCTGTCGTGTCACTGTTTTCTCAGTGCAATCACAGTCCACTAAGTCTTCTCTCTCCCATTCAGTCTTTTCTTCTTTCAACTCAGTTCATGCTGTCCTCTCACTGGCCTCTCAGTCTACTATCTGGCCTGTCTCTGCCACCCTCTGTCTTCGTTGTCCAATCTGTTCTCTCGGTTTTTTTCTGTGTGCTCTCAGTTCTACAGATTGTAAATTTACAGTATCGGTTACTGTATAGTTCAAGAGTACGGCATCTTTTTTTTTTTATATAAAATAATGTATCACCATCAGGCTTTGTTTTGTTGTGTGTGACATTTTTTTCTTTACAGTTTTGAAATTATCTGGTACAGAATTTTTTATTACAATTTAAAATAATCATGTCACCATCATACTTTGTTTTGTTAACTTGGACATGAAAAGAAACAATAGCTAACAATAGCTATTAAGCTGCTGACGGTTTATGGTGATTGGAATAATAGGTAGCATGGTACCAGATAATGATTTTGATATCAATATAGAATTCTTCCAGAAAAGATGCTTCTCAATTTCTCCCCCTTTCCTTATAAATAATTAACCGTTATAATTAAACCAACATTTGCAATAAACTACCAATACTTGTACTGCTGTTTCTTAATTTCATTCACTAATTTATGAGCAATTGGTTATTCATCTAGGAATTGAGGTAATATTTTCACATGTACTACATTGAAAATCGTGTGGATAATAATTTGGTTTCATAACCAGAAAAGAGTCACTCAGATCATTCAAACTTACATCACAATCTAGTATATACAGTCACGAAGCTCAATACGTAGTAAATATGCATCCATAGATAGTTGCTAATCACTAGGATAGCTAATATCGCCTCATTACAGACAATGCGAAATAGTACCGGCACAGTCTATTGTTCCTAGCACCCTCACAACTCAAGCTTCGTGACTATATATACTAGACTGTGCTTACATAGTATGATCCCCACGTGGGTTTCCTCCATGGCTGGTAGGGACTACACAGCTTATCAAACTAGTAGTCTAAGTGGAAATAGGCTACATAGCCTACTCGACAAAAGAACTGACTTCCAAATATGATAAGATAGGCAACATAAACTAAGTAGCTAATCATGTTGTATTTAACTATTATTTACTTGTATTAAAGAAGGGACTTGTAGTCTTGGCTTCCATTCATCACAGATGAGCACCTTGAAAAAATTTCGATCATTAATTAAAATAATTTAACGATATATATTACAGGATATTTTTTCTTGGTAGGCCTACCAGTATTGTGTTATGTTCTTGAACCAATTTGATGACGAACCGTCATTCTCCTGGCTTGTAGGTACTGAACTTTCAATTTTTTCAACTTACCATATGTTAGTGAATTATAGAATAACACTCAATCTGCTCGTGAACTGCAGTCCCGAAAAGTAAAGGTTAAGGTTCAAATAAACGTATTGAAACCAGAAGGTGATCCTTAGTTGACCAACCCCAAGGAAGGTAGTCTTTAACTCCCATGAATGAGAACCCAATTCAGCTAGACCCGCCTTCAGTAAGAATGCTTAAAACTAGGTAACAAACCATTTGCGAGGCTTGATTTATCGCTTTTAGTGCTCATGATGTTAATAGTTATCGACCAATAGCACTATTAAGCATGATAGCAAAAACCATGGAGTCCATGATCTCCAACAGATTAACTTGGTATTTAGAATCCCAAAATCTTTTATCACCAAGACAAGCCGGCTTTCGACAACTACACTCTACCAATGAACAAGTCATACGCCTCAGCCAAGAAATAAAAGACAGTTTTAACAAGAAAGAAGATACCTTGGCAATATTTATTGACTTTCAGTTAGCATATGACTCTGTTTGGAGAAATAAATTATTACTAAAACTCCAGAAATTAGGTATCTCCAGCAATATGTTCAGATGGATATCATAATTCCTTAGTCAACGATTCATTGCCACTAAATTCAATAACTCACTTTCTAGTTACAGACAAACATATCGAGGTCTACCTCAGGGCGCTGTCCTCAGCACAACTTTATTCAATATTTATATAAATGACTTACCCTCCCTATTAGAGGAATCAAACATGAAAACAGCACTATTTGCAGATGATATAGTTTTGTGGACTTCAGGATCGTACAGACAAAGAGACAAAATTAAAAATACTGCTCTTAAAGCTCTAAATCAACTACATGAATGGAATACATCAAATTTGATGACACTCAATTTAAGCAAAAGTAACTACCAAATATTTTCACTCGGTAAAAAAGAAAGAGAATTCAATATCCAATACAATGGCCAACACCTTCCTAGGACTTATGAATCCAAATATCTTGGGGTTATTTCCGATAGTAAGTTAACATGGAGCAACCATTTGAAATACATTTCTGAAAAAGCTCGTAAAAGATTCTCCCTTCTAAAAAGACTAGCAGGAAAGAAATGGGGATGCTCTAGGAATACTTTGAACACTACATACAAAATGTTTATAAAGCCAGTGCTGACATACTGCGGAGAAATTTTAATTACTTCACCTTTCATAAACGACATAGAATATGTTCAAAACCAAGTTCTCAGACTCATTACTGGTGGAATCAAAACAACTTCAATAGATTCTATGAGATTCCTCACTAATATTAACAGCATCAAAATGACAATAAAAGAAAAAGCACTGATTCAATATGAAAAACTTATCAGATTACCAGGAAACAATTGGCATTCATACAGTCCTCTCTGTAGATTGAAAACTCAAAAAAGTTTCATATCCATTGTTCAAGAATTAAAACAGAAAATCAATATCCCGAATTTAAAAGAAAACTTACAAATTAAACCAAACCCTTTAACTTTATTAAATATAGAATATAATCTAAATTTAACAGAAGAAATACTGAAATCAGAAGTAAACACTGAAATACTGAAACAATTGTCTTTAGAGACAATTAATATTAGGTACCCTCTACAAAACTGGCTTCATTTATACACCGACGGATCCTTGATCTCCAGAGAACAAGGTGCCGGTGCAGGTGTTACGTGCTGTCTCTTCTCACTTTATAGATCTCTTGGATATGGAACAACAAGTTTTGATGGTGAAATCATTGCAATAAGTGAAAGTCTCAGGAATCTTCTATGCCACATCAATAAATTTAAGAATATAGTTATATTGTCAGACTCCAAAGCAGCTATTCTATCAATAGTCTCTAAACACACACCTTCATCTCAAACAGCAGAAATAAATAAAATGCTCTCTCAATTAATATCACTCAATAAAAGAATTGTATTCCAATGGATATCATCCCATTGTGAAATCCTGGGAAACGAGAATGCGGATGCTTTAGCAAAGAAGGGCAGCACTGCTACCTACAGACCTGTTACTAAATCTACGTATTACTCTGTGAAAATATTTATTAAATCTACATACTTAGACTTCAACAAACAAAATTTGATAACACAATCCCAAGGGAAAAAATGGAACTCTCTGCATCAAAATCCACAGTTAATTCCCGATTTACCACGAAAATCGTCTGTAGCTGCATTTAAATTGTCAACAGGCCATGATTGTTTGGCCAAACACCAGCAAAGAATTGGAATATATCAGTCCCCTAACTGTCCATTGTGCAACTCAAACCAAGAAATGGATTCGGAACACCTCAAAATCTGTGCTTCAGTGGCTGGTCATGATAATATCTTTGAAAAATATTGGAGTGCAAGAGGTCAAATGACTTTATTGTCAAACGCCTGGCATTAGAAAACAACAACAACAACTTTTTGAACAGACGTCTCTGTCTGTTTTCAGTGTTCTGGACTTCGTCAGTTTCTTACACCTACAATTGTATCGAACTCAGTACTTGTAATAAACTTCTCTTTGGTTTTCCCTACTCCAGAGACTTATTACTTCTGACGAACCTATACGTCTTTATACATTAAGTCCGAGGACGCAACAAGTAAAAGTCAGTGCAACATGATCTCCACGATCAGATGCTACCGCTAATATGTACCAAATAAGGTAAACCCATGGTCCACTAAAGTAAATAGTTATGGAATCGTGTTCGGAAATGTCTAAAGCAGATTTCCTCTCTGCAACAGTGCTTACAGTCAACTGTTCTGTGGACGAACCCAATAGGGAGGTTAATATATATGCATTTAAATATGCAAAATAGCATTTATATGCATATATGTATATTTATATGTATATGTATATGTATATGTATGTGTATTTAAGCATTTATGCAAAATAAATTTGGCTTCATTTGAACGCAAAAACCATGTTAGGCAAAGATCCTCTTTTACATTTTCAAGTCTGCATCGGTAGTGTAGTCGTTATAGCACTGGCCTTCTGTGCTCGAGGTTGCGGGTTCGATCCTGGTCCAGGTCGATGGCATTTAAGTGTGTTTAAATACGACAGGCTCATGTCAGTAGATTTACTGGCATGTAAAAGAACTCCTACAGGACAAAATTTCGGCACACCGGCGACGCTGATATAACCTCTGCATTTGCGAGCATCGTTAAAGGAACCATAATTATAATTATTAATTTACATTTTCAATATGTCAAATCAATAAAAACGTGCAATTGCATGAAGTTCTGCGGTCTAGTTATGTGTCTGTTGACATGAGTTCATAAATATTGTCTCTGAAATATGTGACATTAATTCTTTGTCACATTGGTCCTTTATTTAATGATTTTTTTTGTATCCGTAAATAGTCCTACTGTTCAGAACACTTCCATAAATATGTCATTCTGAGACTTAAAATGAAATTCATTGAAGGACATTGTGTGTGTTTTAAAAGAGTATTACCAGTACTTACGTATATTTAAAAAAAATATGTTGCACAATTGACTTCAATTAGAAAACTGAAATAAAAATTCATAAATTGTTAAGTGAAATGGTGAACAAAAATTATGCTACTTCATTTTTGGAATGTCTTCTGGAAGTCGCATTCTTGAAGCCTGTCAAGCACCTTTGCTATTTACGTTGAATCTCCTCCACCATGCCAAAACAGCGACCCTTTAGTTCAGTTTCATCTTCGGAAACAAGATCACATTGCAGGGGGCCAAAACTGGTGAATACGGGGGGGAGGGGGTAAGGAACGACGACCATCTTGTTACAGGTGCAAAACTGGCGAGAGCTCTGTGCGCTGGTGCACTGTCGTCATGGAGCATCCATTTCTTCTCTGCCCAGAGTTGTGATCGTTTCTGACAAATGTTCTCCCTGAGACATCTCAAAACATTTTTCTGATGATGCATCGAATTTTTTCGACATTTTCGGCAGTGTTACATGACCTGGCCTGTCGTCATCCCAGCAATGTTCTGTCATTCTGAAATGCGAATACCATTCAAAACACCTTGCCCGACTCACTGCTTCATTCTCAGAAGCCTTCTTCAACATTCTATGGGTTTCGGTTGCTGATTTCCCGAGTTTTATGCGGAATTTGATGTTGGCTCTCTGCTCCAGTTTCGAGTTCATCCCGATTTCGCAAATTCGCGGATGCACGTGCTAACAAAACCTTGTGTAACACAGGTCTCAATAAAGATAGTGCTTTGAAACTTTGTGTTGAGTCTCTTCAAAGTCGTCACTATTGCACGGCATGTCAATCACGTGATCTGTTCGCCCACAGTAGAGTTCCGGAATTTAATGGTCATACTTTGTATAGATCGACAAAAGATACCTAGAGAAGAATAAAGAAGTGTATGTAGTATTTGTGGACTTAGAAAAGGCTTTTGACCTGATGGGGATCCTAAAGAAAATTGGTGTGGATTGGAAAGAGGGAAGACTGTTCAGTAATCATTATATGAAACAACGAGTCAAAGTCAGGATAGGAGAAGAAATGTCAGAAGGAAGTGAAATTGGGAGAGGAGTATGTCAAGGATGTCCTTTATCACCTACCATGTTCAACATCTACTTGGAGGATTTAGTAAATAATTTTTTCAGAACATGTGAGAAGTGATAGTAGGAGGAAGAAGAATAAAGTGCATAAGATTTGCTGATGATATGACGTTGTTAGCAGAAGAGGAAATTATATTAAAGGATATGCTGCTGGAGCTAAATGTCAGCTGTGATCAGTATGGAATGAAGATAAATGCAAATAAGACGAAGAGCATGGTCATAGGAAGAAAAATACAGAAGATAATTCTAATTGAGGCAGTAGAACAAGTGGACAGCTTCACAGCTTCAAATACTTGGGGTGTACTATAGGCAGTAACATGAGCTGCTGCCAGGAAGTCAAAAGGAGGATAGCACTGGCCAAGGAAGCTTTTAATAGAAAAAGGAATATATTCTATGGAAAAAGAACTAAGGAAGAGACTAGTGAAGTGCTTTGTGTGTGGAGTGTGCCACTGTATGCAGCAGAAACATGGACATAACGACAAGATGAAGAGAAGCGCCTAGAAGCATTTGAAATGTGGATATGGAGAAGAATGGAGCATGTGAAATGGACAGAGAGAATAAGAAATGAAGCTGTTTTGGAAAGAGTGGGTGAACGAAGAATGATACTGAAGCTGATCATGAAGAGAAAAAGGAATTGATTGGGTTACTGGCTGAGAAGAAACTGCCTACTGAAAGATGCACTGGAAGGAATGGTGAACAGGAGAAGAGTTCGGGATAGAAGAAGATATCAGATGATAGACGACATTAAGATATATGGATCATATGAGGAAACAAAGAGAAAGGCAGAAAATAGGAAAGACTGGAGAAAGCTGGGTTTGCAGTGAAATACCTGCCCTTGGGCAGAACACAAAATGAATGAATGACCTCGTAAGTATAAGAAGGCTAGGACTACATTGAAAGAATGATTTGCCACATGTTTTCAGTGGGGAACAGACCGTGATGGTGGTGGTGGTGGTGGTGGTGATGATGATGATGATGATGATGATGATGATGATGATGATGAATTGAATTAAATTAAATGAAATGATATTGTATTTTAAATTTATTGCACACTCAGTACCTTAAAGGTACAGTCACATCTTTTTATGATTGTTGCACAACTTTTCTGCTGCAACTACAAAAGTTGCGCATCGTGTTCACATACAGGTCAAAAGTTGCAACAGAAAGTTGCGAGCCTGTTTACACACAATTGATTTTCAATTAATTTTGTAATAACTAATAGCATTAGGCCTACTTTGTAAACAATGTTGGCAACTCTTTTTTTAAAATTATGCTATGGAAAGTTAAAAAAAAGTCATCACTCATCATTATACTCTGTCTACATTGTACATTTAGTTAAGTCTTTTTCCCTTTAGTGAAAAGTTGTGAATGTTCTTTGCAATGACATAGGGCCATTTTTTATTGTCTTACGACATTTAATACGAGTTTTATTTATTGCTTTTAAATGTTGCATAATTACTCAATTACCTACATTTTCGTTAATATGACATATTTATTTCTCTTTGTTGTAGCCTATTGATGCAGGTGACGACAGTTTTTGGGATCAGTTCTGGGCTGAAAATGTAACAAATGTTCAAGATGTATTCACCTTGGTACCAGCACCAGAAATTCGAGCTCTTCGAGAAGAAGCTCCTTCAAACTTGGCAACTTTATGCTATAAGGCAGTTGAAAAACTAGTAAAGGCAGTTGATAATAGTTGTAGAACCCATCATGAGCAGCAGACGGGTAAGTTTATTGTAATAATTGATAAATTTAGAAATATATAATTTTACTTAGTATTTAATCTAGTAGAAAAATGATAATTTTACTGTTAGGCGAAATATTACTGGTATTATTGTTAACAAAGTATTGTGAAAACTGTGTGTCTTATCTAGGAGAATATTGCGTCAGCCTACTTTGAAATACTGTTATTGTTTTATCAGTAAGTTTAACAAGGAGTTCTGGACTTTTTCGCCATTCTTTAGTGGATAGCTAGATTATAACATACAGACTGATTTGTAGTCATGTAGTGAGAGATACAAATTTGAATCATTCACCCGAACAATGTTGTAATCAACATTTCTGTTGAATGTGAGTTAAAGATACAAGTCCATTATGTCTGTTTTATTTTTTTTTATTTATTTATTTTTTGTTTGGTTATTTTACGACGCTGTATCAACATCTAGGTTATTTAGCATCTGAATGATATGAAGGTGATAATGCCGGTGAAATGAGTCCGGGGTCCAGCACCGAAAGTTACCCAGCATTTGCTCGTATTGGGTTGAGGGAAAACCCCGGAAAAAACCTCAATCAGGTAACTTGCCCCGACCGGGATTCGAACCCGGGCCACCTGGTTTCGCAGCCAGACGCGCTGACCGTTACTCCACAAGTGTGGACATTATGTCTGTTCTCCTGCATGCGTTAGGAAACTTTGTTTTTTCCTAAATTAACAGTTGACACCTTTGTAGATATTTGAAATTACTGTTTAGTAGAATAACGTTATAATGTCTACAATTTTTGCAATTTTTTTTTACTCTCCTGTAAAACATACATGTTCGAAGGATTGAAGTAGTCGATTTTTTGTAAGTATTTGCTGGAAAGCGCCAGATAGAGGTCGGAGTCAACTGAAATCTTTATTATTTGGTACTATTGAGAGATTACACTGAACAACAAGAATTTTGCTCCGACTTAAAACAGTATGTCCCTTATGGTTTGGTGTGCGCTGAATCCGAAAATGCATCTCTTTTCTTCGTATCATGTAAAGTTTTTAAGATATACTATTACTTCACTTTTTGAAAAGCACTCTCCCAGGATACATCTGGCACGGGTTGAGGGTTGTAAACCAAAACAGAAGCTAAGGCATTTTATGAGCTTATGACCTATTTCCGGTTTCTTATGGTTGTTGGCATGTTCTTTTGTACTTCTAATTAATGAACAGATATTGATCCTTTCTATTCAATAACTTTGATAACAGTTCAATGTGAGATCTACACAATGAACAAACAAGGGTGTAGTTTTCAGTATTTAAAAGAAAAGTTTACCGTTTTGAGTGAAGGAAAATTAAAAGAGGGGATTTACATCGGTCCACAAATGCGCAAAGTTATGGCTGACTCTTTGTTTGAGGAAAAACTTTTCGTTACTAGAAAAAAATGGCATGCCACGCTTTCAAAGTTGTTTGCTCAAATTTCCTTGGAAATTATAGGCCAGACAACTACATCGAATTTGTGGAAACCATGTTAAGTGCATATGAGAAAATGGGGTGTAATATGTCTCTCAAAATACACTTTTTACATTATCATTTGGATTTCTTTCCTCCTAACCTTGGAGCAGTAAGTGACGAGCATGGGGAAAGATTTCATCAAGAAATATCTGAAATTGAAAAGCGATATAAAGGAAGATCATCATCCAGCATGCTTGCAGACTGTTGTTGGTCCCATATAAAAGACAGTCTCGCGTCTATTTCTAAACTGAAGTCATCCAGAAAATCATTTTAAATGGCCAGTTCAAATTCCGAAATATTTCTCATTATACACATGAAATATTTTTATTCTTGTTGTGTTTTTTGTGTTTACAGTGTAACATCGTTTTTTTTTATCCAGTACACATTTTTCAAGTATTATGAGGCATTTTGAATCCCTAGTCTGTTGTAATTTTATCAGTAGTAGTGAAAAATGAAAAAGGAAGGTTTTTCATTTTAAAAATTCAATTCACTTTCCACGGAAAATGGTACGTGATGGGGCAATTTGGATTTTAAATTCAGATTTAGGGCACACATATTAGTAATAATAGTCGCCTATTTTTATTTCGGAGCAAGACAAAAAGTAAAAGTTTGTTATTCAGTGTTATTTGATTACCGTAGTTTGAACACATATTCAGGATCTCGGAAAACATAACACCACGAGTCCTTGCAGTCTGTACTCCAGTAGGTAGTTATAGTTATGGGCTTCTAGAAATCAAATTGAAGTTGAAACTGGAAAAAATCATTGGACCCATTTGATGACGATGACGATGACGATGACGACGACGATGACGACGACGACGATTATTTTATATAATTTAATCAGAAATATGAATTAGGTTAAACGATTTTCAGATACTGGCAACTGACTAATGTTTTAATGGATATTGGTTTACTAATGTTGGTTGAACTGAATGTGAACTGATGAAGTATTTAAAACCCAAAGTGAAGCATTTTTTTCGGTACTAAACAGATGGACTAGATTTTAACAATGAGGTTATAGGAGTAGACAGTAAATTGTTCGTTGTTAGGTTCCTTTACAATTAATCAACTGTACAATGTATCTGTGCAAAGTACAATGGAGAAGGTTAGAGGAGCTTTCACAATCATCCCGAAAACTTCCTTTAAAAGTCGTACACAAGTAGATTCTGTGAAAAGAAAGTTGAGTACAAAAAGTAATAGCTGCCAAAACAAACTGTAAGACTCAAGAAAGTACTTCCAAAAACTGCTTAAGACTTGCAGTTGAGTAGCTTCATCGAACTGTTGGGACATCTGTGCTTGACACTGGTCTTTGTAATCCATCACTTCTCTGCAAATATATAGAACTATTTTATCTTCGACCCTCTTTATCAAACTGAATTTCAATTGGCCCAGAGGGTGCGAATTCGTAACAAATGCTCAACAATACAACACATAATTCTTAATAGACACTAATATAGCCTAGTTAAATTTTCAGCCACAGATGTAGCTGAGGCAGTAGACACATTTTCCTATTGATCCAGAGCTGTGCTTAATTCACACATAAGCTGGTTTCCTGCGGTTAGATTTTTTCTCGAGGTTTTCTCCAATTGTCAGGTATTCAAACGGCGAATTCTTGGTCTCATCTCGCCAAATACCATCTTGATATCACCAATTCCATTAACGCTACACAACCTAATAGTAGATACAATGTGGTTAAATAACAGACTAAAAAAATTAAATTTTCACATCAGTTATATCACTCAGTTTCTACTTTAGTGTAAGGCTTATATGTCAGTGGTGTATACTGGTTTAAGGGTCTGGGCTACCACTGACCCTATTATTACACAAAATATATTTTAAAAACCCTATAATAAAATTCCTTACCTATTTATATGTGAATTCCAGACGTCTTGATTGGGACGAAAATACTTTGATGACTTCGTCATTGAAATTACAGTTGGGCCACTTGCGAAGTTTCTGTAGAAATGACTTTTCAATGGACATCAGTGCCAAGCCGGATAAACGTTCTTGTGTGTGAGTTGATCTACAGTAGGATTTTATTCTCTTCAACAAAGAAAATGTTCTTTCTACTGATGCTGACGTAGCTGGTATTGTCACAATTAATGTTGCCAATTTAAGGACTTCAGGAATAACTCGGTTCAGCTGGTTTTCATATATGGCAGATAATATTTCATGGATAGGTTTGTTCGAAAAATCAAAGACTTCTGCTGAATATATTACACTTAATTCATTTTTCAAACGTACTTGATCAAAGTGACTGTTATAGGACTGAAATAATTTGTTTAGTGCCTCATTCGGGAAGTTTTCTCTATAAGCAGAAAATTTTTGAGAATCTAGAAGATGTGTGAACTGAAGCTTTCCATAATCAGAAAATCTGTCAGTAATTTCCATGTGCATACGATCTAGTATGCTGTAGTACAGCTGCCTGTATTTCAATTCATCATCTCCTTTTCTTCGCTTTAATGGTGTTCCATTGTATTGTCTGAAGAATTTTCATTTTCCATATTACTCCATATGGACGGAAACCCACTATGTCTGAACTCGGATATAGTATTTTTTAACTTTGATACCTCTTGCAAGCAGTATGCTATGTCTAGACTTTTTGTCTGAAGAATATTGTAGAGCACATCTGTATGTGCGAACACACTAGCATAGACTTCAAGAAGAAATATATTCTGAAACTGTGTGAAAAAAATACAAATATCCTTGAGCCTGCACAATTACATCATCATCCCTGTTTTCTTCAGAGTCATTACAAATGATATTTTCAAAGAAAGCAGTCAGTTGTTCTCTGTATTCCTTTACTGTATTTAAAAGCCGAGATGTAAAATTCCATCTAGCTGGTGCTACTTTTGGGAGTTTCTTTTTCATAAATTCCTTGAGTTTTTCTGATCTTTTAGGAGATGATGAGAAAAATGCAGCTAAACCCGACAGTGTTTTGAAAAAAATGCGGCATTCTGGAATGGATAAAGTAGTTTGTTGCAAAACTAAATTGAGAACATGGCTGTAACAATGGACAAATAGTGCTTGAGGATACTTTTCTTGAACTTTTGTTTTTAAGCCATTAATATTTCCCGCCATAACTGAAGCACCATCGTATGTCTGTGCAATTAACTTATTGCCGGCATTGTATTCTGCTATAACACCTTCCACATGCTGAAACAAAGCAGCAGCAGTTTTGCCCGAACTGACATTTGTGAATCCTATAAATCGTTCTTGAACATTGGCAGTACTGTCGACATATCTTAAAACAGTGGACAATTGACTCTGATTAGAGCAGTCACTTGTTTCATCAACAACAATGGCCACAAAAGGTGCTTCTTCTATTTCAGATTTTATGTTCTTTATCATAACCCCACTTATAGCAAATATTAAGTCATTCTGAATTGCGGGAGAAGTATCACGGAATACTGTTGAACTCTCAAGATGATTGGCCAGTAAATGGTCAAATTCACTTAAGGAACTTAAATATTCAATATAATTTCCTCTATTGTCTGATTCCACACTCTCATTATGACCCCGAAAAGCCAATTCTTGTTTTCCTAGAAAGCAGACTGCATTAATAAGACGCAGTAAAATCTCCCGATTTTTTTTTCACAAGAGCATTGTGTTGGTTGATGTGTAGAGCTTTTTGCTTATCTAGCTGTAAATCAATTCTTGTCTTCCCAAAGTTTTCAAAGTTCATGCTACTATAAATATGAGCTTTTGATTTGTCGTGTTTTAGGACTGCCGTTCGAAGGGAGTTCATATTAGAAAACCCTCTTTTGACCACACATTAGTTTCGCGGCTAAATAACAAACATGGCCAGCAAAATAGTTTAGACAGTTTAGAACTACCACACAACCAATTCCACTTACCATATGATGTTGAAGTGAAATGGCGTGTGTACTCACGCTGTTTTTCTTTTACGTCCATGGACAAATTTAACTCAGGAGTTGGTCTTTCCATTTTCACAATTTCAACTTTCTCGTTGTATGTACGACGGTTAAAAGGCACTTTAAATAAACCTTCTATTACACAGTCATTTTCAACACAAACCTCTCCAGAAACTTGTTCTGCCATATTTTTCACAATATCACTTAATTGGGAAATTAAAAACTTTATAATTCACAATTAATATAACTCTTAGACACTCGAACAAATCACAAATTTAAAATATTGCACTGCAAGAACACAATCACATTAATGAGCTAGCATACTAAGATTTTGTTGCTTCGCGCCTTCCAAGAAACCGATCACGAGAGCGGCAACTCACCCGCCTACATTGCACGATAGAAACTGAAGGGAGTGGGAGACGGGCAGTTGTGTGACGTGAGCGGAACGGTCACAGGCTACCCTTCGCAGCAGCGGTTTCTCCAGTGATGCCGCCTTGACAACTTGTTTCTTTTCGAGAGCAGAGAGCTCATATAAATCTAACAGTTACTTTAATTTTAATTACTGTGGTAAAACCAATAAGGTAATACAAAATTATTACATTATGTTATATTATAAACTTTTTCTTTTGTAATTTCCTTGGACTACCGCCGGTAGCCCCGGTAGTCCGCAAAATATGCCCCTGTTATATGTATTTGCTAAGTGATGGCTACTGGTACAGAAGTACAAGTGGAATGGAATTTTGTCACTATATTTTATACTGTACCAATTTTTTTGTATCTTTCAGTTTGTAGTGACAGTTGCATTTTCATAGGTCACTTTATCTTTACAGTATTTAATTTGTGTACAATGTTGAAGCAAGTTTGGACCTAATGTGGAAAATTCCCCTTGTACACTACCGGTCAAAAGTTTTCGATCAGCTATGAAAACAACTATATATTTTATTTCAATGTACAAACACATCAGAAAAACTAAATGGACCAACAAAATAAATATTTTCTCTCTCTAGCATTATGATATGATAGAATATTCAAAATGAAATCCCTGTTTTAACCACACATCATAGTTGTGGTAAGTGATCGAAAACTTTTGACCGGTAGTGTAAGTGAACTTCATTGCTGTTGGATCATAGTCAATGTGCTATGTGATGTAAGTTAATTGTCTATTCTTATCATTTGCCCCTTATAACTACGATAATTTTATTTCTCGTACATTAGGAGTATAACTAAAAAAGTGAATATAGGTTTATTTCTACAGACGTTTCCAATGGTTTGCAACAGTCATGACCATGCACACATTGACTTTACGAACAGTAGAAATCGATGTGCTTATGCTCATGATGGTTGCAAGTCTTTTGAAACTGCTGCAGAAACAAACTTTATATGAAGGGGTTATTTTAATAGTGGTACAACTTTACTTTTTGTTAAATTGGAGTTAACTACACTTTCTGGTTCACGAATGTCCATTCTTTTATTATGAAAGTGGTACAACTCGAACTTCCTTCTGTGCCAACAGAGTGCACCACAATGCAGGCATCTTATATAACCCTACAAGAAAATTATTTTAATAGTGGTATAACTCAACTTTGTTCCATGCTAAGCCAAAATGAGTGATTCTAAAAAGATTTTGATGATATTAATGATCAAAATCTTGATTCAAATTATCAAATATATGAAGGTAAATGGCATTCCATAAAAGCATTATTCTAGTACATCTCCAAAGGCCTTGGATTTATCAATCATAGGTTGAAATTTTTTATCTGAATACTGATATACCTCCATTGTCCCCCCCCTTTTTTAGACATGTTCCACACAATATTCATAAACCCCAAGAGTAAAAATGAAGCTTAATCTCTGACAAGAAGGCATGAGCTATTATTATTTTAAAATTTCACATCCTGAATTTTCTGTACACATTTAACTTTAAGATTCAGTATCTCAAAATCAATGTAAATGAAGGTATACCATTATTAAAATAACACCTTCATAAAAACTTTAAGTTATCCTTAATATTGATGATGTTATGCTGAGTAATAATGTTTTTTTATATTTATATTGGTTGTTTAGTTCTGAACTGTGTGCGGTTGCTGACACGAGTATTGCCGTACATCTTTGAAGATCCAGACTGGAGAGGATTTTTCTGGTCTAGTTTACCAGGACAGACTCAAGATGATGAAGAAGAACAGTCCATGCCTTTGGCTCAATCTCTCATCAACGCTATCTGTGTAAGTTACTTTATTGTATTGTCATCATGTAAACAGTTCATATTTTAACAGTTCTTCCATGTAATGTATTTATTTACTTATTTATTTTGATGACGAGTCTTTTCACTTTAAAAGAAAAGGAATTGGTTGGGTCACTGAATGAGAAGAAACTGCTTACTGAAGGATGCACTGGAAGGAATGGTGAAGGGGAGAAGAGTTCGGAGCAGAAGAAGATATCAGATGATAGACGACATTAAGATATATTGATCATATGCGGAGACTAAGAGAAAGGCAGAAAATAGGAATGTTTGGAGAATGCTGGATTTGCATTGAAAGACCTGTCATTTGGCAGAAAACACTGTATGTTATTTAATTTCATGAATTTCCTATGCATTGTTATTTGAATTGTTACAATAGTTGGCTTAACATTCAAAGGTTTACATATTTAGTGCAGTTAGACGGAATTTTATAATAATAATTTTTAATTTCATAATTACTTCTGGGTGTGCTGTATCTTTTAGCAGAGTATATTAAATATTCTTTCAGTTGTGTAAAGTAGCCGGATGGTGTGCAGTCACTTTCGTATCTTTTTTTTCTCCCATGGTAAAACAATCGAAGTTCAGAGCAAAACTCAATCTTCTCTCCATTAAAAGATACCACAAACGTTGTGTAATATTGCTTGTACTAAATCTCAATAAAAGTTACAAAAGTTAGAGAACAATGATGTGATTTTGTTGTCAATTTCGACCATTAATTAAAAGTAAGTAAATAAATATGTTAATAAATAAATAAGTATATAAATAAATACATTTCTCTTAGTATTTGCATAGCTCAGGTGGTAGGCGCGTTTTCCTGCTGATTCAGAGCTGCGCTAGGGTGTGGTTCAATAGAATGTGGCTGATTACGGGATGGGATTTTTCTCAAAGTTTTCCCCAACTGTAAAGCAAATGTCAGATAACCAAATGGCAAATCCTTGGCCAGTCGTTAAATAACTAACTGAAAGAAATACTTTTTTTTTCCTTTATAGTAGTTTTTAATAATATCTAGCAGACTAACTTTTTAAATTGAGGTATTCTCTTGCTTCATTTTTTCTTTCTTCGAAGAAGAAGTCAGCTGCTGCTATTCTTCTTCTTTTCCCATGAAAATTTATTTGGTATTTCTTATGTATCAGTCCGCTATTAACTTTGTATCTGAGATAACAATTCCACGTGATCAAATAGTTATGTGGTGATTATTGATTTAGCAAGTTAAAGGTATTCTTCCAGTGTATGAATGATAAACTGATACAGTGCATATCAGTAAATGTCATGTCAGAAGAAAATTAAAAGATAGGTTGTCTTTATTATCTTGATGTATTCCCCGCTTTTATGTAGTACACCTATATAGTCCCATGTTTACTTGCATTTGAGGTAATACATGCAAAGGAAATTCAATTTTCATATTTATTTGATTTTCAATACATTTTTCCTTAAGTTGGTTATTTAACGATGCTGTATCAACTATTATTATTTAGCGCTGATGGAATTGGTGATAGTGAGATGGTATTTGGCGAGATGAAGCTGAGGATTCACCATGTATTACCTGACATTCGCCTTATGGTTGAGGAAAGCCTCAGAAAAAACTTAGCCAGGTAATCAGTCCAAACGGGTCGGGAAGGAAGCGCCTCAGCCGTCTGAGCTACCCTGTGGTTGATTTTACGTACTGAAATAAGTATTGCCATAAAAAAACTGGCCTTTTAGTTTAACATTAGAACAAGCTGCAGTATTACTGCTGAATTTATGATATTTTGCCCATATGTTAAGTTTTCTTATTATCTGGAACATGTTTGCATACACTCAGCAGTAGTAGTGAGTGTTGCATAGAAAACTTCATTCATTTGTGATGTGGGTGAGAGCATTTGAAGGGTGTTGGGAAAAAACAGAGAATTTTACAAAACATAATTATCAAGAAAAACAAGTTTTAATACCTGAACATTCCTGGTGTTTAACCAATGTACCAATGTTTAACGCTACCTTACATGGACATTTACACTTTTAAATTTACACTGTAATCCCAGTTGCCACCTGTATAATGCGCTATATACCATAAAATCGCAAAAAATGGACATTCCTTGCTTTCCTCGAACACCATTTATACTTCTAATATTTGGGATACACATTCAAATTTTGTCGAGATCAAATAGAGTTTGTGGTAGAGAAAATATGTGTTATAGAGTGTGCAGTATGTGTATTTTTACAGCATATTTTCATTTTCTTCTATCATTGTTGCAACATTTCTTCATATATCTTCACTTTCATCTCTTCTGCCGCCACCACCACCACCACCACCACCACCACCACCACCACCACCACCACCACCATCACCACTTTTTCTTCATCTTCTTCATCATCATCATCATCATCATCATCATCATCACCATCACCATCACCACCACCACCACCACAGTTATAATAATCATTACCACCCTTATTATTGTCATTATCATCAGCTTTATAAAGGAGTGAGAAAGTACAATGTTATATTGTCTTCCAAGGATACCACCATTACTATGGTTCACTTACGATTAAATGTGTTCTACTAAACAAGTGGCCACTATATATGTCATGATCAAGAAAAGGACAACTCCAGGACACATTTGTCGAGACAAACAACACAACATGAAATGAGCCGTCAGCTGATAAACTTCACATCTTCGAAAAGTGGCATACCAGTGTAAACACTCTCTTAAGTGCTCTACTGGCTGCCTAATCTCCATGTTGATAGTCGGCAGTTTGGCGTGGCATTGTGCTGAAATTACGTGTTGGGGACCCTATGTTCCTTTACTTAAAATGATTGTCTAGAAGTAGCCAATCATCCCTAAAAATCTGTACTTATTTCTGAAACATCCTGTATATGTATCCCACTGTGTCAGTATGTATCCCACTGTGTTGTTTTTTATAATTTTTTTATTATTAGTCTAATTTTTTTATTGTGTACATTTTATTCAATTGTCGGTTTCTGGTTTAATTATGTAAATCCTACTTACTTGTAATCTAATACTAATATGTATTCCATTGTGTTTATTTTTATTTTTACTGTGTACATTTTTTATTGAATTATCGGCTTCTGTCTTTGTGTGATTCGTATTTGATTCTAACAACATTAATATGTATTCCACTATGTTTATTTTTATTTTATGAGGTAAATTTTTATGTAACTACCTCTTTTGATCTCATTATGTACCTAAATTGTATCGGTATGTAATTACTTAAATCCAATCCAGTTGTATGTTCAACTATGTAAGCAAGTTTTAATCCTGGTTGAGTGTAAGAGAAGGCCTTATGGCCTTAACTCTGCCAGGTTAAATAAAGCCATTATTATTATTATTATTATTATTATTATTATTATTATTATTATTATTATTGTCGTTATTGTTGTTATTGTTATTATTATATGAAATATTTGTTTCATGTGAAAATAAATACAGTATTTTTTTATTCCAGGATTTGCTATTCTGCCCTGATTTCACTGTTGCTGCTAATAGAAAGTCTGGGCCGGTAAGTAATGGATTCAATAATTTATTTACTCATTCTTTTTTTCGTTCATTTATTAATTCGTTTTTGTTCCTTCATTAATTCGCTCCTTGTTTATTTGTATTAATATTAATGTAGGATTTATTTCTAGGATAAGGCAGAAGATCTTCAGGCTATTGATAGTTGCGAATATATTTGGGAGGCTGGTGTGGGTTTTGCACACTCGCCACCTCGTTACCCCACCCATGATTCCAACAGAACTGAGCTTCTCAAGCTTCTGCTCACTTGCTTCAGTGAAACAATGTACCAGCCTCCTGTTGGTAAGTTTTCTCACTTCTTGCATTATATATAATAACGTCAAAATTTTGCTTTTTCTGTATTATGATGGTTCATTACTGGAGCCGGATAAGTATACAAAAACAAATACTATAAAATATTAATGTAGACACAGCACAAAAAATTTCTAAAATTACTTATTCTGTCTGTCCATTTCATACACTCCATTCTTCTCCATACCCACATTTCAAATGCTTCTAGTCGTTTTTCTTCACTTCGTTATAATGTCCATGTTTCTGCTCCGTATAGTGCCACACTCCACACAAAACACTTCACTATTCTCATTCTCAGTTCTTTTTCCAATGGTCTGCAGAAGAAGCTCTTTTTTCTATTTAAAGCTTCCTTTGCCATTGCTATTCTCCTTTTGACTTCTGGCACCAGCTCATGTTACTACTTATAGTACATTCCAAGTATTTGAAGCTGTCCACTTACTCTACTGCTTCATTTCCAATTCGGATGTTTACCTTCTTTACTTTTCTTCCGATAATCATGGTTGAAGACATTAAAGTTGGTAATATAACAACTTTGTGATAACAGGATACTCATCATGTCAAGGAATGTATCTTATTCTGTGGTGTTGCTGTATGTAGGCCTAATGAAGGTCATTCTAAAATTTTTATGGGTTTATGAAAATGTCCTTTCTTACTTCTCAAGATATTACATTACAGAAAGAGTTTCTTTTTAGGAGACTTTTTAACAATATTGTCTCTTAACAGATATTCATGTTGCACCTAATCGGTGGATCCAGTACTTCACTTGTGCAGAGAATAGGCATGCTTTACCAATGTTCACATCACTACTGAACACAGTATGTGCATATGATCCTGTTGGACTGGGAGTACCATATAACCATCTGCTATTTTCTGACTCCATGGAACCATTGGTAGATACTGCTTTGCAGATTCTTATTGTCACATTGGACCATGACACAAGTGGCTGTGCTCCAGAAGGCGAGGAGGTGAGTACCGGTACCTAATTCTGGGTGTATATATATCGTTTGTATGTGAATACTTCGCGCATCCTAATTTTAGGAGAGAAAATTTAAAAAATGTTTGAGACTAAGCGGTACCAACCTTATTTCAAATAATGTGTGCACTCCAGTTTTTCTTTGCTAAATTCTAGAAAAAAATATGTGCAGAGTATTCACACATATACAGTGTGTTTGATTTCTTCATATGCAGTAAGGAATTAATGTAAAAGCCCTATATTTTATAATTTTTTATTCACACATGGAATACGTTTTGACAGTCAGTGTGTGTGCATGCGTGCTCATGTGCATATGCTTTTTTTCTGTGCAGCGTGGATTTTTTTTTCTATAGTTTTATATATTTTTTTGTTCCTGTTTTATATGCTGGTTGTTGATATTAATATATCTTGACGAGTTGTAATAACACCTTTTCTACATAATTTCCTTTACTCGCTAAGTTTATAGGTTCACAATATAGTTTCACTTTCTCATATGAAACTAGTGATAATATAAAGAATTTTGAGATTTTGGCAGAAATACACGGTAGCATAAATCATTAAACTGAAACAATGGTTCATGACACACACACACACACAGAAGGAGGAGTTTTTTCATCAATCTGCCCATATGATTATCTGGTGGTTCATCTGTTTATTTATCTAGCCGTTTTTTCGTCCAGTGCTATATAAATTATATTCATTATTCACAAGTTAGTCTGTCAAGAATGTGCACAATAAAATGCATCAAGTTTTACTTCATAAACAATTGTGATATTTAAAGATGCTGGGCAAAAATGGTACAAATTTCTTTATACTTAAAATAAAATATTTTCAGAAAATGGCACTGAATAAAACAGTAAGAGCCATGGTAAAATGGAAGGTAATGTGAGAAAACTATCTTAATTTTTGGTAATGTATGTTTTTAAATCTTTGAAAGAACATATCAGTATGTTTGATTGAAGAATTATGTTGCTTTATTTTTTAATAATGAAACTTTCTTTGCAGGCTTCTGTACCAGACAATTTATTCATCAACTACTTATCGCGAATTCACAGAGATGAAGATTTTCACTTTGTCTTGCGAGGTTTTACCAAACTGCTGAACAATCCTCTAGTGCAAACCTACTTGCCGAATTCCACAAAGAAAGTGCAGTTTCATCAGGAGCTGTTGGTCTTCTTTTGGAAAATGTGTGACTACAACAAGGTAACATAAATATATTTTAACATTTTACTAAAATTAAGTAAAGAATTTAACACTTATATAATCATATGAAACAGCGTAACACTAAACTCCACAACAGTAAAGAATAATATAGATCTAGTAAACAAAATGAAGAACATACACATCCCATACAGTGCAACACTAGCAACTTTCGACATAACCTAACATACCAATAAATGAAACACTACAAATACTGGAACAAATGCTCAACAGTAACAACATACCACAAGAACACATCAAAGAAATCCTCCAAATTACAGACACTATCACCAAGCAAAATTACTTCACATACAACAACAAATACTACACCCAAACTGAAGGCCTACCCACGGGATCACCCATCTCCAGCATCCTAGCCGAAATTTTCATACACAATATAGGACGGACACACATTCTAAACAAGGACAATAGCAATCACGCAGACATCATCATTTACTGGCACAGATACGTAGACTACATACTAATACTATACAAAGAAACAAAAGACAGATTGAAAACCTACACAAACACATAAACAAAATACATCCAAAACTACACTACACACTAGAAATAGAAAACAACAAATCCATCAATTTCTTAGACATCACAATAACAAAAACAGACAACAAACATATGTTCAAAATATACAGGAAACCCAAAATACTATGGTAACACATATACAACATCTCCAATCACCCCACACAACACAAACATGCAGCATTTCGATCTATGATACACAGACTCATCAACATTCCTATGAACCAACAAGACTATAAGTAAAAAATACACACCATCAAATACATAGCACGGGAAAATAGATACAAACCCAACATAATAGACATCATAAGAAAGACTAAATGCAAACAGAAAACGCAACACAAATACATCACACTAACATAAGAAAACAGGAACACATACAAGATTGCATCAAGAAACTAAAATACAGCATTGCACACAGAACACACTACAAAAACATCTTAACACACAGACAAGACACAAAAATAAATACAGCTTCACAGGTGTATACAAACTATCATGCAGTAGTTGCATCGACTTCTACATTAGTTAGACTTAAAGATCATTTCAAACACGTTACAAGGAACATGTCACAGTCATAACCAAACCACACAACATTTCAACCTACGCAGAACACATCACAAACTCCAATCACAACTACAGCAACATAGACACCAATGTGTTAGTAAATACAATACAATACACATCCAGCCAAAAAACCAGAAACTTGACCTCTAGAACAATATGAAATTTACAGACATACAAAATCAGATCCGCAGCACATCGTAAACACTCAACTGAATTTCAAAACCCACACCCTTTTTGACACAATCATGAACACACCCCAATACAACAGGGAACCAGAAGATAGCACGGGACCTTCACTAAGCTTCAGACAATGAAAAATACTACTTTGAAACTAGTCAGTCAGGTAATTTACCATAATATTAACACAGTAAAGCAGTTATAAAATTAATTAGTGAAAGTTTAATTGTTGTGTTATCAAGTTATCACTCATGTATACCCTTTGGCATGGAAATTAGTCGCTGTTTAGAGACTAAAGGTACGATCACACATCGCTACTTTTGCAGCGCTGCAGTACAAGAAACTGCGCAACTCTTGTACTGCGACGTATGAACAACGGTGCAACCCGAAAAGTAGCGGCTGCCGAACCTGCTGCCCGCTACTTTTCCATGCTGCACGCAACTTAAAAGTAGCGACGTGTGAACAGGGTTCTCAGGGTTGTAGCCGCAGCATTTTTGATATCGGTTTTGTTGAAACTTTTGCTGCGGTTGCAACCAGTGTTACCACCCAAATGTGCCAATGATACTTTTATTGTTTGGATATATTTTAATGTTAAATGTGATGAAAATAAATTATTTGTAATAGTTATTAAATACACAACACAGTCTGAGCATAATTGCTGATGATATAATTCATTTTTTAAATTTTCCTTAGCGTAGTTCCAAACAGGAGGGTTGCCAACATTGATTACGTGAATATACTGTTGGTTATCATTTAAGTATATAGGCGTTTTTAAAAGCTTTATAGTAAAAATAATGTCAATTTCTGAATACTAGATACGACAGAAAAACAAATAATAGATAAGTAAACTTTCGCATGAGTTTCTTAATAATGCGAACATAACCACAAAATGTATATTGAGAAGTCAACACTGAGATGGGAACCTGCAGCATGACTGCGGCTGCAAAAGTAGCGCCTTGTGTGTGAACAGACTCGCAACCTCCAGTTGCAACTTTTGTTGCACTCAGGTTGCGCAGCACGAAAAGTAGCATGCAGCGCACTACTTTTGGCTTACGTGTGAACACGACACGCAACTTTTGCAGCTGCAGTATAAAAGTAGCGCTGCAAAAGTAGCGACGTGTGACCGTACCTTAAGTCTGACCTTAGGAATCATGTGCTCTGTGTTTACATGTGTGAGTTTTACATAGAGATATTTGAAGCCCTGTCTTTGTAACGAGAAGACAGAACTGTAAAGGCTTCATAGGGAATATGTCTTTTTGTGACATACAAATACGTTGCTGCTAGGACTTGATTTTATCCTCGGACCTCAATGCTTAATATTTCCCTGTGTGAATCTTGCATGAACCCAAACAACATTTAGACAAATACAGGGGAGAAATATTTATATATATAGAAATATATATATATATATATATATATATAGAAAATATGTATAGAAATGTTTCTGTGGCATACACAGGATTACTGAGTCAAAAAGTACAATCTTCATAATTGTCGCGTATCTTATTTCCTTCCTTTTCCATTAATGTACAGTCTTAGAAAAAAGTTTTCTTGAATAGATACTTTATAAATCCCAGAAAGGAGGCAGTGCACATGATCAGAGGACGAGCAACCTGGTTCACAAGAAAACGACTAGTTGAGGTAATAAAATTAGTTTTGTTTCATTGTATATCTCGTCATGTCCAATGCCTCCTTTCTGCGACTTATAAAGTATATGTGCGACAAAACTTTTTTCTAAGACTGTACATTTATTCAAGTACCTACTTCACTAGGGAGAGGTATGAAAGGAAGTTGACAACTATTCACTATAAATCTTTTATTTTAATATTTTCATTAATTACATAAAAAGTTTTTCATGTGTAGCTTCTATCATTATCTCACTTGATGATATGTGTCGGAGGAAGAACAATAATTTTATTCTTTGTATACATCTGAAGTCTGATTAGTGTAATATGTAACTAATCAGCGATGTATGCAATGGAGTAGGAAGGGAATGGGCCAGCCTACCCCATTATCTCCTGGCTTAGTTGCCTCATAAGTAATGCCTTATTGGTGTCACTTATGAGGTTCAAACCTGTCTTCAGATAGTTAACTAATTAACAACATGTGTAATTCTAGGACATTTTGTAAGCTATATGAACTGATTACAATGTCTTTATGTAGCATAATTAAATGAACGAGTTTCTTTTTACATTTTCAGAAATTCTTGTATTATGTGCTGAAGAGTACTGACGTGCTGGAGATTTTGGTTCCAATTCTGTATCACCTTAATGATTCCCGTGCAGATCAGTGTAAGTAAAATGGCTGTTGTTTTATTTTTCTATCAGACTGAAAATGCGATTGACATCAAATATGTAGAATTAGCATATGTTTTTTAAGTAACAAGGTGAAACTATCAATTCAACTGATCTTACTGAAACCTCTGTAGGAGTGTAATTATGTGCGTGTGTGTGTAATTGTCATCATCTTCATCTTCCATCAAATATCAGACTAATTGGTCTGTTACAGTCTCATGACATCTTTTAACTGGACGTCCAACAGATCTCTTCCCTTTAGAATGATACCATAGGATCTTCTTAAGGATTCTTCCACAATCAGTTCTCTCTAATATTGTCCCTCCAGCTTCTCAACCGAATAATAACACGCATTTCCTATATTTATTCTGCGTTTAATTTCCTCGCGGGTGTCATTTATATTATTACTGTTGCTCCAAGATATTTGAATTTTTCCGCCTCGTGGAAGGATAAATTTCCAATTTTTATATTTCCATTTCGTAATAATATTCTGATCACGAGACATGATCATATACTTTGTCTTTTCGGGATTTACTTCCAAACCTATCTCTTTACTTGCTTCAAGTGAAATTCGCGTGTTTTCTCTAATTGTTTGTGGATTTTGTCCTAACATATTCACGTCATCCGCATAGACAAGCAGCTGATGTAACCCATTCAATTCTAACCCTCTCTGTTATCTTGGTTTAAAAAAATAAACGAACAATTGCACATGATATTTCAGAAACTGCCAATCAATTCTGCACAGCACCTAATGAATTGTATTGTTTCTATGTTATCAAATCAGACAGAATTAAGAGCGTTTTTTTTTTTTTTACCTAAGTTCGAACTCCAGTTAATCCTATTACATATGCTGTAGATTAAAAATTCTTTGAATTGTATTTTCTTTGTATAATGTACCTTGTAATCAGGTTTCGTTGTAAAATTGTTAATTGGAACTATAGTGCTAGGAATATTACATTATACACTTATCCTTTTTCAGCTCGAGTTGGTCTCATGCACATTGGTGTGTTTATCCTTCTCCTCCTGAGTGGGGAAAGAAATTTCGGTGTACGTCTCAACAAACCTTACACAGCTACGATTCCAATGGACATTCCAGTTTTTACAGGTGAGCATATGATATTTGAAATGTGACATTTTCAGATATTACAACTTCTAAATGGGTGCTTGCTGTTAGACCTTAGATCAGCGGATTCAAACCCGGCCAAAGATAGACCTAGTAGAATTCTAAGAAAGGAATAAAACTGTTCAAGGACCCCACTTCTGAACGAGGAAGTCTTAAAAAATATTTTCTGGACCTTTTTATTGAGACACCACTTTATAATAACTTTGTCTATTCAACCGGAAGTGAACTTAGGCCTATAAGTGGGGTAAAGAAATCTTACGGGTACTACATTCGTTCACTAGAAAAATTGTCCACCGGTAGAAGTGGTAGCTTGATGTGTTTGCTCATTAAACAGATTTTTCTGTGTAAGTGTTATGACACCATACCAGTCAAATTACATCACTCATAGCATTGGTTGCACATAGTAAGAACCAATTCTGATATTTCATCTTCAGCAGAAAAGTATTGTTACAAAATGTAGACTTTTAAAGATTATACATTATACATTATAAAACACCAAACTGACATGCTGCTGCGAAATTCGAAATGAATTCACGTTACTCTCTGTTGTATTTAATTTATTTAGATTGTGAATTTGTTTATATTTTTTTCTTCTTCTTTCAGGAACACATGCAGATCTACTAATCACAGTTTTTCATAAAATCATCACAACAGGTCACCAAAGATTGCAACCATTGTTTGATTGCCTTCTCACTATTCTCGTAAATGGTAAGTTTCGATAAATTTAAATAAATCTTATTTCCTTACTCCATTATTATTATTATTATTATTATTATTATTATTATTATTATTATTATTATTATTATTATTATTATTATTATTGTGTGTGAAGCTTGGACTCTCACCTTGAGAGAGGAACAGAGATTAAGGGTGTTTGAGAATAAGGTTCTTAGGAAAATATTTGGGACTAAGAGGGATGAAGTTACAGGAGAATGGAGAAAGTTACACAACGCAGAGCTGCACACATTGTATTCTTCACCTGACATAAATAGGAACATTAAATCCAGATGCTTGAGATGGGCAGGGCATGTAGCACGTCTGGGCGAATCCAGAAATGCATATAGAGTGTTAGTTGGGAGGCCGGCGGGAAAAAGATCTTTGGGGAGGCCGAGACGTAGATGGGAAGATAATATTAAAATGGATTTGAGGGAGGTGGGATATGATGATAGAGACTGGATTAATCTTGTTCAGAATAGGGATCAATGGCGGGCTTATGTGAGGGCGGCAATGAACCTCCGGGTTCCTTAAATGCCAATAAGTAAGTAAGTATGATGATGATGATGATGATGATGATGATGATGATGATGATCATCTTCTTCTTTCTCTCCCATCTTCTGTTTCCTTTTTTCTCCCCTGCAGGATTGAGTAAAAGTTATATTCTGTCATATAGCCTGTCTAAATATCAGACAAAATTGAAACATAAATTGATTAAGTTTTGGTGTAACTTTCAGATGTTTTAACCACATGTTGAAATACATATAAAATAATAATACAGTGGAACCCCGATTATCCATCGCCCTGTTAACCAATTGGCAGATTATCCAACTGTTTTCCTCTTGCTTTTTCTGCTACAGAAATATATGAAGTTCTGCACATTATATTAGCACGTAATATATTTTCTCTAAAGAGTGTTATTACAAGATTTTGCCCTTACACAGTATGGTGTACTGTTCGAGTTGTACTGTATAACTTCTATATAAAAAGTCTTCCACGAGTATCAAAATAAATCGTTTTGTGCTAAGTATAAAAAAGTGAAAATAGAGTGGTTTCGGGAACAAGAAACCGTGGCTCATCTCAGAATACGAGTCTGGAATCACAACTGTGTGTAATTTAATAAAAGATCAAGGGAAAGTGTATAAAGTACGTAAATCTACAAATGAGACAGCCCTTCCCACAGACAGCCATTACGAGGACTTTCCTTGTACCTTAAAAACCCATTGTTAATAACCAGACTTAAAGCAGTGAACTTCTGATCCACTACTTAGCGTGTTCAATACAAGACCATAGAGGAGATTATGAGAGTGTAAGTAATATTCACTAAATTTACGAAAACGTTTTATAGTACAGATTATCCGATTTTTTCGATTAACCGTTCAGCCCACCCCCTTCATTACCACGGATAACAGAGGTTCTACTGTAAAATAAATGTGTACCTTCTACATATGAGAGAAATGAAACTTCTTAAGTTGTGTATGTGTAGTAATCGTTTTAAATGTCCGTGCAGTGAGAGACAATAAATTATGATTAAATTTAATATTTATATACTCGTTACTCTTCAGAATTTAAAAATGAAGCACACAGAACCGAAATGATTGTTAGAAATTGCATTTCAAATATATGATGAACACTTTTTTTTTTATTTAAAATCTTTACATGATGAAGTATGATTTAATTTTAAATCACTGACACCAGTTGGACCAGGCATTGCATTCATTGATTGTTCATTGATTGTTGGTGGTGTAGGAACTTTCACGAAATCGTTTACACTTTGTAACTGTACTGCAGAAGAGACGATAGGAAATTTTTTTCTTGCCCTGTGTTCTTGCATTCATTCGAGTCAACTCTTTTTTTATGTTTTCGGCTGAGTTTTTTGGCAGTTCATTTGAATATTTTCTTTCACGCGAGACTCTCGTTTATTCAGCCTTTCATTTCGGCTTTCTAGCAGAAAGCTTTACAGCAATTTAATTTCACTCACTAGTTTCTACTGTAGAACGTCACTACAGATGCATAGAAGACGCACTGCCCAGTGCAAGCCCCATTCTCACTAATTGATGCATTACATATAGCATACATAATATCATAGCAACAACATGCAAAGCCTTCATAAAACATCCATTACAGAATTTTGTTCTACAGCATTTAACTTGCACACTGCCTAAAGAAGTTTCACATAAAAAAATACAATGTTTGGAACTTGTTTATGACTTGAAAAAGTGCATTTTCTCCTGAGTCTATAATAACTGGATGAACATTGCAGTGTTCAACTGTTATTCATGATCAGTGATAACTAACATGACCTTGAAGTAGTAAGTACTGGTACTCATAGTTCAGGAGTAGACTTTTGGGTATTCTGTGTCATGGAACTTAACATCTTTAGAACGTGGTGGAAGCTACCAATGTAGCTCACTTGGCTAAAGTGTGTGCCTGCCAGTCCGGAGTTGTGCTTGGCTACGGTTTAGATTCTCGCTTGGGCTGATTATCTGGTTGGGTTTTTCCGAGGTTTTCCCCAACCTTGAGGAAAATGTAAATAATCTATGGCAAATCCTCGGCCTCATCTTGCTATCATCAATTTCATCGACGCTAAATAACCTCGTAGTTGATATAGTGCCTTTAAATAACCAAGTAAAAAAAAACCATGGAATACGCAAAGGCTAAAATGTTACAATAAGTAGTTTTAAAACATTGCATTCTTCATATTTCAGCATATGATTAAAATGCTCAAAAATGCTCTGTATCGAGAAATTGAAAGAGGAGAATTGGGAGAACAAATTTAAAAGGTACGCAAACGCGTCCTTGCAGGGGTTGGGGGCTGTACGAAACTAAATATGTGAGCTCCAAGCCTGTTGGCCACTAGTCTCACTCCGGGTTACTCTGCTCCACTGAAGGAGCTCTAGAAAATTTTGAAGGGAAAACCGAAAATGGACGTAACCTCTTAGGTACCACATACGCGAGAGGGAAGGAAATGTGATCAAAATGATCACAGGACGGGACGAGGAGGAGATGGCTGGTGTAAATCTGCACATTGAAATGAACTGTGTCAATTCACGGTGCAGGAGGAGTCGAGAAGACTCTGTCGTCTGTTGTTTGATGACAAGGCAGGTGAAGACCGCCAGGAGAGACGCCGTGAATTCTGAATCTGCAATTTGGAAGGTTCCCTGTCCTTTCACATTGCGACTACATGAGTGACCTTGCACATGTATTTAGTAATTTTATAAACTCTGAACTAGGGCATTAAGTCGTTTGTTAGAAAAGAAAAAGGGGGATTTTTATGGGGAAGGGCATGTAGGTCCGTGGCCCATTTCTTTTAGGGCTCATCCTGACATTTGTCTTAACACCTTAGGAAAACCACGGAAATACCTTAGGCAGGATGAGTTGTTTCAATATAAAAGACTAGCCAATTTGGCTTTTAAATAATAGGTTGATTGATTTATTGATTTATGATAGATGTAATTATTAATTAATTTAGAATAATTAAGGGGTCATGGGGATGTGAATGCAGGTCCGTGGCCCATTTCTTTTAGGGCTCATCCCGACATTTGTCTTAGCATCTTAGGAAAACCACAATGCTCTGTAACAGAAACACCATAATAAAAATTTCAAACTTCGTAAAGTTATTGTGATTAAAATACATGATTAATAATTGTTATAATACTAATTATCAACAGCTCTTAGACATTTACAATAGACCTGCATTCTGAAAGTTCTTTGCTATATTATGGAATACGTAACTAATTGTTCTATAATCTGTCAACAGTGTCACCATACCTAAAGACGTTGTCAATGGTGGCCAGTACCAAACTCTTGCACCTTCTAGAAGCATTCAGTACACCGTGGTTCCTCTTCTCATCTCCTACAAATCATCATCTTGTTTTCTTTCTGCTGGAAATCTTCAATAACATTATCCAGTATCAGTTTGATGGTGAGTAATTATCTATTTCAGTGTTTCCTCATTAATTTGTGTATCATATCGAAACATTTTTCAGAAAAGTAAATGTTAAATTAGGTATGTTACAGGTTGACTAGTGGTTACACAATTAGATTAGAGTTTTACAGATTCATATTCAGCCCTAGGCAATGCTTTTTATGGATAGTAAAAGAATCCCTAATATGGCTTTCTTTGAATGGCTAGACCAGGGGTTTCATGCCATAGATATACAGCTTATAAGAGACATCTGTTCCTGAATAAGAGAGCTGTAGACGAAATATACCTTTGATTTCTCATACAACAAAATTCAGTTATGCTAATCATAATCCTTATCTATTGTTCCATCATTAGTGTTAATGAATGTTGTCTTACAAATATATCCTACCCACGGGGAATTCACTCTCTGGTTTAGCAGACGAAAACACTGTGATTTCCGCCCCATGAAAGCAGTAATAGGTGGCCAGGTGTGTGGGCAGAAGAACAGCATATGTTATTTATAGACTAAGTTAATTCTCTACCATGAAAGCAATATGTTCCAGTCTGGTTAGGTGGTAACAGCTATTTTGCACTTATTTTTCATATACCACACACTCGTTCTTGACGCTACATTTTAGCTAGGTGTAGTAGTCGAGTTCGGATGGCCTGTAACAGATACATATTAGAACATCTATTTTTTTTTTATATCTATGATAATTTTGTGAAAACAGGCTCTGTAGCAATAGTGAGAAAACAGAGTTTGTAGCAATAGTGAGAAGAAGATTCCAGGAATAATTCCCAGATTTTGCAGTTTCAAATCCATTGAGTGTTTAGAATAATATACTGTAGTCAAGAAATTAAGAGAGACTCGCTTTTTAATTGATAAGAAACCTTAGCCGCACTGCAAAGTTCTCAATGAAGAAAGTTTAGATGACATTGCTGCTAGACTCGAAAATTTACCGCGAAAAATCTCAGATGTTTAGCACAGAATGTTGATATATATATATATATATAAAGGATCAGGAAGATTCGCAACAAAGTTACTTAATCACATATACATTTAATTTCCAGTCTAAAACTTTTCTGTTCGTTGCACAAATATCAGTATACTGCGAACATGTTATTGAAATATTTGATTAACGTTTTCGTCCTTTACAGCATCGTCAGATTAACATATAAAATGTAACAATGTCTGATTTTGCTTGACTTATAAAATAAAGTTATTTAAGTTGAAGCCATATAAGACAATGCAAGTGCATGAATTGCAACTAGGTGATCCTGACAGCAGAATGAACTTCTGTAAATGGGTGTTACACAGTGTTCTTATCAATATGAATAACACGTGTAAAACAGGTATTTTCCTACTCACCCATGTGCTCGTCTGTTACTGCTTCCATGTGGCGAGAATCACACTGTTCTCTTCCGCTAGATAGGAGAGTGAATTCCTCGCGGGTAGGGAAAAAAAACCTCTCTGTAGTATCTGTACTAACTGAATAGAGTTTAAATTGATCTTCTTTTATGTATCAGGAGGCATTTGAAACCAACTAACTACAAATTAACCTAAAATCATGTGTTGTAGGGCTAACTCAGGAGCATTTTTAATTTACATACTTCGAACACTCTTCTTTTTGAAGAAATTAATTGTGTAGTACACCTTGGTGATATTTTTTTATAATGGTTGGTACTTTACTGTTTGTCATTCACCCTTGTGAAGCCAGTTATGTAGACCTATTTACTAACAGAATCATTATCCGAGATGCACCATAGGAGGCTGGTCTATGCTACTCCGCCGTGGGCTGAGATGATGATGGAGATTTGTTGAGATGCCACAGGGGAACCGTAGTTTCTGAAAAAAAAAACCATGTTACCTGAATCACGGGTTTGCCCAACTCAAGTTATAAATCAGGGATATGCTGGGGATCGAATCCAGGTCCGCAGACTTTATTAAGTCCAGTGCTCTACCCACTAGACCACCATGGCTGCACATAGAACAGAATGTTCCTTCATTCAAAATATTTTGATGTTTTTATGTTTACTTGTTTTGCAGGAAATTCCAATTTGGTGTATACAATTATTCGGAAGCGACAGGTGTTCCATTCCTTAGCAAACTTACCTTGTGATTATGGTACTATTGCCAAATCTCTCACTAAACGTACAAGGCGTCATCTACCCAGCACAACATCGTCAGAAAATATAAGAGAATTACCAAGCATGGAAGGTTCTCACCCAGCCTTGCCAGCAGAACCAGGAACATTGAAAGCAACACTTCCAGACACTCCAGGTATTTTATTACATTAAATTAATTTACAAATAAAATAATACATATCGGTTTCTTACAATGTAGTTATTTGAAAATAGAATGATTATAGAAATTCATAGTGAGCAACAGAGGGAGACTCACTTTTTATTGTACAGCTTATTCATTTCCAGGTATTGAAAAAATGACTGAAAAAGAATCAGCTCATCCTTCAGTTCATCAGCTGTGTGAACTGACAGCAGTAGCAACAGTGAATGGTGTAGCTTCTAATGAAACTCCCCTCCTCAAACAATCGTCTGGACCTCCAGCAGTTTCACAGCAATCACCAAGTTCTCCAGAGAGCAATGTGAGGCAGGGAGATGGAGAAGAGTTGCCAAGATCAAAAAGTATGGTAAGTATGTGAAATATGTTTGTCTATTTGTATACATTCATGACTAACATTCATGAGCTAATAATTGTTTAGTATACAGCTTATTTTTTTATGTCGAAGTTCGATATCTAGCTATGCAAGATCTTTCTCCAGTAAATTATTCGAATCAGTTGAGTATTTTTAATTTGTCTTAACGATCCTGTGTCAACTATGTTGTTATTTAATGTAAATGGAATTCATTTACTTTGTAAAAGAAGTTGCAAAGTTAATCAGTAAATGGAATTGATGGCAGCAAAATGAGTCTGATAATTCGTCGTGGGATTACTTATTTTTTCCATATATTTGAAAGAAACCCAGCCTGGTAATCAGCTCTAATTGGATTTGAACCACGCCGGAATGCATCCTCGAAGCACAGATCTTGCTTCTACTCTTAGATCACACTGGTGACTTTTAAGCATGTTAGATCGAAGTCCTGCTTTTCCTATTTAAGCACGAAGTTGGTTTCTCTAATGCATAATGCATCTTTCATAATACACTATGTTATTTGCTTCAAGATGCTAGCTACATTTTTATTATTTTTTGTAAGAATGTTTTGCTGTTCTGTGGCTTGCTTTCTTCCACATTGAAAAGGGACATTTCTGTTCCAGATGATACTGAAAATTGGCTTCCTTTCTTCCTTGGATAGATGTTTGAGAAATGCCATGTGAATTTTATCTGATGTATTTTAAATTTCAGTTCTTCTGTTGCTGTTTTTGGTCAGAAATAGAGTGTTAAAAATCTTCTTTCAACTGGATATGCTGTATGACACAGTTATCTTTTTCCTTGCATATTTGCCTTTTATCTGTGTAAGTCATAGCATAGCAAATGCATTTAGCTTTAACTTCTTCAGAGTTGGCATGTATGTTTCCATTACATAGCTGTGGATTGTTAAGGTAGCTGATTTGTTGTGTATCTTGTTTAGGGACTTGCAAAGTTTTAATAGTATTCTTATGGTAATTTAATATGGACATAAGTCTGTAAAATGCATTTCTTTTGGATTATAAGAATGCTTTCTTTAAATTTGCAGCACTCTGTCTCAGTTTTCTGACATTATTCATCGTTGCATGTTGAATCAGCTGTTTTTTACATTTATGTTTGATGAGTGTGATTGCCTGTTCGAAACCTGGATAGTCAACTGAGAAGGTGTCTAGCTTGAGGGTTAGCGCAATAGATCTTGAAAAGTCATAGTGCCTCCCTCTCGAAATTCCATTTCATTCCAAGAAAGCACATTATTTTTAACCACCACTTGGCAAAATATTAATGTATCCCCCCTCCCCAACCAAAATATAAACAGTTATTATTTAAAATCAGAATTATATTATATATTGTTATTGTAGTTGTTATCCTTGTCTTTGTCATCTCCAATACATGTAAAATTTATATAAATTTTGTTTTGCTTGTATAGTAATTTTATTATTGTTAGTTTTTGAATAAATAAGAACATAAAGTTACCAGTATGTGTAATTTATATAAATTTTCTTTTATTATTAAAAAACATGATTAATTTTATATTGCTGTTAAATATGCAGTTAGATTGTTTAAGTTCATCTTTTATGTTTCAGCCCAACGCAAGTCCAGGTTCCCCTACACCATCAATCCATTCTACAAACAGTTCTCGGTCAGCTAATACAAACAGGCGTAAGACATCAGATTCTTCAATCTCCAGTATGCAGAGATCTGTATCACAGGTAGTAAAGTGGATAATATAAATAAGAACATCTTATTTTCAATTAGTATCTTACCAACACAATTCAATTTCCATATCGGGTTACTTGTAATATATTATGCAGTACAGTATATAGAGCAGAGATATTTAGCTAGCCAGTGTTCATACTACAGCTTAAAACAGACATTCATGCTTTAAAACATGGTGCAATAAGAGACTAGGAAGAAGTTGATGATGATGATACCTTGCATAATTTATTGTATTTGAAATTCAAAAGAATGTGAATATTTAAAGAAGAAAAGAAAAAAAATCTAATTTCCATATAATACTGCATTGTTTGACTAACATTTCTGGACTTCTTGGACTCAGTTAACTCTTAACTACTCCGAGAGCACTTCCAATTAAATTTTCAAAAACCATGGTCAGTTTCATTACTTCTAATTTTATTGATTTGCTGGTAGTAGACACAAACAATATTTTGATTTAGTTAACACTATGCAGAAAAATTTTATCGTTTAACTGTATTATATTTACTAAATAATAAATTAATACCTGACCTGAAGAATTTCTAACTCCTGTTTTATCGTTTTATGAATTCAAATTCATAAATAGAATTAGTGACCTTCAACTGATGTTTCCTTACTATATGAACAAGAATTAGGGAATGATTACGAAGTCAAATGCACAACTAGAATATTAGTCACCTTCAAATATGTTTCCTTACTATGTGAACAAGAATTAGAGAATGATTATTAATTCAAATGCATAACTAGAATTAATCACCTTCAACGGTGTTTCCTTACTATATGAACAAGAATCGAACAAAATGAGTTGTAAACAGAAAATTTCTGTAGTAAAATTGTCATAGAACGTGATGAGAAGTACTGATCTTTTAATTTTTGTATTTGATATAATTATATACCCTTTATCACTTGCGCTTTGAAACAAAGGGCGCCTGTATTTGTTACGTAAGTTCTCATCATGTGTTATAAGTGTGTTAGCTTTGTGTGCTTCAGTGTCGTCTTATTGTTGTCCATAAATATTGGGATATTCAGTTTTCAATTGTGATGTTAAACGTGCAAAGGTATGCTACAAACTCTTTACCTTTTAAAAAAAAGTTATATTGGGAGAATGTTTTTCTATCTGTCTATCTTTGCATGGACAAAAATAAATTCTCTGTTTTTTTTTTTCGATACATGTTACTTTGTTCATATGCTCGTATGTTGTATGATTTTCAGACTTAAAATCTTTCAACCATAGTGATATAAACAAACTATTCTGTTGATGTTACTAGTATTGATAATGCTTGATATTTTTCAGGCAAAGGCCATTTCCAACTAAAGTATTAAATTTTACGATAAATGTAGATTGTAATCTATCAGTAACAATCATTGACCTACATTGCTGCCTGCCCATAATTATTGTAGAGAAAGAAAGACTGCTTTAATGTTGAAAAATTTCTTCCTTCAGTGTTTGAGAACACATGCCACAAACTTTTAACAGTAATATTGAAATAGAGTAATTAAACTACAGAATATAAAAAATGTTAGCAAATGTTATAATTTACATTTAAACAGACATGTGCTACTCTTAAAAATGCTGTTTCAGTATTTGGGCAATAATTCATATTCATATTCTTTATCTAAAAATACAATGGTGCAAGAGGCCTAGTTAAGGTATTAATACAGTAAAATACAGTGTAAAAAAATAAAGAACTAAAAAACATACAACTAAAATATTAAATGTCGTCAAAGAATTCATTCAAGTTGTAAAAAGAATTATTTCATAGCCAAGTTTTAATATGAAGTTTGAATTGTCTTTCATTTTGTGCCTTTATATTTGTGGGTATCTTATTATATACAGATTGTGTTTTTTGTACCCTGATAAATGGTATATTCAGTTATTTTGTATTAAAAGTTTTATGATACAAATCTTCTATAAGCTTGTAATTAAGATATTCTTTTTCACATCCATCAGAAGTTAAATATATATATATATATATATATATATATATATAGGTTGTACACTGTCATAATTTGTTCATTTTTAAAAAAAGATCTACATGATATTCTATATGTATTGCTAAGAAAAGTCCTGTTACAATTTATATTACTAGACATAGTCCTAATAGTGATTCAAAGTTTCATAAGTTCTAATATTTTATGGGGCTGGTAAATCAATACATTGTTGGCAATTTTAAATAAAGGATATCTAATTTCTATGGGTTTATTCATTAGTTTATTTAAACGATTAATTTTGGAGATTAATGAAGAGGTGAATATCTTTTCTCTGAAGCTTTAAAATGTCTTCCTTATTTTTGGTTTACAATACCTATAATTTTATTAAATTATTAAAATGTAATGGTAATTTTTTCTATTATTAGCTTAAAAGTTTATTTAAATAAATTGTATACATGATATTGGAGTGTATGGATTATATGTATATAGTAGTAGTAGTAGTAATAATAATAATAATAATAATAATAATAATAATAATAATAATAATAATAATATTAATAATAATAATATTAATAATAATAATAATAATAATAATAATAATAATACTGTTTATTGCTAGAAAAATTGAATACAAAAAAATTGTATGCAATTCAAAATACTGGCAGATTATAGAAGCTTTATAAATTTGAATTAGTGTGTTAAATACTGAATTTATAATTATTATGATATTTTATTTGCATAAATATATATTTTTTTTATCGTTTAGGTTTCTTAATGTATATTTGGCTAATTACATCCAAACAGCTAGAGTGTCATCTTTCCATGCCGATAATCCAGGTTCGAATCTTGGTGGGTCCAAGTGGAAATTGTATTGACAAAGATGGTGTTAGGTAGTAGCACAGTCTACTATATACAGTCACGGAGCTTGAGTTTTGAGGGTGCTAGAAACAATGGACTGTGACGATACTATTTTGCATTGCCTGTGATGAGGCGATATTAGCAATCCTAGTGGTGAGCAACTATCTAATGTTTGCATATTTACTACGTATTGAGCTTCGCGACTGTATATGCTAGAGTATGGTAGTAGGTTTTTTCCCCATCAAGTCAAGTATCTATCATGGATAAAAAGCTTTTTTTCTTGAGATTATAATTAGATGTAACTGTATCTTCAAAAGAAAAAATGTCAAAGGATTCCGTGATAATGATGATAATGATGATGATGATAATAATAATAATAATAATAATAATAATAATAATAATAATAATAATATACGTAAACATGGTACATGTTAAAAATAAATTTATCAAAGCTTAGCATGTATGTTGACCTGCATCAATTTTATTTTAAAATAATACTGTGTGCTTGGGCTTTTTATTAACCCTTCCAAGATAAGTAGTTGTGCTTGAGTTTTGTTTTGGGTTATGTATTGTTGCACTGTATTTTTCTTTAGTTTTCCATTGTTATGTTTTGTTGTGCATCGCACTGCATACCCTTGTTGCTTCCGTAGCGTCAGAGTATTCGGCTGACGGAAGCCCATTCTCTCGCTCAGGGGAGCGGTACTGCAGTTTCTGGAGGAATGGGAGCTGGTGGTCAGTGGGTACCAACGTCAGAATGGGTTAATTCTTGGAAGACTAAATTACCACTACAAACGATCATGAGGATGCTACAAGTGTTGGTGCCACAAGTTGAAAAAATATGTATTGATAAGTGAGTAGGTCTACTTTTCTTTTTATATTTACAACAGACTACAGTGTTGTTATGCTTGCTCTCCTTTTTTTTTTTTTGTAATGGATGATGGTTTGCCTGATCAAATTAAAAATATGAATGATTTAAGGTGTTTTAAGATATATCTAAAAAAATTTTAACAAACATCTGTCCCTACAGTTTAGAAGAAATATGTTCTTGTGGGTTTACATTGGTGCTAATTTATTGTAATGTTATCTGTTTTAATTATTGCTTTTTTTTCTTTTTTACAAGTCCTATGATTTTCAACTCTCTTATGAACAAATAAAATAAAATAAATTAATTAATGACATGATGATGGGGGGGGGGGGGAACAGACACACCAGACAGAAATCTGCATCTATGCTCTCATTGCCTATAAAAATTTCACTTCATATCAGTCTTCAGGAAAGCTGATTGGTCAAAACTTGCCAGTCCTATGTAAAACATGCTTCATACAGAAGGTTAATGTAGCATAATTATTAATAATAACCATGCATTTCAGAACATTTCCTTAAATTAGTCTTTGTTTCTCTCTAATTATTGTTTACTCTCCAGTCAGTTACGTGCCATGGGCCTTCTTAAGAGATAATGATTAACTCTAGAATCTTTTTGTAAATTTTGGTAATTGATATAAGCAGTTTGGTATAAAAACGTTTTCCAGGGGCCTGACAGATGAGAGTGAGATTCTGAAGTTTCTGCAGCACGGCACACTAGTGGGTTTGTTACCAGTTCCCCATCCAATTTTGATTCGAAAGTACCAAGCAAATTCTGGAACAACAACATGGTTCCGGACATATATGTGGGGTGTCATCTATCTCAGGTAAGTGCAATAAAATAAACTATAAATACAGTACAGCTCATGCATTTTGTCAAGACACTCTGATGTGTAGTATGGGAACAACGTTTCTATGCAGGGGGCAGGAGTAGAAGGGAAGATCGGGTGTGTGTCTACCGAGTTCAAGGCAAAGACTAACCCATTCCTCTATAATTCGTAAGTAGAATCATCCGATCTCGTGCACAGCTCTGTAGGAAGAGTGGGGGAATGTCTTGACATAATTCATGAGCTGTACATTGCAATTAAATTAACATGTGAAAATCCATAGGATATGTACCTAAAATCAACAGAGGTACTTAGAATGAAATTAAATTGCTACATATGATAATAGTCTATATAAACAGGACTGTTCTTTGTGTTTTAAAGTTTAACCACAGTATAGTATATACAGTCACGAAGCTTGAGGTGTTGGGGTGCTAGGAACAATAGACTGTGCCGGTACTATTTCACTTTGTCTGTAATTTATTTATTTATCTATTTATGTCCATAACAGGGCAAAGCCCCAATTACAATAGACAGTACAGATAAAAAAAAACATATTGCATACAACACGAAAAAAGAGGTAAAACAGATACAAGTGTAATTACAAATTAAAAATGGAAAAGGGAAGGGGAAAAAAAACAAATAGATGCCACCTAAATAAAAAAGACAGATACAGATATAAATGAAAAACACCAAATAAAAAACAAATCAAAAAGAGCCAAGTACAGACATCACAGCCAAAAATGCAAAATGTAGGTGTAGCTATAATTGGCAAATTGCAGAGCAAATACAACACCATGTTAATAAATTCAATATACAGCACTACACAGCAGTAATGCTTTACATAACTTTTTCTTGTACATATTGTACGATAACGAAAGATCTAAATCCTGTTTATTTGATAGATTATTGTAAGTTCGAAGCATTTATAAAAGTGGAGACATGTTATGAGATAGTGTTTTTGTTGTCCGTAAATAAAAGAGAGATCGCTTTCTCAAATTTGATTTACCAATATTGAAACTAATTAGCTGTAGAAGATCAGGGTTGTCTATTAAGCCATTTATGGTTTTGAACAAATACATTTGTTGTGCTTTTATCCTTGCGACTACTGAGAGATGGTATATTACATTCAACCAGCATGAATTCATAAGATTGGAATATGTTGTAACATGAATGTTTTATTATACAGTGAAACCTGTTCAAATCGGAACCTGAATAATCCGGAATCCTGTCTATTTCGGAACAATTCATTGGTCCCGGCAAAATTCGTTTGTATTATGTACAATTTTTCCTGAATAAAACGGAAACTGTCCAACGCGGAAACGGAAACTGCCTACTACTGTTCAAAACGGAAATAATATTTTGAGCACACTATATTTTGTAACTATATTTTGAAACAGTGTGTAATTTCAAGGAATATACGAAATATATAGGTCACTAAGATAAAAACAAGTTGTCTTTGCAAAATTTTAGAGGGTACGAGGGTGTGTTGTCCTGTCGGTCATAAATTTTATTACCCTGTTGACTAGGCAGACGAGTCCCTTCAAAGATTTTCAATGCTTCACACCCGTACACAGTCGTAGCTAGACAGAGCGCAAGTGTAGTGATTTCCTGGTAAAAAAAAAGTTGCGTAAAATGTAGCATTAACATTAACTGATGAAGTAAAAGTTATCGAGTTAAAGGAAAATTAGAAACGAAGTGTATGTGAAATAATATTGAAGCACAGTTGTGGGAAGCTCAGGTGTGACACTTTAAAAAATAAAGATCATAATGAGTGAGTGACTTGCGGCCAATATTGGTGACACAAAAGGAACCAGAAAGCAACTGTTTATGTGGAAATAAATGAACTGTTGTGGGAGTGGGTTCTTCATGACCTTTCAAAGAACATGTCGATTTCTATATCTATTCTGCAAAACAAGCCATTGTACTGGCAAAGAAATTACATAAAGCAGAATTCAAAGCTTCTAATGGATGGCTCCTAGTACAATTAAGTAATAATGTGCAGTCATATACAATACAGTATTATAGTATAGTTTTGGATATTAAATTGAATGAGATTAGTAAACTTTAGTAGTGTTTAATGATTAATGAGTGAGTTACGATACTATTTTCATCAAGATGATTCACCAACGGAATAAGCGACAAAAGACTGATTTAATGTGAGTAGTGTTAAATGGAATATTTTGTACTACTTGCAATTTGCGACATGCGATTTTGTTTTTCATGTATATGAATGATAAAATATTACATTTTAATGTAACACCTGAATAATACGGAAACCTGTCCACAACGGAAAAACAATTAGGACCATGTCACTTCTGTCTTGAACAGGTTTCACTGTATATAGCAGTTGAGGCAATAGTAGCGATCCCAGTGGTTAGCAACTATCTATGGATGCATATTTATTACTGTATATACTAGACTTGGTTTAACTGTACATTAGATTCAGAAAATACAGGAAAAATTCCTCTTAACCGAACAGTAGGTATAAATACATACCGAATTTTTTTGGACTATAACACGCACTTTTTTTTTTTAAGAAAATGTCTAAAATATAACTGCGTGTCTTATATTCTGAAGGTCTGTCAGTGCATGCCAATGAGACTGCTACAACTGCTATTCTCACCCCAAAGCAAGAATACAAATAAGAGCGGATGCTCTTTAAGGAAGATAGTAGATAGAAAAATCTGTTTTCCACACCCTCTGTTCACGGGTGTATGTTGGTCCTTCAAGTGAAAGTTATTCTTTGTTTACGTACCTTTTGTTCCATCTACTCCCTTACAACTTACAAATGGCTTTTAAGGAACCTGCAGGTTCATTGCTGCCTTCACATAAGCCTGCTATCGGTCCCTATCCTGTGCAAGAATAATCCAGTCTCTATCATCATATCCCACCTCCCTCAAATCCATTTTAATATTATCCTCCCATCTACGTCTCGGCGTCCCCAAAGGTCTTTTTCCCCTCCGGCCTCCCAACTAACACTCTATATGCCATCTACTCCCTACCCCCAAGAATTGTGGGACCAATTATGGCAGAATGAGAAGTGACTACTGATTCCGCATGTATTTACTTCTGTGATGCTGTAGGTGTTAATTAATTGTTAGAGCCATAATGTGTTAAATTATTTTATCAAGAATGTGCTGTTACGATGTCAACAAAATGTAAACATGTGATTATAAACGCCAAGCAAAAGTAAGATGAGTAGAAAATGGCGCAATATTACGAAACGTGGCAGCAGATGATGAGTTGATTTTTGTATTCCGAAAATAATTGTAAAGGATTATGATGATGACGACGACTATGCCTTTTCAACGAATAGAGGAAGTCATTGCACATGTGTAAAAGGGCAATCTTGACGATGCGTAGAGAGAGATGCTTTAAAAGTAACTATGCTCTGAATATTCTTGTATATTAAAAAGTATTGTATTGTTTTCAAATGGCTGGAGCTTGATTTCTCCAGTAAGATTTAGAAGACATTTTACAAGATATTTCTTTGGGAATTTCCTTCATGTTTATGCTCCAGAAGATTACTTGTGTACTCTCTGCTTTTTATATCTATTTAGCATGTGCCATTTGTTGTTTATTCTCCAGAAATTCGCATTTTGGACTAAATTTCACTCAAACAGCAGTCTTTCAATTGTCATAATTACATATAAAACAAAGAACTCTCCATTTTACTTCACATCCAAAGGAAATCATGTTAAATATTTTTATTTCTCTTAAAAATCCTCCAAAATCTAGACATTTTGACACTTTTATATAATAACATGTATGTACATAATCAGTATATTGTAATAAAAAAAGAACTCGTACCAGTAGTTAAAATAAAATGTATGGTAAAATAGTCCAACTGTACTAATTCCTTCCTATGAGCAGTTTTCATTACATTATCATTGTAGGTTGATGGATGTTTGTGTGTGAGGTTTTACTTCTTTTTTCAGGAATGTTGATCCTCCCATATGGTACGATACTGACGTCAAACTGTTTGAGATCCAGCGAGTGTAACATACTGGAATGCATTCGAGTGCAGAGAGTACAATATCGTTTTGAACTCAACATTGCAATCACATTAGTAAGTAAAGTAGTGAAGTTTATATTATTTTATTTCTCTTGAATACAGCCACCTCGTGATTATTTAGTTCCATTTTTGCAAGTGAGTTTGTTTACACAACTGCTATGTCTATAATAAACTGCATTTTGTGCATTATCTTGAATGTCTCAGTGAGATGTGATTAAGTTTTTTCTAACATTTTATAATTATTTACAATCCTCTGTGAATGTATTATTTTGTTTTTGTCTTAAATGATTTGACTATAAACATCAGCCACTAGAAATAGATAGAGACCTGAAAATGCTTTTTATAGATAAGTGTCCTTATTAGATTAAATAGATTATTTCAGTGATAATGATAAGATGGATTAAGAATTCTACAGTAAGAACTCTAAAACTAATTAAGAAGACACTAGAAACATCACAATTAAAAACTATCGGAGATTTCTCTGCATTCGTCACTCAAACTTAAAATAAAAACTAGGAATGAAATGTGTGGATGATTTGCAGTGCTCTGCCTTCAATTGTAACTTCTAATCAAATATGTCAAAATTAATAATAAGAATAAGAATAATACCAGTAGTTACGTAAAACCAAAGCCACTGTTTTTGGCATGTGAAATAAGTATTGGGAATGTTAAGTGTGAGTATCTTAACTTGCCGCAGTTTATGGACGATAAAGGTGACAACCGTGATTGGCAGAGTGCTGACTTGACTTGTATTTAGGAGATGGTACCATTCACAGATGCACTGACAACAGATGACTGGGCACTATACTCAAGGACACACGCAAAAAATGCTGGCACCAGCAACGAATTGTTTTAAGCGTGTGAAATAAGCACTGGAAAGTTAAGTGCAAGTATCTTATCTTTGCCACAGTTAGTGGGCGATAAGACTGGCAGTTGGTTGGCGGATTGCTGACGTGACGTATATTTTGAACGTGGTACCATTTACAGCTGCACTGGAAATAGATGCTCACAGACTGAGAAATCCAAGATTTTACTTACTTTGCTTCAATCGTGATTTAAGTTAATGGCACTAGATTTTATGAGAAATTGAAAGAAGTGTAAGTCTTAAGAGTCCAACTTAGAACATAGTCTGTTTGACAGAAGAGATAATTTAGTGAGGTTTAATACAGTGTGATCAAGAAGTCTCTCTACAATGCTTGTGTAGCCGAGAATCCACTAGGCAGAGAATTCAAATGGCATCACTAGGCGCTAAGCATATGATGGACTGGGGATGTGAGGTTGTCAAACCGGAATGAATGGTGGAGTGCCAACTTTCTACAGGATTGCTAGAGCCAGAATGAAGTCCCATTCATCCTGCAAGAACTAATGGAGCTGCACTGTATAAGTTATAGAACACTGCAGAATGGAATTCACTATAGTGAAATAAAATACCTCTCTCTCTCCCTCTCTCGTCCTTCCCTTTTCTCTTATATTCTTTCTTCCTTTCCTTCTCCTCCTATTTCTCCTTCTCTCACGTATGTGCGTGCATGTCATCTCCCTGTTTCTACTTCTTTACCTCAGTTTTCGTGTACAAAATACGTGGTGACTAGGCTGAATATTTGTTCACCTTATGGCATTTGTCTCGTCCACTATACTCCTTTTTCATGTGACTTAGTTCATGGAGGAAAACAACACGAGTCATTCGTGCTTAAGGGGAGAGAATGGTATTTTTTAAAACTTTGTTTCTATTTGGTGTAAAATATTAATTTTTTGTATGTAGAGAGCTCATAGCTGTAAGAACTCAACCAAATATAAATATTTTGAAAAAAAAATTATTTCGGGGCCAAATTTTGAAAAAAATATACCCAATGCAGAATTGTACTAAAACTGATATATCTAAACCGTTTTTAAAGATAGATTCAAACTTTTTTTTTTTTGGAATGTATTTGCAAAAGAATGTCTACAAACTGTCTGTAACAGAATTTTGATATTAGTCCCTACGTTTTTAAAATAAACAATTAAAATTTAATGACAATTTTCTGATTTCCTTTCTTGCAAACAAACGGACGTATTTTTAAAATGAAATCAATTAACAAAATTCTGTTACAGAGAAACGTTTCCTAATAGTCTAAAGAATGTGTGTTCTAAATTTCATGCATGTATCTTTAATAGTTCAGAAATTATATCCAGTTTTGTCTGGCAATGTAGCAAAAAAAATGAAGTTACTGGAAACCGATAAAAGTGGGCATGTGATTTAAAAATCCATAGCGCAGGAAGTTTAAAAATGACGTTTCAAAATCCGATAAGGGCACAAATACCCACAAAATGTTATGCTATGTATTCCACACATATCACAGAGTATTTTAAAGAACTTTTTTTTTAATTTACTCATTTTTCACCAAAAATACCATGCTCTCCCCTTAAGCAATATTGTCTACTTTTATTATTAAGACTTGGTCGCTGTCAGTTATGAGACTTAAGGCTGATTCACAATAAACGGAACGGAAACGACTATACATATCAATGTGTAAAGTCAATATTACGCATTCTGACCAATGGCATTTTCTCAAGAGTAGAAACCAACCAACATTAACACACGTTAACCAACTTCGAAATTTAAGACATGGAATATTTAAGAATTCAATTCACGTGGTTGTCTGGTCACATACATATGTACGTAGCATATATGGAAAGTGTTTATAATGTTTATTTTTTTTGCTTCCTCAAATTTTGAGGTTGTCCATAGACAAAGCATACCAGATAATAATAATAAATTTATATGATGCATTAAAAACAATACTGGTACTGAATTTCTGTATTAGTTACAAGCAATGAATGGACAAAATATTATGCCATGGCTTCCTTGCTACAACTAAACAGCTTTTTGATGTCAACAGAATGAATCTAGTAGGCTGTGATCGGAAACGAGAATGGCAAAGTTAAAACTTGGCCAAATCTCCATTCCCATTCCCGAGCTCCGACTAGCTTCTCGTTAATTGTGAATGCTCACATTTAAATACATTTATTTTTTTTTTATTTTTCATTCTCATTTTTGTTGTCGTTTCCATTCCCAGTTTATTGTGAACCAGACTTCAGTCGCAGTTAGTTATGGGAAGTTAAATATTACATGCTCCCAGACAAAATGTTGTAGCTACAAAGAAGATGAGATGTATGAAATAAGTCGCGTGAAAAGCATTATAGTGTTTTAGCACTGACAGTTATATTAGCATCAAGGCTAAAAGCCCTTGTGTTATATCTGTTTCTTCTTGCCCTTCTGTGTTAACTGCATAAGCACGAAGAATAAAGTGGAGAAATTAAAATACTCCATTCCATAAAGAAAATGTTTATACAATTTATGAAGGGTGCAAATAGCCATAGTAGCTGACGTAATTGATGAATACATTTTCTTAAGACAGTTTATCTTCAAGACAAAAAACCTAGACGTCAGAATAGAGACATCATTGGAGAATGTTACACCAAGATAATTATTTCTCTGAATAATGTTGGCGTCTTTGGTAGCAAATGCAAATTTCTCATAATTCTATAAGCATAGCTATAACATTATTAAAGATAATATTATACAACATAAAAGTTTATTGCTGGAGAATTTAAGTCAAGTCAGATCCTTTCATTCTGGAACAACTGGAAAACTGTATCTGTGAAAACATTACTTTCATTGCTCGAAGGAAAACTGCAGTGATTGATGGATAACCTTTTAAAAAAAGTGCCATAATGTTTGGAAGAAGAAGACAGGCGGTTAAGCATCTTAATTTTGGTGTGTAAATAACTTTCTGAATGTTTATTTTTAGTAAATCATTGCATAAACAGTTTGCTATGATGTCTGGATTAGGGAGAGGGAATTGTCTATGTAACCAATGATTGCAAGCAAACTTGCCTGCTGGCTGATTGAAATATGTTAAACTGTTCATTCTGTAAACTAACATCTTATAAATAAAGGTAATTTTTATACAGAAAACCGCAATATGCATGAATTGTGAACAATAAATATGCTAATAATTTCTAGAAAAAAATTAGGAATTTAGAAAATCTTGGTCATTTTAGTCATATATTCCACATTTTTCAAAACAAGACTAGAAATACTATAACTACATTTTAAGCATTTCGGAATGAACTATTATAGTTAATATTTTAAAATAATTCGTGCAAGAAAGAGTACAAGCACTTCTTTTCTTCTTAAAAGATTAATTATCGGAGTAAATTTAAATTTACATTGTATTAGCTGAAAGTACTTTTCTAAAATTTAATAAATATGGTCTGTCAAGGATCTTTAATAATGTTAGTGAAGAGAGCTTCACAGATATATAGAACAAATAAAGTTAATAATCATATTTCTTGTTTACAATAATTACAATAGTCATTATTATGAAAATGAGATTGTCACATAAAAAAAGGTCATATATGATGATGTATCTTTATAAACAAATTCTTACAATAATTTGAATAATGATAGTGTGTACATAACAAATTTAACTTTTTTTTTCTTTCATGCAAAAGACCATTGTGAAATCTTCATTTCCAATAAATGGAATGTGCTGATTATGTATGAAGTGTTTTTTTTTTAAGAAAAACTGTATAAGTAACATTTTTATTGCGATTTCAAATCTTTGTGTATTTATTTGTCTTAAGTTTTGAGTATAAGTTCATTAAAAAGTTTTCAAACATTGCTAAGCAGTATTTTATGTGGATCTTTAAATGTATAAGCTTCTATGTATTGAAGGGAAAGGTAAAAGTAGATTTACAGTTTTTAAGAATTTTATTAAAAACAGATCAAATATATACAACCAGGTCTCTATCTATTCTCACGTGTTTTCAATCAATGTTGAATTCAAGAGGATGTTACCATACAGTATCTAAGTCAATCTTAAATACAAAACATTGTAATCTCTTTAGCTTGGCAACTGTGATGGCATATTTTAAATAAACCTGCCTTTTACTGTATTTACATGTATATAACACACGTTTCCCCTCCTCAGGCCTTAAAATTAAGGTGAATATTACATAGTCAGTTATCAGCCTAATTTGTTATTGTCTTAAGAATCTGGACATTTAATTTTTAATTAAAAAATTTTGGCTTAGCAATAAGTTTAAAAAAAAGAAATTATGGAAAGTCGGGATTGGCATTTTTTATATATGTATATTTCTGTATCACGAGATTTTTAATGTATGTACAGTGTTACATGATAAGGTTCTACAATATACTAAAATTTTTTAATGTAAAAATCTCGTAATCACTTTGTTTCTTACGAATGGAAAAATATCGCAAAGGCATCATTTGTCCACATTTTATTTTTCTGTGGGTTTTATATGAATTTAATAAAGTATTTTAAATACGTAATAGAGTGCATGTTATGCACATGCAAATACAGTAAGCACCATCTTAATGCATAAAAATATTTTAAGGGTGCTATATATATATTATATAAAACTAGATGTCCATAGATTCAATACTGTATCATTGTTACAATGTATGTAGTGTGATATTTATTTTAAGTTAGAAAATAGTAAATGTATATTTATTTTAAAAATGAAAGTTTTGTCCAGAATTTTTGACATATTGTTCACTAAGATCCTTTGCTGTAATTGTCAAAATTGTGATAAGTTCATCATTTGTGCATATAAATCAGCAAAGGATCCTTAAATCTACTATGGGAACATTTAAAAAAATATTTTGTTCAACAATAAAAGTAATGTAGCGCAATTTATGTTTACTTTCTTGGGTCAGCATAAACGTAGTAATTCACGTTTGATGAGAGTCCTTCCTTTTATCCCTACTGTACCCAAAATATGTGTACTACACAATAAAACTCAATCTATTCGTTTCTCAATAATTTATTTCTTGTTACAAATAAATAAAGGGTAAAAAATATATGAAGAGTACAGGAGAAAAACAATCAGTCACAATTCTCATAAGGGTGATGTTATAATCTAATTCAGTATATTACTGAAAACTTTAGTGTTTTTTATCAAAACTGGTAAAGGAGTATTATCAATATGGATACAGCCACTCTTTCCTACTTTTTCATTAAAAAACTGCAGTAAATTTTGCAGTAATGTACTGAAGTAGATGATATTATCCTCAAGAGAATTGTGACTTTGATATTATTATTATTATTATTATTATTATTATTATTATTATTATTATTATTATTATTATTATTAATATCATCATCATCATCATCATCATCATCATTATTAAACCAAGAGAAGTGCAATTAATTTTAAGTTAAATATGTTCGTCTTATGTTGCAAATGATGTTACTGTTTATAATTTATTTTTTTAGATGGCCATTCCTAAAAAGAGATCTTTTAAACACTAGGCAAGCGTGTTAAAAAATGAACTATTATATATATGGTAGTGTGCGAAAAGTATTTTAACACTGACTTTCAGCTGTTTGCGCCAATTGTCAATTGTTTCATACTACATTTCACACAGCAGCAATCACAACCGATCAATGAAGTGGTTGAAACTATGCCAGCCTACTTTTTAAAATTGACTGTTTTCGGTTTAAAAACATACATAAATTAAATAAACTTCTGATAGATGACAACATCAGTCTGAGCCATGTAACTTCAGTCGCATATTCAAATTGCTGCACTGTATGATAAACTGTTCTGTGATATCAAGTGAAAGAATTCTCTTCTTTTGTATGTTGATGAACTTTCACAACACATTTACGTAATAGTGTCATACATACACACAGTGAGATTATTTCCTTGTTATTCTGTAGTCTACAATTACCATGCAGCCAGAAAGTTGTGTTGTTCCCTTGAGAGTACTGGCCAAGAAAACCTGGCACTTTGGGCTGGAGAATGTTTGATATGTTTTGTTTTGTTTTTTTTTTTATCAGTTATTTAACGACACTGTTTCAACTGTGAGGTTACTTAGCGCTGATGGAGTTGATGATAGTGAGATGGTATTTTGGCGAAGTGTGTCTTGAGGATTCGCCGTGGGATTTCCGACATTCACCTTACAGTTGAGGAGAACCTCGAAAAAAAAAAACCCTACCAGGTAATCAACCCAAGCAGTACTTCAACCCATGCCCAACAGAGCAGTCTCGTAGCACGAATTCTGTTTGGTAACCCTAGATCATTCTGGTAGCTGGTCTTTATTCGTAATATATTTTGAGAAATCACTTAAAGTGTGATTTTGTTCAAATATAATGTAGTCTTTGTTTGTATCCTATATTCAGAGGTCACTAAAATGTATTACGCATATTAACTTGTTGAAGTATTTATTTATTTTGTAATAATGGTAGATCCTAACTACACATTGGTACAGTAATTAGTAAAAAAAAGTTTGTGCATACTAACTGTGCAGCCAATCTCATGTTAGGTGTATTCAGTGTGGTGTAGACATTTGTCTGGTACAGTTCCTGGCGTGTAAATATTCATTTGTTGAATGTAGCATTATCCGAAAATGAATGCACATTCTGATAATCACGCTGACTTCAATCAGTTATTTGTCGGGCTATTCACAAATGCCGAAGAGGCATATTTTCACGTGAAATTGTCCTTCATGACTATGCTCTCCCTCATACTGCCAGGAAAACAAAGGACTTGATGCGTAATTAAATTTTTTAGCAACACCCTACAGTCCGGACTTGGCACCTTCGGATTTTCACCTGTTTCCGAGGATAGAGCACCTTGCTGGAAGAAGACTTCCAACCAGTCTCTTAGTCTGTCGGTAATCAGTCAGACTGTTAATCAGTTGGTCAGTAGGTTAGCCAATGAGGCTAGCAGTCGGTTGAATTGCCAGTCTGAGAGACATTGACTTGGTAGTTGGTTGGTATGTCAGTCATTTAGTCAGTCATTAAGCCGACCTGTTGATCTGTCTGGAAGTCATTTGTACAATTTCAGTGTATGACTGACTAATTGAAATATTCCGACCAACTGACTGACAGATCAGTTGACAAACCAAAAGACTAGCTAACAGAAAGATACACTGACCACATGATCGACTGAGATTGAATAACTGACTGAACAACAGTCTGGCTGATGACTGAATGACACACTGACTGACTAACTGAAAATGATATGAAGGATGCTGTCATGGAATGATTGAATCAACTGAGGCCACTTTCTACAACAAGGGAATACTTAAATTGGTCTCGAGGTACAACAACTGCATAAATGTCCAACGTGAAGAAGTATGGGTTAAAGGTATGAAGCAAAACTTGTATATTCAGTTCCTTTAAGATCACGAAATAAATATTTTTATGGCTGAACTTCTTTACTTTACGAATCACCCTCTTAGAACAAGAAGAATGATGTTTGTAGTTGGAATATTTTTGGATTGTGTCCATTGTTCCTCGTCATCCAATCTTCTCACAATATTTGTTGTTAACAAGTTAAAATACTGGGTTTATAGAAGCAATCTCAACACATTGGAGTAACTCAATTATAGTATTCTGAAGGAATTAGCATCAATTTTCAGTATCTCGTATCATTATCTACATTTATCATTGTTGCGTGCTCTATTTACTCTGTTAGGTTGAATAAGACAGTCAGTAATCTTAGAAGTGTCACTCAATCCATCAATCACGCAGTGGAAACTATTGGCTACAAGACAACAGGAAAATAATTATACTGTGTGTGTGTGTGCTTGCATACGTGTATGTCACATATATAGTCTTTTCGTTAATAATCAATTATAATAAAAAGGAATGAGTGAGAATGCTCTCAATGGATACTCATGCTCGTGCAAGGTTGACACAGCCATTTCAAGAGATGGTGACAGCAGTGCATCTTTTAATGAAAGGCTTGAGAAGAATTAATCACTCAATATCCAAGTAACAAACGACCTGCTACAGTAATAGCTATATTTTTATATGGATGGATTGACTGATGAATATGTGATCTGTTGGTTATTGGTGGTTGGGTTGATTTTTTAGTTGGATTGTTGAATGGTGATTGGGTTGGTTGGTTAGATCAATTTTTAATAATCAACTTGGATATCGTTCCTTTTCCCTCCTTGTAATATTTTTTTTATCTGGTTTGTTGCAACTGTTTACATTGCAGATGTTTTTTTTTTTTAAGTTGATTTATATCCATGTCAAAATCTTCAAATTCTTTTAGTAAAATGTCCAATTTGGTCGATATCCCTTGTACATTCCAACATTCTCTTTCTATTCCTGGTACATTGGCCAAAAATCCTGCATTTCCGAAGCTCCTTGTTTGGTTTTTTAGCATTTCCTTTTTATGCTGACCGAGGAACTGGCTCACTGCATCAATCCCCAACCTGAGGTCTAGATTATTTTTGATCTAGTTTTCCTTCCTCTAGCCTTTACCAAATGAATACTTGTACAATAAATAGGGTACAAGAAGGAACATTAAGAGTACTGAAATGCGTGATATTCATTTTATTCCATTATCGCTGTCATAATATTTTGCCAATATTGTGTCTTACTATCATGGCGATTTATGTTCGAACACTATATCATATTAAATATGCTACTCTGACTGACTTACCCAAAACAGAAACTCATTATCATAAACAGTCTCTCATTTGACTGACATTGCATCAGTGTGTTTCTGAGTGACCTGTTTTGTTTTATGATGAATTTGTTGTTAACAATCAACTGTTTAACTGGTTACAGCCAGAACCCTAATTTATATATATATATATATATATATATATATATATATATATATATATATATATATATATATATATATATACAGTAGAACTTGGTTATAGCGACCTCGTTTTGTGCGATACCTCGCCTATAACGTAAAATATTCTGTGGTCCCAACTAATCCCTCATAAGACATTTGCTTTTCTACCTTGCTTAATATGACAAACGTATATGCGTCTACCTCGCATATAACGTCATTTTCAACCTCAGTTTGGAATACAATTTTCTAAGAACCAAAGTATTTTAAGAAATATTTTGTTGAAATCTGGCAAATCCTTTACTGTCGCCTTCTATTATAGACCTCTAGAATGCAGGCAGATTCCCCATCCCATTGTAATCCGCCCGAATTCATGCGGTATTAATGGTACTTGCATGTGGTCAGTTTCGACAGGAAGTTTTCACTAAGTGCATGCATTTTAACGCAGTATTGCCACTAAAAGAAGTGAGTGACACTTTAGAAGCCATTAGAATTGTGAACATTTCTATGAAGCTAGAGGAGGGAGCAGTGAAATTGCAACTGAAATAATGAACATAGAATTTAATTTAGAAAGTGTATATTGGGCAAGTAGGAGACAACAGAGTAAAATGACTGATTACTTCGCTCCTCAGTAAATAAGTTTGGTGAGTAATGAACAAACTGTTTTAATACAGAATACTGTATTTATAACTGTAGGCTACGTGTATTTTATTGTGTTCATGGTATGCTTAAAAGTGAATACATAAATCTAAAATAAGCCTAATTATGTTTATTATTTTTCATTTTCCACCTCACTAGACTGATAATATGAATCTCGGTTACTACGACACTCGTTTATAACAACATAATTTTCAAGGTCCCTGGATGTCGTTATAACCAAGTTCTACTGTATATATATATATATATATATATATATATATATATATATATATATATATATATCGCAATTTATTACGTAGCCGTGTCTCCCCACAAGCAGCCCATTCATGAACGGATGATCACTTTGGTCGAGAATAAAGATATTTCAAGTTCATCTGCATCTCGTCACTGTGGAATGCCAGCTCACTCGGGTGTAGTACAGGTCCTCTGGAATTTCTACTTGTCGAGAGTCGAGATTGTGATGTTTCAACCCGAGCTCAGGACACCATGCTGGTGGACCTGGCTCAGGAAAATCCATTCCTCAATTCCATCCACAAAAACACATCAGTAATTTCCTAGGATGTTCGAATACTGTGAGAAACCATCTAAAGCAGTGTTCCTCAACTGCTGGGCCATGTCCCGATACCAGGCCACGAAATATTCTCGTGGAATTTGTCATATTACTTTTCTAAGCATTTTCACGAATAAATATTTTATTTCGGAAAACATATTATTTGTCTTCCTTGTTTTAAATTTTATATTACCTTGTTAATATGTTTCAGCCTGCTATTGGCCATCATTAGAACTGCTTGTTGTTGGTCTTGGCGCCTTTTGTTTTTTTTAATGTTATGTTTTATTTAACGACGCTCGCAACTGCAGAGGTTATATCAGCGTCGCCGGATGTGCCAGAATTTTGTCCCGCAGGAGTTCTTTTACATGCCAGTAAATCTACTGACATGAGCCTGTCACATTTAAGCACACTTAAATGCCATCGACCTGGCCCGGGATCGAACCCGCAACCTTGGGCATAGAAGGCCAGCGCTATACCAACTTGCCAACCAGGTCGACCCTTTTGTTTTGTTTCCTGTGGGGGTGTGTTTGTGTAGTGTAATGCATAGCCAAAGAATGTGTGTGTTCTGAAATTGAGTTGTGTGTTGAGAATTTCATTTGGATGTGTTTTTGTGTGTCTGTATATTTCGTATTGTTCTAGTCTGAAATTTTCAACACACAACTCAATTTCAGAACACACACACACTCTTTGACTTCACATTACACTACACAAACACACCCCACAGAAAACAAAACAAAAGGCGCCAAGACCAGCAACAACCAGTTCTGTTGATGGCCAATAGCAGGCTGAAACTTGTTAACAAGGTAATATAAAATTTAATAATAGAAAGCGAAATAATACGTTTTCCGAAGTGATATAGTGTTAAAAGTTGTGTAATCAAGATGTACCTTATAAATATTTTATAGCGGAAATATTCAATACTTTCTGGACCACCTAAATGTTCAGCAGTAAATGAATTGAACAGTATAAAATATATTGGCTTCTACATAGACTCGAAACCCCTCACAGCAGAGACGATCTCCTCAGTCCACTGTTTAACCGACTAAGCTATTTCAGCACATTGCAAAGTAATGTTTTATTCACATCTACATAGATAGTTCTGCTTGACAGTGGAATTAATCTGTCATATTATTCACCTTAAGTATTATTTGAAGCAACGGTTTTCTAATTACATATTACAAAATACTCGACTCTATTGCTTGCTTCTCACCATAAATAATATACAGTAGGTCACAACGCAGAAACGAAAGTTGTAAGAGTACATAAAAAATATGTGTAATTGTGAAATTTACTTCGCAACTGTACAACCTAGTGGACTATTCGAATATCATTGTTGGTCATTTTTTCTTAACACGAATGTACATATTTCCTTCGAAAATAAGTTGTATGAGTCCACGAGTGTTCATTTAAAAGTTTAAGGTTTCTTTGCAAACCAAGTCCACTCCATTGTTATTGAGTGTTGATTCAAATGTTGTGGTTTCTTTGGAAACTGGCATATGTGAGTCTGTTCAACGAGTATGATGAAATAACAACACAAATAGTGAGGTAAGCACATTTTATATCTTTACATGACTTGTAATTCTAAAATTTCGAAGTTTCATTTGACATTTTAGTTTGTCATAACCTCATAACTGAACTTCTCCATGGCGAGTCACTTCTGGCCTTACAGATTCTACACACATTATATGTTGTCAGAAAATTTAACCTTAGTAGATTTCTTGAAGTTTTACAATCAAATTCTTGTATAAATAAAACAGTTCTGTTTTTCAATATCATGTGATGTTTTGTTAATAAATTATCTTTCGTTTACTTATATTTAATCTGAATAGTTGCATAATATTTTCTAACTTTTTTTCTTTAATAAAACATTGTAGTTAAATGTGCTATAAACGAGAACAATATTATATTTGAGTATTTATTGAACATACACTATGTAAATATTTTTGAGTACAGTATTCTATTTACATTTCCGATAAAAATTACTTCCATGTAATCTGCTTAAATAATTTAATTTAATGCAGGGGCTTTATGTTATTAGACATTTTATTTAAATATAGATAAATTGAAAGATAAAATAGAATTATCCCAAACCAATGGACTTCAAAATCCAGCTTGTGAGCCTAGAATTGGATTGTCTTTGATATTCAGATTCGTTTAGTACTACGAAATACTTGTTTTCTGTGTTCCTGAAACCAAAATAGCTGTATATAGAACTGAAGTTGTTTTCATAATATCTAAGTCTAATTACTATACTGAAATGTTTAGACCCTTCAGTAAAGTAAAACTTATATTTAGAAAGTCTGAATGATATTCCTGGTAATGTAACTCTTAAATGCGGAATTTTAATATTCTAAAGTAATCTTTGGACTTCAACTATTTTTACCGAAGTCTATATACATCTAGATGTTGGTAATTTTACTGTTAATTTATTTAATATTACTAGATTCACAGACTCGGATGTCTTATAAGTGTGACCCATCGCTATTTTTATTTCGGTAGTATTTATATTGATGCAAGTATCGAATTATCAAAACTGGCAATAGTAGTTTCAAATTGCCAGGATATAGTAAAGAGATAGCTCCAGCATCTGTGACATAAGCCTCGAGGTCAGTAACAGGTAAGCTGAGGTCTGTGACAGATAGCCCCACTGTCTGTGACAAAGGTAAAGGGTTTTATGCGGGTATAGTACCAGTATTCGGAAATGGCGACAGTTTACTCAATTTCTTATTGTTGTGTTTGCACAAACGCCTATATCCATCTGTTCCGAATGTTATTTTGAGTGTACGTAAGTTTAACACTTTGCATTATGTTTATCATGCATACTAACTTCAGCCTCTTAATAAATGAACAAAATCCGTAGAAATGAATTATGTTTGAGTAATCATATTTATTATACAGTATATAGATAATATCACTTTAATTTCATACCAGTATGCAAAGTGTGAAAAACTTTAGAACATGATATTGGAATCACTTTTAATAACAGGCAACCCTTGGAACATATTTTGAGGTTTTAATCAAGTCTAATTTTATTGATGTTACTGTAGGCCTACTCCAGAATACTGAATTTTAAAAATGTTGGTGCTCACAAACTTAAATCTGTGTACCAGCATTGATGAAAATTTTCCAAATTCTGATTATATCTATATACTCCTGGTACCGGTACTGAATCTGAGACTTGAAATAATTGTTGCCACAAACTTTATGCCCTTCAATTGTTCTCTTATTTGTATTTTCTTCTGACACACAAGGTCCTTTATCCATTCCCAAATGCAAAAATCTAAAAGGGTTAGATCTGGTGACCTAGGGGACAAATTTCTCGGACCACGGAGACCGATCCATCACAGGGAAATATTCATTTAAGTGAGCTGCTACTGCACGTGAAAAGTGAACGGGAAATATCATGTTAATGATACATACGTAGCCTGGTCTCTTTTGCTCAAAATGACTAACAGAACTGTTTACTAAAGTGCAGGGCATACATCATGAATCACTCTGTATATTTTCTTTTAAATCATAAACACAATCTTTATTATTTATTTCTTCCATATAGTGTTATGGAGAGCATGGAATGCTTTCTTTTTACCTTATTGCCTAGTTATAATTCTATGACTTACATTTTATAGGTTAATAATGAATTCTCTCAGATATTTCAGTAGTTATGCTTCTGCTATTATTCAGAAGTTCTTTTTGTTATATTTCATTACATTTGTTCGATAGTAAACTTTGACTCTCTCTCCTCCACTCTCCCTTTCTTTCTCTGTCCTCTCCTCCCTCCCCTCTTTTTTTTCTCTCTCTCTTTCCCGTTTTCTTCATATGCAAATAATAAATATATGAGATCAAAAATGTTACACAAGTTGGATACCTACATAATTTTATATATTACAATGTAAAATAAATTGACTTTCATATGAGAAAATATCCATATGTAAGTTACAAATTTTAGTAGCGACTTACATTTTTAGTTAGGCATCTGAAGTTATCAACACTAAATGGAAGCATTATCATGTGCGCATAAGTGAAACAAAGAAACAGCAGTTTCAATTATGGCAGCACCTTTGCACGAGTGTACCATTGGCGCCTTGATCCAAGCATTGATGCATGCTTTGTCTTAGACTGATAATGATGCACCCAAGCAAGACTCATCAGTCATTAACTGTGACTATCCAGGTTAGCATATTGTCCTCACATTCTGCTCGGATCAAATCACCAACTTGTTGCACATTTGCCTCCATGATAATCTCCACTGACTGACAGACTCGGTGTTCGATACTTGTCCACCCTTCTGAGAACTTCTGTACCCAATTGTAGAGAACCTGACTTGAAGGCAATACCGGTACTCACCATACACGGGCAATATTTCTTTATGAATATCTTTTGCTGCCAGACTTTTGACCAGAAAAGTGGCACAATGGAGCACTGCTCAACAGTGGTACACTCGTGCAGGTGTGTCGCCATCTTGCAGCTGCTGCTTCTGTTTGTTTCACTTGAACTCAAATCTATCACCTTGACACTTTAATAAGTAATGCTTGCATATTCTCGGAATCACGTCAGAAAACTAAAGGAGAGCTAATAGTCTTGAGTGATGAAATTATAGTTGGTTGTTCTTTCCCGTATAAACAGTACTTGCATATCACCGAATGATAATGTCTAGTTTTCTAGTAATTCTTATACCGTATCATATTTCGAGTATAACTGCTAGTGATCGTCTCCTGTTCGATTTTTCATGTTGTTGATGTTTAGTCAACTGTCCGAAGGCAGGTTGAAGATCATAAGTGACACCAATAAGGCAGCACTCGTGAGGCAACTAAGCTAGGAGATAATGGGTAGGGTGGCCAGTTACTTTCCTCCTCCATTGCATACATTGCTGACTATACTCAGCGCATTTCGAACTGGCAGATTAAGGTCACATACAAACCATGCACGAGTCACTGAACTGAAAACTGTGAACTGAAGCACTGGTAATCCCGACTGTCCCAGCTGACTTTAGTTGAGGAGAATGGTCCAAGAATGGGCTAATCACATAGCAAATGCAGACCATTGCTTGACCTTGATCCGCCAGTTCGAAATGCGCTGACAATAGTAACATATTTCATTAATCTTATTTACACTAAATTCCTTTTTATGCAGACAATGACAGTATATTCATCTCCCAGAGCTACTGGTATCTACCAAAACTGAACTGTGGACTATATATTGTCGAGATCTCAAGCAAACAAGAAGCAATACGTTTATACAGACACCAGTGGCGAAGCTCTTAAGAGGTTTTTGAGGTTAGCCTACCCAAAAAATTTGAGTTTTTATCTACTAACAGCTGGCCTATAAGTTCGTAATAATGATGTATCGTAACACTTGGTTTCACTCCGATCCTTCCATATATTAAGTTCACTGTTAGTAGTCATTCCAGAATGGAGGGTTCAGTGCGAGAGGCTTGTAGCAGAAGCCTTTTTAAAGGCACGACTATGACCTTGACTCGCATGCTTGAAGGGGGACCAGATAGGGGGGGTATCGATTTGCTACAACTCACTACAAAACGTGGCTAGTCTCACCGTCATTATAATACATCACAGTATATTGATGTTCTGTGAATGTGCTGTGTTGTTGAGTGTTAGTTTAATCAAAATTGCATGCGTGTATGTGTTACATATTAATTTTATGTAAAACTGTTCGTGTTCATACTGAGAGAACATAGAGGTCATTATTTGTAGAATTAAAAGAGAAACTGTTTTCAAGTTGGATGTATGAAACAAAATATACTTACAAAGATGGAAACTGACACCACATTTACATATTAAAATAGCGGATGGAGGAAGACAGTATAGGAATTTTCAACTTTCATGGTATAAGAAAATATCCTTGGCTAACATGGTGCTCTGACACAAATTAGTTATATTATTGTACTGTACCTGTATTCTGTTTGAGAGTGAAAATGAGTGTGGTCATCATCTTCTTGTGGAGTCTGTGTCACAAAAAATTGTTATAGAAAAACCGAGAAGAAACTGCTGTACAAAACAATAGGCCTATAAAATAAGCAGATTTTTTTCAGCCGGAATTTGCATCTTAACTTTGCCACTGACAGACACAGTAATCTGATTTTAATACATGGTCGGGAATTGATTTAAAGTTTATTTGGCATATTTTTTATTGTATTTTAAACCAAATTTCAGTAACCAGGCAAATTATTTATTTCATGATTGCCAGCATATAATATATTTGAAAGAATCATAAAATCATTCCAAATCATTTATAAATAAACAATAAATATTTCTATAAAATACATGGTCAGAAGTTACAGAAATACCCATAGGTACGTATGTATTGGCAGTCCCTTTCTGGACATAAAACATATATGTACATTTTGTTCAATTAGTTCATTAATGAACCAGTATCAACAAGCTTCAAACTGGTAGGGGTAGGGGGGATGTGCAACCTTTCAAACATGTTGAAATATTATTCAAGAATTATTTTCAAATCCTAAAAGCTAAATTATGATTGAAAACAACTTCCCATACAAACCTGCTCTCACAACAGGACACGTCACCACTTACACCACTAAACTTTTCGGTACCTAATATGTATAAAGAGTAAATGCTATAAAGTATAAATAATGTTCTTATTAAAAATATACACATTTTCAGTTCAAGAATGAAATTGTTTGGAAAGAAACTAATAAAATTATGTGAGCTTGTATTTTCTGAACATATCTTCTAATTACTTTATAATAATAGTTTTGTTCATTCACTATAATTAATATTTTCTTCTAATATTAACTCATTTTAATTGTATACTTTCTCTTACAATTCATGCAATTATACAACCAGAATATATACATATATACAGAGTAAGGGAACCAGTTTTGGATTGACCAAAAGACGACATGTACATATAGAAACATAAGACTTATTTTATAATTCATTACATTCTAAGCTGTCTGATACTTCTTGCTTGAGGTATATAATGTGTGCGATTATTCATTGTGTAGTTTTTAAAGAAGAAATTATTCTTTCTCTATATTTGCATAGCTTCATGATTTCATGAATTAATCTGTTCTTTATTTAGTGATCTATCGAAAAATACTATAAACTTCAAAAATAAATACATATACATTAGTAATATTGAGAACACAATAGAAATCAAAACCTTTCACATGAATTTGAAATGGATGCAATACTAGAATATACACATAAGTATCAAAAACACTTCTTTCAACATGTTAACGGAATCTCCAGAATTTCTAGACTAGAGCAAACTTGAATTACAAACCAAGAAGGAGATCACTGGGATACATTGTAATAATTCTTTTAGGATTATAACTTGTCAGAATGATGATGATGGTAATGACGACGACATTATCGTATGAAATTTTAAATGAAGGTCAAGTCTGTATGAAATTAAATTAACTTGCAAAAAATTAGTTGCAGTGATAGTGGTAATTAATGTTAAGAATGACATGAGGTATTGTAAACCGGCAGTTTAACAGTAGTGCAGTTAGTTTTGTAAAGCAAGAGCACAAAGTATTTTTTTTAATATTCATCCAAATAAAGGCGAAAGCTGGAAATTGTTCTTTTAATGAAGAAGATCTCATCTCATACAGTATTATGCCTGATAACTATATCGCCACATCAATAATTAATCCTATCAGACATATTTCATCATAATAACCGTTAGTGGTATAGTGTCTGCCAGAGATTGTGCTGCGTGGTAATTTCCTTACAATTTTTCTATTCGTTATTATTATTATTATTATTATTATTATTATTATTATTATTATTATTATTATTATTATTATGTAGTGGTGGTGGCAGTGGTGATAGAGGATTATTGGGATGTGTTGTGACAAAAGAAACTTGAGTATTTAGTGAAAACTTATCCCAATGTCTTCCTTGTCCACCATAATTTCTCTTGTCTGGATGAGAATCAGCAATGTGTAAATCTAATGCTTCGAATTCAGCATAGATAGAAAAATAGGTTTCCAAAAGTTATCTGCATATACCAAATGGCTCTGAAATCTTGAATAACTACTGAAAAGATATAAGTGGGGTTTCTTCATTAATAACATGTATAGGCCTAACATGTGCAGAATAATGATTTTAAGATGTCAGTTGTTGATAGGTAATAATAAAACTTGGAATCGGTATTTTAAAGACTACGTTTTTGCAAATAATTTCTCTCCCTTCCCAATGCCACAGTTGTCTTTCGACATTTCTGGTCTTCTCTCCTGGCAATGGCTTTAGGTGTAACCCACTTATGAGGTAGGGATGCTTGAAAGATGGAATTACATTACCCTGGTGATATGGTAGGGATGATCATGATTACGTGGCAACAGGAGAGGCCTTAAATCTAAACTTAACCTAGTTTCCAGACCATGGACGAACACAGGAACAATTCCCTTCCCTTTGAGGAAACATCCCTGTGTTCTAACCAGGAATCAAACCTAGGACCTCAACAACTGTAGACAGAAGCTCTGACCACTAGACCATGAGACTAGTCGTTTGCAAAATCAGAAAAAACTAATAAAAGCTGTAAATGTTTTATGTAATATTTTTATCTTCCAGCCTGTATCATAATAAACTCAATCTGTAACTTCGAACACTTCAAATATGATTTAGAAAAAGTTTACCCATATTCGAACTTGAACATGACTGTGATTTTGGTATTTTAAGTAAACCTCTCGAAGAAAATAAAGGTTTTAGACAAGGAAATACAGATTCGGAAATTTATTTATTTTTTTGTAAAATAAACTTTCTGATAAGTTTACTGGATATATTTGATAATACATAAGATTACGAACATGAAATTCTCACTTGGATGCATTTTTACATTCTTGCATTGATACAATTATCCATTTGTACTATATCACATTAACTCCATTATTTTGTCTGTATCATATTTACTCTGACTGAACAAGGAATAGTTTTCCCACTATGTTCATTTTCCACTCGATTGATGAGTAGATAGAAAAAAATAATTTAACTTCAGTGAAAATTACTTCGTTAACATTATTGTTCTCAATGCTCAGTTTCACTTGTATTTGAACGTCCGTAAAATTTAGATTATTCACAACTAAAAGTAAATAGTGAAGATCATTATTATGTATTATTCTATTTCAATAGTAAATTAAGTAAGGTATATCTTATCCACAGACTGAATACTTACCAATTTTGAATAATTCTCGCTATTGCGAATGAAACATTTTGATATTTAAATACCAGTATATATATTTTAGAGATGTGTCAACCTAGAGATGATACTTGAACAATAATAAGTACAAGTACGGTATTCAGTATGTAAAATATATATATATATATTTTTTTTTTTGCATTCGTTAATAAGACCACTATTACTTTATGACACTAGTGATTTTTTTTTTTTTTTTTTTTTTGTAAATTGAACACACATTAAAATGTTAAAAATAAGAATAATAATTACATTCAGACGTAAAGCTAATAGATGTGGGGGAACTGGCAGGACAGGCGCCAGAGAAACGCGAATAAGAAGGCATCCTTTAGCGACTTGTGTTTGTATATGCAATCATGAGAGTTTGGAGAGGGGAACTGGCATGAAGAGACATTTGGTCTGAGTGAAAGAAAGCCTAGTTTTGCTTCTGGTACCACCTTAGAATTAATATTTTCATGGTGTCCATCTTATTACTGACATAGTATGTTTTCAAAGTTATCCAAGCAGATATATTTTATTTCATTTTAGTAATTCCTTGTTTATTTTTATATAAAAATTTACTTACCACGATTTAAAATGAATTGTTTTACTCATATAATATTGAAATGTGACTACTTTCGTAACTGTTCATATTTATTACTGATATTTTTTTATTGACAAATCTAATGTGCGTAATTGTGTCCTTTTCATGCTCATTATATTTAGGTCGGTAGAAAATATTTACTGCCAAAACATCTTACATAAGTACCTAACATTATTTCTTTAAAAAAATTGCCGAATTATTAAAAAAAAATACTGTTCGCTATCAGTTCTTGATCCATAACTGGTTCCTTCCTCTACCTGTTCCAGTTTTAATTTAATTCTCCATTTCCATATTGAAATCTGAATTTATCAATATATATTTCGAAAGAATACTGGTCTTCATTAAGTAATATTTTCACTATCGAGAACTGACAAATAACCTCTATTCTTGGGTAGGCTATATTTTAAAAGAAATTATTAAGTTCCGGTAGTATAGCATTTTCTCTATGTTTGTGTCCTTATATTGACATGAAGAAAGTACAGTCTTTTTGCAAAGCAATGCTGCTTTTCAGTGCCTATTTCAGTGTTGTTAAGAGAACCTAAGACATTTGTACTGTAGGAAGTCTCACTTATAAATTGATATACAGAACTTCTTAATTTATATTTTATAAATGTTTGTAATCTGTCATATTTTCGTAAAAAATCATTCAAATCGTTTAGTTACACGTCATTTAAATACCGTATTAGTATTACTAGTAATTTGCCATAATTTTATATCATTCAGAAATGTTTTCAGGCACAAACTTCAAGAAAAGGAATGTTACTAATATGCATTGTCAAAATGGGAGCATATAATGTCTATTCATTAACTTGACCATTGTTTATTAACATTGGTGATTTACAGAAGGAAGATATTAAAGTTTGCAAGCTACTGGTATCTTGGAACATTTTATGGTATCATTCTGAGGGGGCGTAATATGGTTTCAGGCAGGGAGGATGGAAGGGCACTCTAGTATGACTCCATCGAAATCTTAAGATATACTGGTACAGGCTGAATAAACAGATAGCATCACACAGCTGAGTCGTGATACCTAAAAAAAAAGCGCGACCATTCGGATTTCAACAATTATTCCCTGGATAAGAGTAGTAAGGAACAATAAGCCCATTGGAGGCTGTGTAGTGCTACCATTCATGCCCCCACTCCATACCAGAGAGAGAGAAAGAAACATAATGGATTTACAAAAGGAAGGTTATTTACAAGTTACATGTATTTGGAATATTTTACTTCATTGTCTAGTGTAAAGTTGTAGGAAATGAACGTGTTTAATGTTTAATTATTATGCTATTTAATTTTTTTATTTAGGTAGTATATCCAACGATCTTCATGGGATTTTGAAAGAGAGAAATATTACTGTACTGGAATACGCAGTATTTTTCATAAGTAACTGTAAAATTTAAGAGTAGCCTACATATGTAGAAGTGAACATGAGATTAAATATCCTTTGAGATACTTCTAATAATTCTTTGTATAAAAATAAAGTGCATAAGATTTGCTGATAATATGGGCTTGTTAGCAGAATGAATGAATGAATGAATGAATCTGTGCTAGAAAGTGTGGGTGAAGGGTGAAGAAAAAAATAATGCTGAAACTGATCAAAAAGAGAAAAAGAAATTGACTGGGTCAATGACTAAGAAGAAACTGCCTACTGAAGGTTGCATTGGAAGGAATGGTAAACGGGAAAAAAGTTTGGGACAAAAGATGATATAAGATGATAGACAACATTAAGATATATGAATCGTATGTGGAAACTAAGAAGAAAAAGAAGAAGACGAAGAAGAAGAAGAAGAAGAAGAAGAAGAAGAAGAAGAAGAAGGAGGAGGAGGAGGAGAAAAGGGAAGATTGGTGAATGCTGGGTAGAAAACTATGAATGAATTAATTATAAAATCATAAATTACAATATTTTTCAGAGCTGATTAGACTCTATAGCATTTGTAGAACATTTTAATTAAATGATCAACATTTAGAATGATTTTGAACCAAAAACATATTTTTGAATACTTTCTGATGTTGAAATGCTTCTAAGGAGATAACTATTAGAAAATTTAACACAAAGATAAACCACATGTACGTATTCAGTATTATAAAAGGAAGCTATATACATTCTTAATTTAATAAGTTAATTATCGTAATAGAAATATAAATAGTTAAAGCATTAAACTATTTACATAAACTGCACAACATTATTACCGTAAATTATAACCATTAATGTATACTTTCACAATGTACATATATTTGAAGAAATTAAAAAAAGAAACTGCTCTGGGAAAAAATGGAAACAATACTTACCAATAATTAAATTTTCTCTCTCAGTATATTTAATAATAACATTAAATGAACTCTTCACATGCTTCATTGATCAAATTTCTGGGAGGTGAGGACAAAAACAAAAACAAAAAAATACTTAAGATGACAATTGCAAATCAAGGACTAAGAAAAAGTTGGCCTGTTTGGCGAGTTCGTATAGTACTGGCCTTCTATGCCCGAGGTTGCGGGTTCGATCCCGGGCCAGGTCGATGGCATTTAAGTGTGCAATGCTGATATAACCTCGGCAGTTGCGAGCATCGTTAAATGAAACATAACATACCGGTAACTAAGAAAAACAGTAAAATCCAAGTTTATACTTGAAACACCACTGCTTATCAGCTCTCACAAAATTAATTACAGATATAGCCATAATACATCTACACTGATTATAAAGAAAGACATTAAGTAATGGAAAGGAAATAGCAAAGTTTATAACATTAAAAAGCAAACCAGAGATGTCAGAAAGCAATCATTCGTAATGTATTTTCTTACATAACAACAGCTTGCTCAACAATAAAGAATTTGAGTGTTTGTAGTTGCGTAGCAATTAAGAAAGACTAAGCTTCGAAAGCAGAAGATTAAAATTTGTATGTAAAGTAAGAAGACGACCTGGGCAGTTCTCAACAGTCTCTTAGAGGATGATAACAGAGTATAAAAAATAATTTATTGTTGATTTCAATACTTACCTAATTTACTGGAGAACGAAACAAAATTTGTTTGTGCTTTTAAGTGAGTATAAGGACATCGTATTTAGCATTTTTATTGTCTATCTGACCTAACTAAGACTGTCATAGTATGAGAAGTATTTCATACAAAATTCGATGAAGTTTAATTATTGGTATCTATTTATTTGTTTGTTCGTTCGTATATTTATTTATAGCTGATATGCCCATTATGAAACACGCTTTTTTTTAGGCTAAGCACTGCGCTCTACAGTTAGAGATAGTTATTTTCACGATTGAGTTAACTACAAATATGTATGTATTTTAGAAATATATAGAGTTATTTCAGTATGCAGAACAGTAGTGGCCGGTGATCGAAATCCTTGGTGAGGCCAGATGCAACTAGTTTAAGTGCTTCCGATAGGAAATGTTTGTTTATGATATTAATTATTATTGTTATTATATTATTAATATCATTATTACTGTATTATTATTATTATTATTATTATTATTATTATTATTATTATTATTATTATTATTAGTCTATTCTTATTACTATCAAGAAAAATAATAATTTCACTCACCAAATAAGCTGTTATGCTGTGAGTTTCAGTGATTGTTTCAGTGTGATGAAGCAACCCATATTATGTGTTGAAATTCCCCTTTCTTTCTTTTCTTTTTATTTTTTTCCTTTGACAGCAACAAACAAGGCCAAGAGAAGTTTATTTTGCCTCACATTACCACATAACCATTTATGTTGCCCATACTAGGATGCAATAGAAACTCACGTTTTAAGATTATGTGTCAGAAAAATTATCAGCGATGTCGTAGGTAGTCTCTCTCTTTATTTAAAACTTCCTTTCTTTCAGTATTATTTCTTCTCGAAAAAGGACACTCTAACAATGAATTAACTTCTCCAGCATTATTTCTCTCATTTGTTTCTGTTTATATTTTCCCAAAATACATAACAACATTGGCCCAGATTCACTACTGTAATTACTACGAAGTACAATAGTAGAACACCCTCGCTTATGTCATAAACTGAGACATAAGGGGAGAGAATTGAGTGGGTCTCTGCCTGCGGAAGAGCTGGAATTTTGTTATTTATGGCCTAGTTAGGAAAACAAGTCACCACTGCTATTCCCACCCCACTCTACCCTTGAGGCCGGCCCATGGATGGGAGGAGTGAAACCTGACCAGGCCAGACGAATTGTGCCTCAGTTACAATGTTTTAAGCGTAAACTCAAAGCCCGCGAAAGGACATGAAATGCATTAAGCCAGACCCGGCACGAACGATTCTGGCCTCAGGAACAAATTTTACTGCAAAACAGGTCTATATACATCACAAGCCAGACCCGGCACAAGCGATCCCGGCCTCAGGAACAAATTTTACTGCAAAACAGTTCTATATACATCAGAGTTTTCAAATGCTTCTACAGCGATACATGCTTCATTCAAATAACTAATATATTATATAAAAACACAAAATTTGATTTCAGTTAAGCCAAGTGACTGAGGCCCGGCCTCACTTGCCTCAGTCAATCAGCCGCCACTGATGCAGAATGATTCAAATGCATTTCAGGTATACAAGTTATGAAGTGATTGAGAGAACTTGATATAAATTAGACATTACCAGTATATATGATATACTTGGTATTAAAAAAAATCTGTGAATAATTTCAAGGGAAAAATTGTTCCAGGGCCGGGTATCGATCCCGGGACCTCTGGTTGAACGTACCAGTGCTCTACCAACTGAGCTATCCGGGAACTCCACCCAACACCGTCTCAACTTTTCCCTTTATATCCACACAACTCGCGTGGGCTGACGAAACACCAGAGACCCACATCGAGTGCACACAATCTCTGTGTGACTTGGAATTGTGGTTTTCTGTTAACGTACACAGTGACGTACCTATATATTATGCAAATCTAGTCTTTCAGGTGAAGCTCCCTGTAAAGCAGATTTGAACAATTTTTCCCTTGAAATTATTCAAATCTGCTTTACAGGGAGCTTCACCTGAAAGACTAGATTTGCAAAAAAAAAAAAATCTGTGTTTATATAAATTATTATATTTTTTAAACTCAAATTCCTGGAGTGTTTAGTATGGTGATAAAAATAGGTTGCTAAAAATCACTTTTCGGTGTTACGAATGCGGAAATAAAATTATTTTTCTCATAATCTCTGAATTCCATTCTTAGCTTGAAATCCATACGGTACACTAGAGAATTATTTCAGTAGCCTGTGAAGAATGTTATATTTGAATCTCAGTGCAAAATAATTAATGTAACCAAGTAAATGAAGCGCATATTTTTCTCATATTATGTTACATTAAAATAATTCAGTTCAACAAATTGTAGATTATTATCTGTATCATGTTGGGACTAATAATGATCGAATGAAAATAAGGATTTAATAGTAATAAAACAGGGATACATGTATTTTTTTTATTTTTAAATCTCAAAATCGATTTTTAGCATCACTATATTTTCCTATACCTCGTACAAGAAAGAAGTAAAGTAATGGACATTTAACTCAATTACAATGGATTTAATGTCCTGGGTCCACGGTAACCCTAATCATCAAAGGTATAACAAAATGGATGAGGAAATGAAGAGAGACAATCTGGCTCCTTTATTGTTACAGTTAAAATAAATATTATAAATAAACAAATAAATAGGTTACATAGGAGAATATTGTAGTGTAATTACTTTTTTGAGATAATTATTAGTTTATTAATTGATGTACGATTAAATTAAATACAACTCCCTCATTTTGATTACTACCTTCATTAAACTTCTTCCTTCTTGAGAACCACTGAGTTCTGAAAATTTCTGATAGCATTCGTATTTATTTTTACTTCCATGTTACAGTTTTTATTGCTCGTGAGATTCTATTAAAATATTCCAGATACAATATCACCATTACAATAATGCAAATGTATGTGATTACGATAAGCTCCGAACTTCTCTGTGGTATTTAATTGCAAGTTCACATTTTCATATTAATGAATTTACGAGAGAAATACACGAAAGTCTTGTTATTGTATTGGCAATGTCTTATTTAAGACATTCTGACTAATTTCAGGAAATACTGTGTTTAAATACGTCCTTTGTATTTAACTCCATATTTATTAGTTTATATAGTATAATAATTTTGGAGCGACCAAGTAGACTTGCTGTCAAGGCATTCTGCATTATGCTCCGAGCCAGAAGGTCGCGGATTCGATTCCCGATAGGGTCGTGGATTTTCTCCAATGATCTTCTAATTCATCTGTCCGCACTATGATTCTGGGGTTCACTTAGTATTTCCTTTGAAATAGAGGGTGTAAGCACGTAGAACTGTCATCCCTACTGCTACTAAAGCAAATTGTCTACAAAGATGGGAACCTTAGCCTCCAAGACCTATAATAAGGATAATTATTTCATAATATTTTATATTAATATTTTCAATTTGAATTTTCATAGCTACAAATAGTACCTTTTCTTTTTTGTAACGGTAATCACAAATTTGTTAGTAAAGGTATTATAATAGTATGTAATTTCATATCTCTGTCTTTAATTACAATGTGGAAACAGTTTCAAATTTTTGTTTTGTTTTTAAGAGTACCGTAGCTTAAATTTTTATGAAATAATAGCAGTTTGCAATCATAGACCTTTTTCTCTGTTTGCTATTTATTATCGTAAGCTTAAAAAGTAGGCCTAAATATCTTGGAATTAAATTCAGTAAGAGTGTTCCTTCAGGAGAGAAAGTAAATTGTGATACTATGTTGTTACCTTCATACATTTAAGTTCCGAGATTAGGATATTTTAATGTCATTTTTCTATGATATTATCATTTATATCGGTATATAAATATAGATTCCAAAATTAAACCAATGACAACTTAGTAGACATACTATTGTACAACAAAAATGCCTTTATAACATACTTGTCGTTGACATTAAATCACCGATTGTTTTCTGCTTTTCAACTCTTTGCAGAATTAGAGATGTTTTCTTTTCGTGATGAAGTTGTCTTTACAGGAGTGCAGTTTTTTGGTTTAATAATTAATGTTTTATACATAAGGGCTTCAAGAAATATCTTGTTGTTAATGTAAAAGGGTTATGGGGCGTATGTAAGGGAACTTTTGAACTTTTGAAAAAAAAATACATTTAGATTTGAGCATTTTTTTTATCCATAATCGTTTCCCCTTGTCTAATTTTTCACTGTCTGAGTAACAAAATCTACATCGACATAAGGCATAGTCGTCCTACCCCTCCTTCGATATATTCATTATACCAGTTTCATTCTTCATCCTTGATGAGTTCCATGTTCCATTATCGTGTTTAATTAAATCTATTTCAATATATTTTATTGTTTCCATGGATTTTCTTGTTATATAAGGTAAAGTGTCTTGCCAATCATAATATATATAAATAACTGTTCAGTAAATATATATAAATTATTGTGTAAGTGTAATAATGACATAAGTATTTTTTATTAAACAGAAGTTAAAATTTGTTAAAAATTGGATGGTTGTGAACAAATTACGTTTCAAAGATTTTATAAGGATATTCAGGAATGTGTTCTATTAGAACATAGTATAATATTAATAAATACACAACATTTAAAATATTGATAGTGTAAGAGATTGATAAATGGGCAACTTACGCAAGACTCAAGATGTGATAATGTAAATTGTAAATAATTTTAATAATAACCCCCCCTTGACAAAATTCTGCATATGCCACTGATGTGAGAGTAGTGTTATTGAATATTTTAATTCAGATTTTGTTTTATAATAATAATAATAATAATAATAATAATAATAATAATAATAATAATAATTCTTTATTCATTTCACGTTAAAATTTGCTATTTACTATTTAACTTCTATGGTCTTGAATATATATAGGCTATTGATTACACATTTTTAACACTTATATCACTAATGATTTGGTGAATTTTGTTATATAAACAACTATAAATCTGAAAATGGCCGAAATCAAACAGTAAACTAGTTATTAACTAAGATAGAATACCATAATAGTTTCTATTAACACAGGAAACAAAATCACCAAATCATTTGTGGTGCAAATGTTCAAAGTGTGTAATCGAGATGTATATTAATTTAAACAAATTGGAATATAGTCTAGAAGTGTGAGTCTGTTTTCTTTCTGTTGTTTATGTGGTATGTAAGTGGTCTGTCATTCCCCACTTTTAAGCTCAAGCTGTGAAATGAAGAATATTTTGATAGGTAACGCAGTTCTATTGTGGGTACCCTTTAAAATAATGTAGTACTATTAACTGTTTTATGTTGGTGTATCCACTAACAGAAATACTGAGCGGAAGTGGATTCACTACTTTGTAATACAAAACGATGTTTCAATTGACAACTTACCGAGAAATAGTAAAAAACACACATTTTAGTATGACTTTCACAAGACAAGAGAAGTTTACAGAATGCCGTTAAGAATAGAGGTTTTTTTATAGGTCCGATATATTATACTAAAAAATAGACCAGTTTCTCCCATAATCGAGCACAATACCATGATCTAACTTACAACTGCATCATTTCGGAAGATGTCCAATCTTTAAACATTATCTATAGGAACTTTAATGTTCTTTTTGCTTTCAAAAAGACATATGATGAATTTCGTGTTATGTGATTTGATTCATATTTTGCTCTGGTAACTCAAATTTCATGAAAATGGAGAATTACAACTACATCTGGATTATAAAAATAAACATGTAACATATTCTGTCTTGTAAACTTTTCCAAAGATGATATGATATCAGGCCATCAAGAACAGCCTTACATACAACCTGCAAAAATAATATAAATTCTTCTCAACTCAATAAAAAGTTTCGTCGAACCTAATTTTAAGTATAGTTTTCTAAAGCTTTTAAGAACAAGAGCTTGTTGTCACAACACCGTAAAGTTAATAATACAATAGATAGACACAGAGAATACAATGGCTGTTTGTAGAATACAAAGCACATTTAAAGTAGTAAGAAAGAGTTAGGAAAATACAGAATTAATTAATAAACAATTAAATAACAGCTCCGTGAACAGATGCCACTTTTGATGTCTTAGCATCTCAGAAGGCATTGAATATTTGTGCTTTAAGTTTGAGTCTGGAAATAATAATAATGTCATGTCTTCTCACTCCTGACATTTAGAGTTTACTTTCAAATGGAAATGTATAAACATTTCCAATAAGAAATAAGTAGTAGCCAGTTTAACCTTTAACAACTGTGTGTTGTATTTTTTAAAACATCATACATATCTTGCAATTTAAATGCATCATTTAAACATTGTGAGGGGATCCGGAAAATTGGTCACAGCCAATTCGCCACTGGAATTACTCATCACACATTAAACACTGGTCACGGCAGTGACTCGTCACACATTAAACATTAATCACGCTAATGGGTCGTCACATATTATACAGTCGTCATGATTCTGACTTGTCACATATTAAATATATGTGATGATTGTGACTTCATTAATTATAAATTATAGTGACTGATCACAGAGAGCTTCTATAAAGATTGGTCCCAGGTACTAATGTTCCATCGGCTTAATGACTGTAGTGAGGAGCATCTGGTCCGAGGAAGCTAGACGGTAAGGGGTGGAGTGGGACCTTTGTGCGTAGGGCAGCATGCGCGGAATTGTCTGTACACCGGTGTACAACCACCCGCAGCCCATTTGTTAGGTAGAGGTTGGAGTGGAACTGGCCTGATAGGAACTCTCTGTACTTTTTACAATGGTATTTATAACAATTACTCGTTTCTATAGCTTTCGTTGCTTCGGTGAAATTTTGAGTGAAAAAGTTTCACTAACTTAATATTGATATTCTTAGTTCCTGTGAAATTATTGATGACATAATTAGACAAACAAAAACTAAACCATGACAAATAAATGCTGGGTAGCCTACATGTATAAAAACATCACGTAAATATGAATGGTATAGTATAGTATGACAGTATAACTGCTGTGAATGCAATGCAACCATCATGGTCACACATGACTTCTCAGGAATAATCAAATGGTCTACACCTCATTTAAATCATTCTCCAGATAGGAAATGAATTAAAGTACGAGAAAACGTTGAAGGAAATGAATAAAAATACGAGAAAACGTTGAAACGTTGAAAAAAATGAATTAAAGTACGAGAAAACGTTGAAGGAAATGAATTAAAGTACGAGAAAACGTTGAAGCTATGAAATAAAATACATGAACATCAAGAGAGTCTAAAGGGGACTGTGAACAATAAAGATTGAGATAAACATCAAATTCCCAAGAAAAGAAGCAATAAAACACTATGAAATGTCTGAGACAAAGTTTTTCACCCGAACCCAAGAACCTTCGTGATCTGCATGTTATTGCAGAAAGAGATACAAAAACATTAGATGGAGAAAGATGGCTGCTACACTTTGAATGTAACATCTAGTAATTTCTTAACAGCAATAATAAATTATTAATACACATTTATTACTTACACAACGCAGAACTGCACGCATTGTATTCTTCACCTGACATAAGTAGGAACATTAAATCGAGATGTTTGAGATGGGCGAATCCAAAAATGCATATGGAGTGTTACTTGGGATACCGGAGGGAAAAAGACCTTTGAGGAGGAAAATATTAAAATGGATTTGAGGGAGGTGGGATATGATGGTAGAGACTGGATTAATCTTGCACAGGATAGGAACCGATGGCGGGTTTACGTGAGGGCGACAATGAACCTCCAGGTTCCTTAAAAACCATAAAAAATAAGTAAGTACACATTTATTACTAAAAAGTGGTGCTGGTTCTCTTCATTGATGATTTCCGAGTATTGTAGAGGGTTTGAGATGAAATAATTATTTTATTTTAATAATCATTCAAAAAATTGTACCTTCAATATTAATCCAGAAGACCAAGGGAAGATATAGTTGTTGCAACTAATACACATTTGTCATATTTATTGCAAGCGTCTTATGTGATAATTGATGATACTAGTACGTTTAAATCTGTTTCTAACTTGCTATTGTAGCTGTATACTATAGGTATACAGCATGTGCATATTCGTAATCAGTGATTTGCAGTAGTAATGGCACTCACAGGAAGAAAAACGAAATGATTTTATAAGATTGTTTTTCGTGTACTTAAAAAAAACAAGTGACTTATTAGAACGTCAATTACATCCCATATTTCAGTGGATTTTGAATGCTGTTAAGGTACAGTTTCAAAGAATCAAGAAAGCAGGATGTTTATTTCATCAAGAAGATTTCAGTCAGATAGTCTGAGTGAGAAGTAGGCCTACGTAAGGCAGGAAAATATGGAAATAAGGGCTCTCTAGTAGCGTTAACTTTTTTGCCCGAATAGGATGTCATAAATACATTTTAAGAATTGAGAAACGGTTGAAACAGACTTGATAAATGTATCTGACTACGTGGAAGACAACTACTTCAAGAGAAGAAGACGTGGAAGAGGCAGACAACAGTCACCCTTCTCTTCTGATACCTGAAACTGTTATATTCGTACCTACACTACATAATCTTCTTAGAACCACCAATATATGTGAAGTATGGCACAGAAGGCTGAACATATTAGTTGGTAAGCCACATGTCTGTACTACCTGCTTGAAAGGCTTCAGTGTGATGAAGCAGAGACAAATGGGACGTAGACAATACAGGCAGGAGGTTCATTAGTGAAGAAGAAAAAGAAATGTAAACAATTATGAAAATTTTGAAGAAGAAAATAGTGTCTGACACTCTAGAACAGGCCTGCAGAACTGTAGCTCTTGAGAGTGACTGCTTTCCTTCCCTTTTTTACCCCGCCCACCTTTTCTACCTGCGTCTAGTTATGTTCGGCTGCATCAACATTCATTCTCGGGGCGGAAGTCGATCATCCCCAATAGAAGTGGAGTGAGGCTGACGTCACAGTTCCCCTACTTGTGAGTTCTGCAGGCCTGCTCTAGAACAATGTGAAAGTTACGAACATACAAAAAAACATACCCACAACACATCCTGAACATTCAACTGAATTTCAAAACACATCCTTTTCGACACAATCATGAACACATCCCACTACAACAGGAAACCAGAAGATAGTGCGGTACCTCACTAAACTTTGGACAATGACACACCAGTCGAAATTAGTCAGCCAGTTTATTTTTATAATAATAATACAGTAAAAAAGTTATAACGTTAATCAGTGTTTATACTAGTGTTAATAATGTATCCAACAATGAAGAAGAAAATGTGCTTAATTATCTTCGTGCCATAGGACACAACTTAGCAGGAAATTTCTAGTCACTTCCAAATTATTAAACATGAAAGATGATTTGTCCTACATTTTTGGAAGATTTAAAATTCTTCCTTTAATGTTCATTAGAAAATTAAAAAGTCTTATTACAATGTTCCTTAGAAAATTATTTATTATTATAAGAAATTAATGTAATAGCGAATACGTCTTATGTGATGAATTCGTTGTAAGTGACGAACAGAACATGGCCAGTGATACGTATGACGTAAGCAAGTGTGACGAGTTTTCTTAGATCCCCTTGTTGTTAGTGGTACCTTTACGAGAAATTCAACCCATAGCAGATAGAGGTTAATACTGATAATCAAACATAGATGATGGAAAAAATTGAAGATTAGAAGCTTCTTCAATTGCGTTGGTAATAAATTACCAACCTCTTAGTCAACACTTTGAATTGGCATGATAATAAACATAACCACACTATACCTAACCATCTCGTCCCACCAAGTACCAATATGTAGCACTCCCCCACAGTACACTGCAGAAGTTAACAACTTTTCTTATAGGTCACTCCACTTGCGTATCATGAAGAAGTTTCAAAATCATAATTCACTCTTTCTCAAGATGAAATTATTTTTTGATACTTCATTATACAACTTTATCTGTATTATTTTAATAAAATTTCATTTTGACATTCAATATACAATTCACCATAGTGATTGTAGAAATATAAGCAAAATTCTTTTACTGCTATTATAGAAATGTGTCGTGCGTTTTATTTTCAGTCTCTTAAGAGAATGTTCCCCATTACAAAACACATTTAAATGATTAATCGAAGCCATGAGTGAGACCATCAACACCCAAATTCTCTCATTTCAAGAATGTATTTATGTTTTGGTATTAGTGTATATACGTAATCTACTATCTCTTCGTTATTGAATTAACGTCAGGCTTTACATTCAGTAAACAACTCACTATAGTGATTGTAAACTTATAAGCAAAGCTTATATAATTATGTCATTTTTAGGAATGCTTAATGTTTTTCCCCCCTCTCTCAGTAACACTCCCCAAGAGAGCAAGCATATGGAGCACATTAAAACAGTTGACTGAAGCCATGGTACAGATCATAACATTGTGCCATCACCTCCATATGTATTTGAAACTGTTAGACGTCATTATTTTGTAATTTACTACCGGCTGCTTGTCACTGAGACAAATTGTAACGTCTACATTTTATTTATTTCAGGGGTTTGGAGCATAGTATGACATTTAAATCAAGAGCACTATGTTTTGCAATATTATTATTTTAACATTTTAACGCTCAAAGATAGAAAAATGCTGATCAAACGTCTATTTTTAAAAGACCATGAAGTGTTATGACTATTTGTAAATCAACTTTTTCTACAGCATAAAAAAGACAGTGATTTAAAACAAGAGAGTGTACCAAACCCCCCCAAATGCACAGCCTTAAATTATTTTATAATTTGTCATAATTTAACACCAAATCACTTATTACACTGCTGTCCATCTGACACTCGTCAGTTTATCCTAACTGACCGCCTTGTCGTATGATGGTGGAGGAGATTCGTCATTTGCTGGCACTGAATCTGAGTTCCGAGTCTGCTGAGGCAGGAGTATTGCAATGTGATAAGGTGGCGGAGGTGGCTCAGGGGCCGGAAGTTGTGCCTGCGGTGGACCTGAAGTCGGTGCAAGGATAATAGTACTGGACTGATCCACCATCTGTCCCAGTCCTATATCCTCACTGGAAGCAGTTTCCAGCTCGTGGCTTTGAGTCTGCCCTTGTTGCGAGGTTGCTGAATGAGGTGCCTGTGACGAGGATGTGACAGCTGCCGTGATGAGGTCTCGTGTTGCCTTAGAGCGACAGAGTGAAACTGTACAGCCGGCTAGTAGGAACACTATCAGCAGTGTGCAGAACACCAGCACTTCCAAGCCAGCTCCCTGTGTGGACAAAAATCAAGTACATGAGTGTTAAATCTTGATAATCCATTTTGAATCTTGCATACACTACTTTTAACACTTGAATATAAGTAATTGATTAACTAGCGGACTTACTCGTGTTAATTATGTAAGTCTGTGCGGCTTACAGCTGTTTCGGTGCTTCATCACACCATCCTCAGAGCCTACCAGATCTCGGCGTCATCTCGAACTTCTCTGCCTGGTATGTGGGTGCGTTTGATTGTTGAAAGATGTTGAAAAGTGGAGTCAAATAGTGTGTGTGTACTGAAATTGATCTGTGTGTTGAGAATTTGATCGGGGTGTGTTTTGGTGTGTTTATATATTTCGTATTGTTCTAGTGTGTTGAGTTTTTGGTTCTTGGGTTGGATTTCCATGTCCTCATTTACGTTATTGTATGTATGGTATGTAAAGCAATATCCAGAGGACACAATACATGTACATACGCCGATTACATAACCAATGCTAACCATACATACAATAACATAAATGCAGACATGGAAATCCTACACATACAACCCAAAAACCCAAAAAACTCAACACACTAGAACAATACGAAATATACAAACATACTAAAACACACCCCGATGAAATTCTCAACACACAGATCAATTTCAGTACACACACACTATTTGACTCCACTTTTCAACACCTTTCAACAATCAAACGCACCCACATAACAGGCAGAAAAGTTCGAGATGACGCCGAGATCTAGTAGGCTCTGAGGATGGTGTGATGAAGCACCGAAACAGCTGTAAGCCGCACAGACTTATATAATTAACACGAGTAAGTCCACTAGTTAATCAATTACTTATGTTAAATCTTCTCATACTCTGATTGGACAATGACAATCCCTCTAATTTTTAATATACAGAGAGGGTGAATAGTCCCAGTACACCTGTTAATTTTTCCTTACTAAATAAATCTATGCATTGAAATTGTGTCCATGTCACTTGTATGATATCAGTAGATGTATTTCGTGGTGTGACTATGATGGGAGATATCTGACGGACCTGAGGGAAACCATAACACACGGCAATTTCCAGCCATTCCAAGAGTGCAAGATGGCGAGGTGAATACGAGAGTTTTCAGTGTGGAGGAGAGACTTGTGATTTCTGTGTGTTTCCGGAAAAACCATGAGTAACATCATGCAGGATTTCAGAGCTGGTATTGGTAAGGCGCCACTGAGCAGATGTAACTTGTTGAAGTGAGTGGAATAGAAAGAAATCTTTCGTCCTGTATTTGAACAGGTGCATGGCATGACTGCATATTGTTACTCAGAGTTTTTTCGACGTCACATTTCCAGTAAAAGTATCGTAACTCGAAAATTGTGACCTGTAAAGATATGTTATTTCCTAGTAAAATACTGCTGTAAAAATACAGTATCTCAATAAATAATTACCAAAATTTTTAATAATTTACTGTTTTATTATTATAATTTCATATCTCCAACTAGTAAAACAGTGTTGGAAATAATTTACAAAAATAATATCTGATTTTCTGTATAAAATGGCTTCTTTTAATGGAAATTTGATGTAATCTCGTAAGATGTGCGGTATTTGAAAATGTAGTTATGATAACAACTTTCAGGTTTAAAATGACAACTAAGTGATAAATTTACCTACTTGACTAATTCCGACTTCGTGTCAGCCATCTTCAGAAATAATGAGGTCCTTGCTTTTCCAGATTCTTCAATTGTTTTTCTGGGCGATGTGTTTATGTTTGGTAGATTGGAATCTAATAGAGTGTGTGTTTTGAAATTTAGTTGGGTACTGAGGATGTGTTGTGAGTGTGTTTGTGTATTTTATATTGTTCTAGTATATTTAATTTCTGGTTTTTCAGTTGGATATGTAGAATTTCCATGTCTGTTGCTAAATTACTGTTACTGTGGTAGTTATTGTGATGTGTTCTGCGTATGTAGTTGCTTGTTCACCAAACGTTGTAAAACTTCATGAAATCTATTGCTATTTGAAAGATTCGTATGTGGTGGTGGTGGTGGTGGTGGTGGTGGTGGTGGTGGTGGTGGTGGTGGTGGTGGTGGTGGTGGTGGTGGTGGTGGTGGTGGTGGTGGTGGTGGTGGTGGTGGTGGTGGTGGTGGTGGTGGTGGTGGTGGTGGTGGTGGTGGTGGTGGTGGTGGTGGTGGTGGTGGTGGTGGTGGTGGTGGTGGTGGTGGTGGTGGTGGTGGTGGTGGTGGTGGTGGTGGTGGTGGTGGTGGTGGTGGTGGTGGTGGTGGTGGTGGTGGTGGTGGTGGTGGTGGTGGTGGTGGTGGTGGTGGTGGTGGTGGTGGTGGTGGTGGTGGTGGTGGTGGTGGTGGTGGTGGTGGTGGTGGTGGTGGTGGTGGTGGTGGTGGTGGTGGTGGTGGTGGTGGTGGTGGTGGTGGTGGTGGTGGTGGTGGTGGTGGTGGTGGTGGTGGTGGTGGTGGTGGTGGTGGTGGTGGTGGTGGTGGTGGTGGTGGTGGTGGTGGTGGTGGTGGTGGTGGTGGTGGTGGTGGTGGTGGTGGTGGTGGTGGTGGTGGTGGTGGTGGTGGTGGTGGTGGTGGTGGTGGTGGTGGTGGTGGTGGTGGTGGTGGTGGTGGTGGTGGTGGTGGTGGTGGTGGTGGTGGTGGTGGTGGTGGTGGTGGTGGTGGTGGTGGTGGTGGTGGTGGTGGTGGTGGTGGTGGTGGTGGTGGTGGTGGTGGTGGTGGTGGTGGTGGTGGTGGTGGTGGTGGTGGTGGTGGTGGTGGTGGTGGTGGTGGTGGTGGTGGTGGTGGTGGTGGTGGTGGTGGTGGTGGTGGTGGTGGTGGTGGTGGTGGTGGTGGTGGTGGTGGTGGTGGTGGTGGTGGTGGTGGTGGTGGTGGTGGTGGTGGTGGTGGTGGTGGTGGTGGTGGTGGTGGTGGTGGTGGTGGTGGTGGTGGTGGTGGTGGTGGTGGTGGTGGTGGTGGTGGTGGTGGTGGTGGTGGTGGTGGTGGTGGTGGTGGTGGTGGTGGTGGTGGTGGTGGTGGTGGTGGTGGTGGTGGTGGTGGTGGTGGTGGTGGTGGTGGTGGTGGTGGTGGTGGTGGTGGTGGTGGTGGTGGTGGTGGTGGTGGTGGTGGTGGTGGTGGTGGTGGTGGTGGTGGTGGTGGTGGTGGTGGTGGTGGTGGTGGTGGTGGTGGTGGTGGTGGTGGTGGTGGTGGTGGTGGTGGTGGTGGTGGTGGTGGTGGTGGTGGTGGTGGTGGTGGTGGTGGTGGTGGTGGTGGTGGTGGTGGATAGTTTCATCCACATAAACCAATGATGTATTTTGAATTGTAATTAAATATTTATGATCAGACAATGGTGAATCATAAAACCTGACAAATTAAATCTTCCCATACAGAGATAATAGAAGACTGGATATAGTGTAAAGTATTATAACAAATATCATTTATCTAGAATGTGAATTTGGTTTTATTCTATCTGCTTCTTTACATATCCATTATGATACCTACTTGAAATGGTTCTGATTGTTATTCATTCCTGTTTACACTGTCTTCTCGTATGAAAGAATTTGTTTTAGAATTGTTTGTTTTAACATTTCTCGCTACCATATCTTATATGAGTAAGTTACTGTTACCTGGTGATCAAAGTAGAACTTCGCTCCTGCTACAAATACTGTGGCAAGTCCAAACGAGGCCCACATTCCACATTTCAGTCTTCCCACAGGCATTAATTGTGGTTCCAGTTGATGGTTATTATGTGGTGCATTAGGGTCTCCACTTCCATCTAATGGTAAATCCAAGAACACACTGCTGTCTAGTTCCACTGCATGTGCTCCTGTTGTCCGAACCCCACCAGCCGGGCTTGTAATGCCACTGCCACACAGAAAAACAATGTTACAACAAGAATGTTGCTATGCAAAATAACAGTTGTTCCAAAGAAAGCATTAAAGCAGCGGTCATCAGCACAGTGCATACTTGGGCTAGCGTCTCTTGCTCTATGGTGCATCTGTAGCTGCTGGCGGGTATGCTCTCTCCCTCTTCCTGCTGCACAACAGGGCATATTACAATGCACCGCTTACCTGTTACCCATTTCAGTGAATGCAGACGACTACTGCATTAAAGCATATCGAAACAGTTCTTCATACAAAAAACCTCCGTCCAACATGCCATTACATCCTCTTAGACCTACATATTGACAAAAAACACAAACATAATTCCTAAATTAATGTTCTGCTTAAAACGTCCATCACGTCCATCATGTTTCATTAAATTTTCAAACACATTCTTCAACAGAACGTGTCCACACATATGTTTTACCACTCCACCACATTACACAAATCATAAATTAACATACGAACATAAGTAACCTTGCAAGGTATACAGAGTACACAGAAATAATTGCGATAACTCGCATAATATATCGCAACGTTACTGTTCCAGGGATTTAAAGCACTATAACTATGAATGTGAGGTTTCCCTGCAAATATGGTGCCGAGCCTGTAACCCAGCCAGGAACCACCCAAATTCATAACAGACGACCGAACCTTTTGATGTATTGATGACTTTCTTAATAGTTTTGCCGACACCCAGTCTGCACATTGAAATGGGCACATAACTGTACATCGTACACCAATAATAGAACGTGTCAAATTTCATCTTTACTTGTTAAAAATCGGCCATGTTTCTGCATTAATTTTTTTATTTGTTTTTCCAGATGACGATATAAGAAATTTTAGACTCGCCTACTTTAAAATATCCGACAGGTTTACATTTTACAGTTGCTTGTTTCGTCTATAGGTGCCGTTTCAATTTCGCGGGTTTCATACACTCGTTTGATAGCGCTTCGTAACAAACAACACACTGAGGTTTTGGTTCACTGTCATTGCCACACCAGTAAATCCAAGTTTCAAATAACTCTTGTCATATTTACGAAAGTATTTTTTCTTTGGATAGCTACCACTAGGACTAGATATTTCTTTAATGGCACTATAATTAATATATTTTTTCACACACAGCTCCTGAACTATTAGCACTGCCTAAATGAAGCATGTCATCATGTTCCTTTCTTTTCAAAGATCGGGATCGAAGCCAGTTTTCCATTATTAATAATGGGCACTATTTAACAGAGACCTGGACAACTACTACCATGTACTACATAAGAAGGATTTCAAAGAACTAACTGATAACAGGCAAGTGATGAATCAACAATGCACAGAATTTGTTGTAAGTTACTTGTGATTGGCTACAAAAATATAATTAGAAAAGTATATAATTAATTAATTCTATTTTTAAATATAAGTATATTGGTATTAAAATATGCTACAAAAATGATATTTATTATTTTCATACTACATCAACCTAGGAACAAACATCACACACTGAGGGAGAGTTGGAAACCATAAATACCTAATTAAAACAATTTATTGTTTGTACATATTAAACACTTCAATAAGGTAATTTTATTATGTGACTCAAAATCAGCAATTGAAACGATAGCGAAAATCACATAGGTATCATAACTAGAGAATAAATTAAATACTTCACTCCGTAAAACACCTACAAAACCTAGGGGAAATAATTTTCTTCTAGTAGATACCTTCACACTATGGTATAACGACAATTAACTTGCGGATTTTCTTGCTGAAAAAAAAGGCACTAGTATATTACAAACAGCTACCTGTGAAACCTATTGAAGAAGCAAAACTCGAAATACAAAGGACATTGAGAGAAAAGTTATCGGAACACTTAAAAAGAGAAAGTGAAAACAAATAGTGGAATGAACTCATGCAAAATTAAACACCTAATCTCAGATTTCCCGAGGACAGTATCAGTAGCACTGTTCGTCTCTACACACATTATGATTGTTTGGCAGTTTATCTCTACAGAATGTCCCTCTATCCATCATCATACTGTGCATTATGTAAAACCAATGAAGTAATGAATAAGGACCATCTTCTCAAGAGTCAAGCCATCACAAAAATTGATGCAGATGAAAATTCACGAGCATTAACAAACAACAACACAACAACATATCAGACTATGATGAAGGATGGGTGGAACAGAGAAAAATTCTCTCTGGCACGGGGACTCGAACCCGGGTTTTCGGCTGACGCTTATCCACTAAGCACACTGGATTCCAGTTCCGATGCCGGATTGAATCCTCTCAGTTTTCCTTTGATTGAATCCCCTCAGTTTTCCTTTGATGGCCAACCCTCATGTACTGTGTCACAGATGAGTGACAGAGGCACAATGTCCAACACACTATGTACAGAGGTGCACTCATGACGAGTGACTAAGTGGTGGGATCCAACGAAATTTTTTAAATCACCAAGTGATTACTTATGCGTATCATATTAGTATGATGTACCGAAGTACATATTGTAATATTTCCGTGTAGGAATTCTGCGTTATCATATGATGAAGGATGGGTGGAATGGAGTCCCGGTGCTGAAGAGAATTTTTCTGCATTCCACCCATTCTTCATCATATGATAATGCAGAATTACTGCACGGAAATATCATATGTACTTCGGTACATCATAGTAATATCAGACTACCTTCACACATTTCCTTTCGTGACATACACTCTCTCTCTCTCTCTCTCTCTCTCACTCACACACACACACATACACCCTTTCTCTCTCCTCCTCCCTCTCTATCCCATTACATCTCTCTCCTTCTTCTGTGTCGGGTGACAGTTGTCCATTGACACATAATTCAATGAGTCATAATTTTGCACGAGAGAATGCTACTGTCCGATTGAGTGGTTATGTCGCAGGGTCGTCGAAAGGGGGTAAACCACGTGACTGTTACTTAATGGAACCCTTTTCTTTAAATTATTTTAAACAGTTGTATAATATTTCGTAGAATTCTAATTCCGTGCAGCAAATATTTTCATAATCGATTAAATGGCGATCTTACTCGTGTTAATTGTGTAAGCATGTGCAGCTTACAGCTGTTTCGGTGCTTCTTCACACCATCCTCAGAGCCTACTAGATCTCGGCGTCACCTCGAACTTCACTGCCTGTTGTGTGGGTGCGTTCGATTGTTGAAAAGTGTTGAAATGTGATGTCAAATAGTGTGTGTGTTCTGAAATTGATCTGTGTGTTGAGAATTTGATCAGGATGTGTTTTAGTGTGTCTGTATATTTCATATTGTTCTAGTATGTAGAGTTTTTGGTTTTTGGGTTGTATGTGTAGGATTTCCATGTCTGTATTTATGTTATTGTATGTGTAAGTAATAGCTGTAAGCTGCACATGCTTACACAATTAACACGAGTAAGATCGCCATTTAATCAATTATTTATATTCAAGTGTTAAAAGTAGTGTACGAAAGATTCAACATAAAATATTTTCAGGGAAAAGCCTAATAGCCCAGCCACTAGCCCTTACAGAGCGCCAGCAGAAACCGATTGAGGAAACTTAAGATGCGACATAACCACTTGGTCAGTCTGTAACTTATCATTTTTCACTTTTCCTTTGTAATTTTCTTGACAACATTCCTCATACCTGTATACAGGTGGAAGACAGTTGTGGAGCTGTCGGTGGTGGTGGTGCTGCATCTGCTGATGGTGGTGCAGTGATCTTCGAGCACCATGTTGACCTCCAATACCACCACCCCCCACACATTCAATAGGCTGGAACCTGTGCACTGGCGTCACCATGGGTTTCCCTCGTGATCGCCGGCGCTGCCTCCTCTGCTGCTGTCCGCAGCCCGCCGCCGACAACGAGGCTGGCACACGATGACGCCCACTGAAACCACACGTCTGACTCCGCTTGTCGATCCAGAAATGCATGGAGGACCTTCCGTCAAGTAGGGATTGCTCTTCTGGGACACTTAATCACCGATATTGCCACGATAAGTCTGGGGAAGAATACATCATTTATTAAAGTATGTAATCACAATATTATTCATTTTGATTTATTTGTAATAGTTTCTAAGTACCGATACTCAGAAATTCTTTGTCCATATAGGTTCGTCGTTTTCTTCTTACTTATTCCGAAATGGAATAAGTAGTTGTTATAACTGTTTTCTTTTTCGTGTAGAGGAAGAGCCCGAAAGCTAGTACCATAGTCTCTAATGGGCTCTCTAATGGATCTTATCACTTTTATTTTATTTTATTTTAGTGTAAGTATGTTATATACCAAGGCATTCCAGATTAAAAAGACTTTTTGCGCACTCGCAAATCTTAACCTTGTATATTAAGCTCTATTTCTTAAATAAGTAAATGGAACTATAAAAATTGGAGATTTATCTTTCGAAGAGGTGGAAAAATTCAAATATCTTGGAGAAACAGTAACAAACATAAATGACACTCGGGAGGAAATTAAAAGCAGAAGAAATATGGGAAATGCGTGTTATTTATCGGTTGAGAAGCTTTTGTCATCTAGTCTTCTGTCAAAAAATCTGAAAGTTAGAATTTATAAAACAGTTATATTACCGGTTGTTCTGTATGGTTGTGAAACTTGGACTCTCACTTTGAGAGAGGAACAGAGATTAAGGGTGTTTGAGAATAAGGTTCTTAGGAAAATATTTGGGGCTAAGAGGGATGAAGTTACAGGAGAATGGAGAAAGTTACACAATACAGAACTGCACGCATTGTATTCTTCACCTGACATAATTAGGAACATAAAATCTAGACGTTTCAGGTGGGCAGGACATGTAGCACGTATGGCCGAATCCAGAAATGCATATAGTGTTAGTTGGGAGGCCGGAGGGAAAAAGACCTTTGGGGAGGCCGAGACGTAGGTGGGAAGATAATATTAAAATGGATCTGAGGGAGGTGGGATATGATGGTAGAGACTGGATTAATCTTGCTCAGGATAGGGACCAATGGCGGGCTTATGTGAGGGCGGCAATGAACCTCCGGGTTCCTTAAAAGCCAGTAAGTAAGTAAGTAAGTAAGTAAGTAAGTAAGTAAGTATTTCTTAAATAAGTTTAAAAACTTTAGACTCGTCTCCGGAGGAATAAGTTCTCTCGAAGAGAGCAACTTTTCGTCTTTTCAGAAGTATGTGCCTGGCTGTCTTTTTGGACTGTGGACAGAATCGGCACATGGGATTTCCATGAAAGAGTTCCAGTAATTATTACAATAGCTTCCTTAATTTGCCGTCTTTATCTATGGATTAGGACTCTGGCCAAGATATTGTTAGGACTTTGTTGGACCGCACGCAGTTTGGATGTCTAGGCATTATAAGAATATGAGTACATCAACCAGGGCTCTTAAGGTAAGCGTTCACTACATCGTATCGCACGCATCGGACGAATCGCACGGATCGGAAAAAGACTATCTTTGCTGTAATTGTTATGTAACCGCGTTCACTACATCGTATCGGACGCATCGCCTTTCGGCAAATCTGTCCACGTTTCTCGGATGGGCAACTTTTCCGATGCGTGCGATCATGGCCTTCTTTAATAAATCAATTTTAATTGGTCAACTGTTACTATTATGTTGTGCCATGTTCAGTGTCGCGCCAAAATGGCAGACCGAAAACTTATTTCGTGTGTAGAAAATTGCGAAGAATTATATAATTTGAGGCGTTCTCATTACAGTAATGAAGTCGTTTCTTGCAAATATATTATGTAACCAATATTTATTTCGTTTCTTCCTCTTCAATTAAGACGCATGAAGCAATTACAAATTCTTATTCGCTAATAGACGTAATTAATAGACCTAACCGCAACTCCTCTGCTTTCAGCAATGTCAGCATCGTACGACGTCATGTTTTAAACAGCTGATAGGGGAATCCGATGTGGCAATGAGGTGAAGCCGTTACAGTGAACGCACTGCACTTAAAATATCCGTTGCGTGCGATTCGTACGAGGAGTGCGATACGATGTAGTGAACGCTTACCTTTAAAGTACTAACACAGTCTAGTATATACAGTCACGAAGCTTGAGTTGTGAGGGTGCTAGGAACAATAGTCTGTGCCGGTACTATTTCGCATTGTCTGTAATGAGGCAATATTAGCGATCCTAGTGGTTAGCAACTGTCTAAGGATGCATATTTACTACGTATTGAGCTTCGTGACTGTATATACTAGACTGTAGTACTATTGTGTGTCTTCTCTCGATCTGACAATTCAAAACGCAGCCTTGTTAGCTGCCTCTCGACTCCAAGGGCTCGGTCCATGGATAGGAAGGAAACTTTTGGTCATGTACGTATTTAAATATAGGCCTATTTATGTCATTATTGTATTGATTGTATCAATCTTGTTGCTAAAATGAGATAGAACAATATGATTCCTGATCAATATATTCACCCTTCTGTTTGTATTATTCCTGATATGGTGGATTGGGGAAGAGATTATCTTAACTAATTCCCACCCGAAAGTTCGGTAAGGTTTACAAATGGCTCCAGAACTAATAATACCTACCAGATCTACCAAAAGTGACCTGTACAACTTTTTTCTGCTTGCGCGAGAATGTTTTTCGGTAGGGTACGTTTCTTTGTAGGTTAAATTAATGCATGTTTCCCGCTATATTATCACTTACCTCAGTTTTAGAAGTGTTTACTCCCAACGCGAATTTTCGGCGGTAACTTCTCCAACAGGAATATTTAGCAAATGTATTGTTTATAAATAGCCTTTGTTCGATTGTAAACAGCGGTCAAGGCAGATACTTATGGCTGGTGGCAGACGGGGCGGGTGCTAATCTTGTGACACGATAGCTCCTAGACACGTACAATCACGAAAAATAACATGGTAGTCAATGGTGTAAGACCGAAGGCTAGAATTTCTATCCCTCTCGTTTGTCAGTAGGCTATACTAGGGTTTGCTAATTAGATCATGCAAAGGCATGAATATCCACATTAAACCACCGGTGTAGCTCAGGCTGTAGCGTGCTTGCCTGCTGATCCAGAGCTGCGCTCGGATGTGGGTTCGATTCTCGCTTGAGCTGATTACCTGGTTGGGTTTTTTCCGAGGTTTTCTCGAACTGTAAGGCGATTGTTAGGTAATCTCAGACGAACCCTTGGATTCATCTCGTCAAATACCATCTCGCTATCACTAATTCCATCGGCGCTAAATAACCTAATAGTTTATTCAGAGTTGTTGAATAACTTAGACTATTATAAAGATCGACATGAATATTGTTCTGATAATAATCGGTCTGCTTTGAGTGCATCAAACGTTAAACTAATAGCTTACAATTAGTAATTTTAATTCATACAATACCACACTATGGTATAAGAATGAGCAGTACTAATGCTTCGATGCTGCATTCAGAGATGTTATATAATCCTGTTTGGGGTATACGTTATATTGAATTTTTCCAAGATTCTCCCACTATAAAACAAATGTTGGGTAAACCCTTTGGTGAATCCCAGGACGTATCTTGCTATTACCAATTCCATCAATGCTACGTAACTGCCTAGTTGATAAAGCGCCATTATACAGAGTGTTCGAGCCAAGATGTCCCCCACTATAATGAAAACTAGTTGGCGGGCGAGAATGATGCGAGTCCCGGCGTTATGTCTCACTAGTTACAGCAGAATTCCACTGCTCTCAAGTCAATATCCAGTGCATCTCATGCGCGGTTGTGTTGTGATGTACAGTATAGAACAACTCATTTTTATGTGCAAGACTTTCGTGAAATATACGTGGAGAACATGTTGCCATAAATTCAGAAGTTTCCCCGATGGTCCTGTGCCAAATAAGAAAACAATATACAGACTCATAAAGAAATTTAACGAGACAAGCTTGGTTCAAAATAAGAAGCGTCGAGTGAATAAATGGTTCTTAACTGAGGAACATTAGATGAACGATGCCCTCAGAAATCTTTGCGCAGATTAGCCCAGGAAGTAAGAGTTTCAAAAATCTCAGTTCAACATGCCACTAAATTGCTGAAGTTAGACCCGTACAAAACTCATATAGTGAACCACATAAGTGAAAATGAACTACAGAAAATGTCTGGGAATGTGTTGAAGAGATGTCAAGCATGCTTGAATGCCGAAGGTTACCATTTCCAGCAATTACTACAATAAAGTAAGCCTTTTATTTCAATATTATGTGTTTCATTTAGATGCAAATTATGGTCACCATTTGGCGGGAAACAGGCGACCCATATAGGCTGGCATGCAGAGGCCAAGCCTCCACCAGTAGTGAGAGCACATCTTGGCTTCAGCGCTCTGTGTAACCAATTTAAGATACTCATTTAACTCGTGAAAAGCATAATAAACAAATTAAAATATTTTATTATACTACTAAATTATTTTATTTTCATAGAAACGTTTATTTCAATTGTTTCACTACCAGTATTGTTGCTATGGAAAATTATGTGAATGAATGAATGAATGAATTAATTAATTAACGAATGAATAGTAATGCAATATATTCTAGCGTTACTATGAATGTAAAAGAGATTGTTCCAGTGCACTAAGAAGGTTCAGAACTCTAATTTGGATTGAGGTATGGATCCTTTTTATTCCAAATACTGAATTCAGTTCATTTCCGAGAAGAGAGGCTACTAATGATAGAAGAGAAAAATGGCGACCATATCTGAATGTTTTGAAATTGGATCGTACCAGTACCTGAATAAACCACATTCTTTTATGAACAGTAGTCTATTATTTATTTTTCTTAAACTTGCTTCTTATCAAAGAGAACTTTCAAATATTTCCAGACTTTTGAATAAACTTATACATATGAACAGAAGATGCACGAACATAATGTTTCTCATAAAAAGAAAGTGTGGGAAGTCCGCTTTACACTTTTCCTGTAAAATTGGCATATTATTTTCGATGCAGACATTTTAAATGTTATTTGGGATATTTTATTCTGACGCACCTCTGATTAGTGATGTTAACCATCTATGAGCAAATTTCGGTACAATTCGCACTAAGTGAACTAAGTTTTTATTAGCACTGATTGTGATTTGATTTGTGTTCCAATGTTCATTAATAGTAGGCCTACGCACGATGCTACTTTGATGTCACGTAACTGTCCGCGTAAAGTTGAACAGTATTCATTTACTCATGCATGACGCAACGATGGGGGAGGGGGAATTCGTTCTCACTACCGTGCTTGCCTCTACGATAAAGTATCTGGTTCAGACCAGGCGACGATTTTTAGCTGTATAAAGTTCCAATTGCTGTCTCTATCAGGTGGGTCTGTGTACGTGGTTGGCCTATGTAATAATATTAGTGCATGTATAAAATAACCTCGTCCATGTAAATGGAACCAAGTTTACAAGAAAGGTATCAAAATTGGAGACTGCACAATAGTAAATGTACTTCCACATTCTGCTGGGTAACTTTCGGTGCTGGACCCCGGACTCATTTCACCGGCATTATCACCTTCATCTCATTCAGACGCTAAATAACCGAAGATGTTGATAAAGCGTCGTAAAATAACCTACTAAAAAAACTTCCACATTCCACTCTGTATATATCTTCACAAATACCTTTCTAAGTAAGAATACAGTGGGTGTAAGGATGTTATAATCCCTGGCTGAGGAAAGTAGTACGCTTATATGAGCAGAAGGGTTTTTGCATTGTGGGAAGGGGAGAAATCATCTCTCACCTCACCTCCCCTCCCCTCCCCTCCCCTCCCCTTCCCCACAATAAATCACACCTTGCATAAAGATGAGTAAAGGATATTACTCCCTGTTTCCCTTTCGTTCTGGGAATCGAACAGGGGTTCACTGCATTTGTAACAGGAAATCCTATCACTTTAAGCACAGTAGAGGGCAAAAGTATGTCTCGTGATCAGAATATTGTACGAAATGGAACTATAAAAGTTTGAGATTTATCCTTCGAAGAGGTGCAAAAATTCAAATATATTGGAGCAACAGTAACAAATGTAGATGACACTAGGGAGGAAATTAAACGCAGAATAAATATGGGAAATGTGTGTTATTTATCGGTTGAGAAGCTTTTGTCATCTAGTCTGCTGTCAAAAAATCTGAAAGTTAGAATTTATAAAACAGTTATATTACCGGTTGTTCTGTATGACTGTGAAACTTGGACTCTCACTTTGAGAGAGGAACAGAGATTGAGGGGTTTTGAGAATAAGGTTCTTAGGAAAATATTTGGGACTAAGAGGGATGAAGTTACAGGGGAATGGAGAAAGTTACACAACGCAGAGCTGCACGCATTGCATCCTTCACCTGACATAATTAGGAACATTAAATCCAGACGTTTGAAATGGGCAGGGCATGTAGCACGTATGGGCGACTCCAGAAATGCATATAGAGTGTTAGTTAGGAGGCCAGAGGGGAAAAGACCTTTGGGGAGGCCGAGACGTAGGTGGGAAGATAATATTAAAATGTATTTGAGGGAGATGGGATATGATGATAGGGACTGGATTAATCTTGCTCAGGATAGGGGCCGATGCGGGCTTATGTGAGGGCGGCAATGAACCTCCGGGTTCCTTAAAAGCCAGTAAGTAAGTAAGTAAATAAGAGGGCAAAAGTAAGTAATTAAATGAATATAAATATACATTTTTGGAATTCGAAATGCAAGCGTTTGAAAACCATATTTAACACAAACTTTCGCTTAGTTTTCGGTACCTATGTAATTATTTTTTGTATTTATAGTCACTATCGGATCCAATCAACTAGAACTAGACTGAAATTCCAGTGAATGAAACTTTCTTTAAAGTAAGATTAACAGACTCATTAGCGTCGCCGTATGCATGTTAAATATGTTGCGTGGTGCGTCATGTTTTCTGCACGCAATCACAGGTTGGTGCCAAATAACATGTATTTTTAACTGAAAACATTGCTCACAAGTAATGTCCTTAAAACATAAGTATTAGGTAGGCCTAGTTAAATTTAATTTACTACTTTCTCATGCAGTATTCAAATCTATTTCAAATCTATACGGTAATCATTCGCTATCGGTATATCTGTTATTGAGACTTCAAAACTTTCATCATGAAAACGGGGATTCAAAACTGAGTCTCAAGGTCAATATGTACTCTTGATTACACAAACTTTTAACACTATATCACTTCGGAATATAAAGTATATATATACTTTCACGTGTCAATTAACTAGTCAACAAGGTAACCTTAGGCTAACACGTGAAAGTATACAGTAGGGCCTACCTGTATATACAGTATATACTTTATATTCCGAAGTGATATAATGTTAAAAGTTTGTGCAATTAAGATGAGACAAGTCAAATCAATAGGTAGACACCTAAAATGTGGGGTCGAATCGTATTAAATGCGGATTGGATTGCATGAAAACATGTATCGTACAGTATTCAAAACAATCTTAATATGCTAAATGCTTAACTATCGTCATTTGTTTGATTTGTCGCCTGTTTTACCAAGAGCGAGCGCAATTATTACGAATGTTGAAAAGCCGTATTTTAATTGGTTATTTTACGACGTTGTATCAACTGCTATGGTAATTTAGCGCCTGAGTGTGATGAAGGTGATAATGCCGGCGAAATGAGTCCAGAGTCCAGTGCCAAAAGTTACCCAGCAATTGCTCTTAATGAGTTGAGGGGAAACTCCAGAAAAAACCTCAACCAGGTAATTTGTTCCAACTGGGATTTGAACCCGGGGTCGCTCGTTTCACGGTCAGGCATTCTATCCGTTACTCCACAGCGGTGGACAGAAGTCGTGTTATAATTCATGATATTTTGTGTTTTCCTAAAAGCCAATATTACCATTCTTCATGAACAGCCAGAATATTAAGTTTTCATGCGTCTAATTAGGAAAACTCAACATTGTTTATAGCTGAGGCCTACATGGTGACCAACATGCTAACATTAACCAACATTCTAGATCATATATACCCCAGATAGATCGACTGATAGGCTTTGACGTTAACAACTTTTGTCAGGTTTACTACGCTGCCATCTAGTTGTTACATAAGGAGTTGCGTCATACTGTAATTCCCATTTGAATTGCATTAGCGACTGTACTGCCATCTCGTGTTCGTTTATGGGTGGCGATCCTGGCGGTTGTTCTCTTCAAAGTGCAAACGATTTTAACACAGCAATGACCTATCTGTTACATATAATATGATGTAGGCCAGTCATGTCAACTGATGCCCCTAGGAGCAAGCGCGCTCTTTAGAGCCCAGGAGAGCCTGAGCGCTTTACAGCGGAAAGGAAAGAGACAGACGAAAGAGGTAGTATATGCCGCTTGGTCGAGCTATATACAGGGTTGGCCAGCACTGATTCAATGGATAAAGGGAAGAGAACTTATTAAAACTGTATCCATGTTAATTTTTAGATTTGTCTGGGAAGTGTAAGTGCATTATAAGAATGTAAGTTTTAGCGATAAGAGTATTATTATGTAATATTAGTTACAGTTAAAACATATACCTAGACAACTTTGCTTTGTACTATAATATTGTTTTGATTACTTTTATAAGGCTGAAGATACCATCAATATCAATTTCAACTTATCATGTCATATTCATTGTCTTTCTTTGGGATAACAATTTCTTTATGTTAAATTCATTTAGTACAGTATAGTTGTAGTTATTATTAAATCTGTGTGAATATTCCTTCTTTACTCTTTATTATGTTATTAACGTTTAAAACACAACTGCAATATTAGGCTAAGATATAGGTGTTTGTACTTTTGTTTTACAGACAATATAGAAAATAACAAACAGAAAGAAGCCATATAAAAATAACGACATAAAATTTCACGTTCCGTTTGAAGTTTGTGCACCACTGTTTTCTTAATCCAACAGGCTGCTTATTCCTCCTAGCATACCTAGCGCTTAATGCCCGCGCACGACGTCAAGGTCAGAAAAATGCGCTTGCTTTGACATCACTGATCTAGGCCAACATCTACTTTCGAGACTTCGGCTTCCGTATTCAAACCGTTTTCAATACTTATCGAAAATTGCATGAAAACAGGGATCGGGGGGATCGTATTTAGTACGGTAAATGTATTCAAATCAAATACTCTATGAAAACGTACCGTAGTAAATGTTAAGCTTAATATTAGACCACTGTACTAAATATAGTACATACTATTTCATATTGATTATAATGATTTTCACGCTATTTAGTTCATGCGTCGTATTTTTTTTTTTTTTGTGGCTACAGTTATATTTTTTTCTCGGCGCATGTAACATTTAACTTAACAGCAGCGACAGTCGTAACATTACAACTAGGCAACGTTGTTTAATCGCGAATGGCTCGTGTTCTGGGCGGCTAAAAAGCCGCGATCTAAATGAACTAAGCCGGACATGAAAAAGGATAACTTACAGTACGTATTTCAAAATAATGGTTGTTTTTTCCTACAGATATTAAATTTAACAATAACCTATTATTTTATTCTATAATAATTAAATAATATGATATGATTCCCAATTTATCCATTTTTCTTCACTGGTGTGCTTCGAAGTGTGAAGTTAGATGACTATAGTTTCGTCTCATAAGCATACATACGAGTATTATTATTATTATTATTATTATTATTATTATTATTATTATTATTATCATTATTATTATTATTATTATTATTATTATTATTAATGCCGGTAATTGTTTGTTGAAATCATGTCTACAGTATTGTATCATAATATACCGATACCGGTAATTCAAGGAAAATATTTTGGTGATGGAAAAGTTGAAACTTCTAGATTTTGATTAAAGTTTAAACTAACGAAATCGAGAAAAATTGTTTATGCAGTACACAATGTTCTCCAATGTAAAAAGCTAACCTGAACTGAATAATATGCTGAGACACATACTGTATGTCTCTAATACTTTCTCTGAGAAATATACAAAATATAAAATACAATAGGCTACCTACAATAATTATTGAATCTTCGATCAGGCTACGCATCATTGAGGATCATTGACAGATTAGGTTTGGTTTGTTCGAACTTTTTGTATGCCTTACATATACGTTTTTTTTTTTTTTTTTTTTTAAGGTATGCACAAACAGATTTACACTGGAGATAAGGAAGGAGTGCTTTCCCGCGTAAGTGCAACATAATGGAGGTACCACGGGTTACGTGTGAAAAGGAGAAAATCATCAGTCGGATATATAAGAAACGAAGATATTTGGACGTATTGGGTGAATCTATAGCATTCACAGTGATGACATCTTGTCTTCAGAGTGGTGTGCTACAATTTTTAGATAGGCCTATATGCAAGATGAAATTCGGAATGAAAAGTATGCATTCCTACTGGCAATTATTTGCATATAAACATAAATGTATAATAAAATTTATCAGACAGTTCAAACACGTCACATATTACATTAATTCTGTTTTAGAACACCAATTTCATTTTTATAATATATTACTACTTGAAATAAGTTTTCTTTTTCAGATCTTTTAGAAGAAAAATAAAACAATTTTGTGATGTGGTTATACACATTCTTTAATTGCTGTATGTATAAGAGCATGTAGCTAGTATTTTTCAAACAATCTGTGCCACTCTTCATTTGGTCTTCTTCTTTTTTATTTGTACAATGAGGCATTCTGTAGGCCTACGTAAGTAGGTCTACTGTATATAGTCACTATGAAATTGTTCGTTACGATGAAGTATGTGTTAAAAGATTATACAAATAACTACGTTTTCTGACTGAGCAAGCAGTAATTGTCCACACCTGTGGAGTAATGGTCAGCGCGTCTGGCCGCGAAACTAGGTGGCCCGAGCTCGATTCCTGGTCGGGGCAAGTTACCTGGTTGAGGTTTTTTCCGGGGTTTTCCTTCAACCCAATATGAGCAAATGCTGGGTAACTTTCGGTGCTGGACCTCGGACTCATTTCACCGGCATTATCACCTTCATCTCATTCAGACGCTAAATAACCAAAGATATTGATAAAGCGTCGTAAAATAACCTACTAAAAACAGTAATTAATATTGTAGCTACAGTGATTTATCTACTTGGTACATACACAACTGCAAAATGGAAAAGTAAACTTGCCAAATTGTATGATAAAAATTGAGTTAGGCCATACAGTTTAATATTTTAAACTTAATTTTATTTTGAACCACATTTAGACCCTAATATAGTTTGAATAATTAATATTTTACGTCAACTACATACTTTTCTTTCACATAATATGTTATTAATAAATTTAAACGCAGTTTAACGCTGGGAGATAGAAAATTATAGGCCTATACCCTTACAATAACATTTGCAATTTACTCCATTGTAATTGGTGTAATATTATTGATACTGCGGTTGAATTGCTTCACTGAACTGTAAACTTCCCAACTCCGACATCTCGAACTTGACCATGACAATATTTTCGTTCACATTATGTAATAATAAGATCTGATGGAGAATGAAGGAGAGTAGGAGCGGGGAAGGTGCAGCAAAATGGAAAAGTAAACTTGCCAAAACTGTATGATAAGAATTGAGTTAGGCCCTACAGTTTAATATTTTAAACTTAATTTTATTTTGAACCACATTTAGACCCTAATATATTTGGAATAATTAATATTTTACGTCAACTACATACTTTTCTTTCACTTAATACGTTATTAATAAAGATATCTGAATACCACAAAAATTTAAACACAGTTTAACGCTGGGAGATGGAAAATGATATACCCTTACAATAACATTGGCAATTTACTCCATTGTGATTGGTGTAATATTATTGATACTGCGGTTGAATTGCTTCACTGAACTGTAAACTTCCCTACTCCGACATCTCGAACTTGACCATGACAATATTTTCGTGCACATTATGTAATAATGTCTAATGGAGAATGAAGGAGAGTAGGAGCGGGGAAGGTGCAGTGCAATTATTTATAGGTTACAACGTTAATACCCATTTGGTTTGTATTCTTGGATCATCCCATGTTGTTCCGTGTGCTCGCGACATACAGCATCTTGCCGTTGTTGACAATACGGCTGCAGCGTTTGCAGAACTGACGTGTTGCTTTGCTGTAGAATGCACTCTTCTGCCAGTAGCGCGTACTGCATCAGACAACGTTTGATTGTTGTTGCTAAGAATCTAGCTCGCCTTCTACTAGGGGAGGAAGTAATGGCCCCTCACACACTCGCACACCACTGCCCTATATAGCCTTCGTCACAACAATCACCAAACCATCAAGACACTGTATCACACACGGTCATGACAACCCGTATTTATCTTTCGATAGAGTCTAAAAAATATCTGGGATATGTAATAGTTAGGACAGCCATCTTCTCTGCTTCACACACATACACAAAACAGAAAAGATATTTCGGGCTTGTTTTTATTATTTTTTTTTCCCTCGATGCTTCTCTGTTGTGAGGCGCAGGCGTGGTTTTCCCTGTTATCCCCGTGGCCGTGGTGGCAGTGGCAACGGCTCGTGATGGAGTCTGGGAGATGTAAGTGTATTGATTATAAAGGAGAGAGAGAGCAGCGCACTACCTAGTAGAGAGAGAAAGAGGTTTCAGCAAGTTATTCTCACAGCTATCTGTTCGACCCCGAATGCCCGTTTCTCCGTTCATGTGTTTATCGCATCTGTAACGTAAGACAAAAAAGGGGAGAGGGATGAATATATAAGTAACGTGTTAATTTGTCGAAGACATATTATAGAAAGTGGAGTTAGTTTGCTATTTGTGAGACTCACTGCTTTTCATAGCAGAAAGAGCTAAGCAGCTGAACACATCTACTTTCCGAAATAGAGAACGAAGTCCAATTTTCAGCGCAACGTGGAGCGTGAAATTTGTAAACGAAGGTTGTGAGGACATGTCTTTTCACTAGTCCGGTCTCCCTGTAATCATCGCACCAATTTGCAGTTATGAAATCATTGTCGGTTTTTCCAACAAGCAAAATATTTTCCGGTACATTGTTTGTAGGGGCGTACGAAAGGGAAGGAGTTGCAGGGTTTGAACCTCCCTTTGAACTTATAAGAATACATATTTAGATTTGAATATTTTGTTTTAACCATAATCGTTTCCCTTCAATATTTCATTATCAAAGTAACAAAATCTACATCGACAGAAGGCATAGTCCTTCTATCCCTCCTTCAGTATATTCCCTGTGCTTGGTGCTGCGGCACGTTCGAATTATAACAATGCTAACTTTATTATAGAGAGACCTACCGCCTAGTACCGACCTTGTAATAAAATGAAGCCGACAGAATATGAAATTTAACTTGTTGTGAAACATATTGAAAAGATTGTTTCGACAGTTCTACAGTTCATATGTTAAATATTGTGCGTAGTCGATTTTAAAACTCATTTTAAGAGTTTGCGTTCTGACTTTATTGTGAAACCTTCGTGTAATGTTTGTGCATTTGACAGTGATTACTTGTTGTATTATGGGGAAGGAAACAATAATCACCAGGGAAAGGATTTATATGTAAATACATATTTACTTATAAAGCTAATATAATTTATATTTTGCATTATCTTTATGTTTCACAATGTGTAGGGTTGAAAAATCCTACTTTTATTTTCCATATTTTTCCATATTTTAGAGTTTAGTATATATTTTCGTTAATTTCCATATATTTTCCATATTTCATATAAAACAGTCCATATTATATTAGGTTTAACAATAAAACAAAACAAAATTCCATTAACTTTTAAAAATACATTTCAACAATAGAGATTTAAACACATGTTCAGTAATCCCTTTAACATCAGAGTTATTTGAAAATTAGCAGTCCTATCAACAATGGGAAAGTAAGTTACAAAACTGTATTAATTTAATTTAAAATTTTTAACAGACTTCAGTTGTGCAGCTCAACAGTTAAATGCCAGTCAGAGTACACATAGGTTCAGTTTTGTAAATCATACTATAAAGACGGTAAATATGCCAAAAGTACGTCATTCAGTCAATTTAAAATCAAAACTAACAAGTTACATTTCAGAATTTAAAGAAGATGGTTTATCAACTGACAATAAAATATTATTTTGTAATTTGTGTCAGTGTGCAGTATCATCTACACAAAAGTTCCTGGTGCAACAACACATTACAACTAGTAAACATCAGGCCAACAAACAACTAAATTCCAAGCAGAGACAATTGTTTTTAACACAACCAACAACATCGAATGTAAGATCTGAGTTTAACATCGACCTGTGCCGTTCTCTCATCTCTGCTGATATTCCTCTCTACAAACTAAAGAATAAGGTCTTCAGGGAATTCCTTGAAAAATATACTCAACATACAATCCCGGATGAGTCAACACTTAGGAAGACGTATGCTCCATCCATCTACGATGAGACAATACAGAAGATAAGAGATGAAATTAAAGATAGTTCAATTTGGGTTTCCATTGATGAGACTCCCGACAAAGAAAGTAGACTTGTTGGTAATGTAGTTATCGGTTTGTTAAGTGAACAATATTCTGAACGAATTCTTTTACATTGTGATGTTCTAGAAAAGTGCAATAACAAAACTATAGTTAAACTGTTCAACGAAGCTATGGGTATCCTGTGGCCAAAGGGTATTATGTACGATAATGTGTTATTCTTTATTAGCGATGCTGCCCCTTATATGGTCAAAGCTGGACAAGCATTATCTGTTGTATATCCTAAATTGACTCATTTTACTTGTGTGGCGCATGCATTTCATCGTGTGGCAGAAGTGGTCAGAGACAATTTCCCTAAAGTAGATTTGTTGATTTATTCAGTGAAAAAAGTATTTCTCAAAGCTCCCAGTAGAGTTAACGTGTTGAAAGAAATGTACCCTGAAATTCCATTGCCACCAAAGCCAATTTTAACTAGATGGGGTACATGGCTAGAAGCAGTTGAATATTATGCCGAACATATAGACTCTATTAACAATGTTCTCCTTGCATTGGACTCTGAAGATGCAGTCTCAATTGATACTGCGAAAACAGTTACCTGTGACATAAGTGTGAAGAATGACTTAGCTCACATTCAGCATACATTTTCATGCATCATAAAAACGCTCAAAAGTCTCCAAAATAGGCACCTTTCACTATCTGAAAGTTTTGAAATTATAAATAGTACTGTGGAACAACTGAATCGTGGTAGAGGTAAAGTTGCAGATGCAGTAAGAGCTAAGGTGGACACTGTACTTTCAAAAAACCCTGGATATGAAGAACTACAAAAGGTTGTTGCTGTGATGAGTGGTGAATCAACAGTGAAGATTAACTTGGACTTATCCCCAGCAGACATTGTGAAATTGAATTATGTACCAGTTACTTCTTGTGACGTCGAACGCTCTTTTAGTCAGTATAAATCTATCCTCAGAGACAATAGAAGAAGATTCACTTTTCAGCACTTGAAAGAAATGTTTGTAACCTATTGTTATGGTAACAGACAATAAAAATTGTGTTTTGTTGAAACTACATTGGAAGATAAGGTACGTCCATTATATTTTTTGTTTAGTTTGATTAAAATGTACCAATATTTAACGTACATAGTCATTTTTTTATAATTTTAAGTCCATATTTAATTCCATATTTTGGTAAAAATCCATATTTAATTCCATATTTTGGTAAAAATAACTACATATATATTTACATATTTCATATATTTTTAGTCCATATAAATCCGTTCCCTGATAATCACCAATTAGGAACAGGATTCTTTGTTCATAAAAGAATAAAATCAGCAGTAAAAAAGGTCGAATTTATCAGTGACAGGTTATCATATTTAGTACTTAAGGGTAGATGGTGCGACATCATAGTTACAAATGCTCACGCCCCTACAGAAGAGAAAGACGACCATATAAAGAATAGCTTCTATGAGGAATTGGAACATACTTTTGATCAGTTCCCTAGATATCACATGAAAATTTTATTGGGGGATTTCAATGCTAAAGTAGGACGGGAGGATATTTTTAGACCAACTATTGGAAAAGAGAGCCTACACGCAATTAGTAGTGACAATGGAGTTAGATTAGTCAACTTTGCCACATCGAAAAATTTAATTGTCAAAAGTACAACATTCCTCCATAAGGATATACATAAATATACTTGGACTTCTCCAGATGGATTGACACACAACCAAATAGATCACATCTTGATAGATAAACGGAGACATACTAGTATAGTAGATATTCGAACTTTCAGGGGTGCAGACTGTAATTCTGACCATTATTTGGTGATTGGAGAATTAAGAGAAAGATTATCAGTAGCCAAGCGAGTAGAGCAACAAGTTAATATTACTAAATTCAATATTTTTAAATTAAAGGACGAGGAAGCTAAGCAAAATTATCAGGTCGAAATTTCGAATAGGTTTGCCACTTTAGAAAGTTCCGACGAAGTTGAGAAAGAATTAGATGTTAATAGTGTGTGGGAAAATATCAGAGATAGTATCAAAATTGCAGCTGAGCAGAGCATAGGTTATTATGAAACTAAGAAAAGGAAACCGTGGTTTGATGAAGATTGTTGCATGGTAGTAGAAAGAAGGAAACAGGCAAAAGTGAAATTCTTACAGGATCCAGTTGAGGAGAAGAGAGATAATTATTTCAATGAAAGACGGGAAGCAAGTCGTACACTTAGGAATAAAAAGAGAGGTTACTTGAAGGAAAAACTGAATGAGGTAGAAACAAATAGTAAGAATAAAAACATTCGAGATTTATATAAGGGTATAAAAGAATTTAAGAACGGATATCAGTCAAGGGTAAACGTGATCAAGGATGAGAATGGTGACTTGCTTGCAGACTCTCCATCAATCCTAAACAGATGGAAAAACTATTTTGCGCAACTACTAAATGTACATAGGCCAAATAGAAATGATCGGGACGAAATTGAAATACAAACTGCTGAGCCATTTATACCCGAACCCACGCTTTCAGAAGTCGAAATTGCGATAGAAAATCTGAAAAAGTACAAGTCTCCAGGTATCGATCAAATTCCAGCAGAATTAATACAAGAGGGTGGAAGTGCATTATATAGCGAAATTTATAAACTTGTACTTGCTATTTGGGAAAAGGAAATTGTACCAGAACAATGGAAGGAGTCCATAATTGTACCTATTTTTAAAAAGGGGGACAAAACCAACTGTGGTAACTTTCGAGGAATATCACTTTTGTTGACGTCGTACAAAATTTTGTCCAATATTCTTTTGAGAAGATTAACTCCGTACGTAGATGAAATTATTGGAGATCATCAGTGCGGTTTTCGGCGTAATAGATCGACTATTGATCAGATTTTTTGTATTCGACAGATAATGGAGAAAAAAATGGGAGTATAAGGGTACAGTACATCAGTTATTCATAGGTTTCAAAAAGGCATATGACTCGGTTAAGAGGGAAGTATTATATGATATTCTTATTGAATTTGGTATTCCCAAGAAACTAGTTCGATTAATTAAAATGTGTCTCAGTGAAACATAGAGCAGAGTCCGTATAGGTCAGTTTCTATCTGATGCTTTTCCAATTCACTGCGGGCTAAAGCAGGGAGATGCACTATCACCTTTACTTTTTAACTTCGCTTTAGAATATGTCATTAGGAGTGTTCAGGATAACAGGCAGGGTTTGGAATTGAACGGGTGACATCAGCTTCTTGTTTATGCGGATGACGTGAATATGTTAGGAGAAAATACACAAACGATTAGGGAAAACACGGAAATTTTACTTGAAGCAAGTAGAGCGATCGGTTTGGAAGTAAATCCCGAAAAGACAAAGTATATGATTATGTCTTGTGACCAGAATATTGTACGAAATGGAAATATAAAAATTGGAGATTTATCCTTCGAAGAGGTGGAAAAATTCAAATATCTTGGAGCAACAGTAACAAATATAAATGACACTCGGGAGGAAATTAAACGCAGAATAAATATGGGAAATGCGTGTTATTATTCGGTTGAGAAGCTCTTATCATCCAGTCTGCTGTCCAAAAATCTGAAAGTTAGAATTTATAAAACAGTTATATTACCGGTTCTTCTGTATGGTTGTGAAACTTGGACTCTCATTCTGAGAGAGGAACATAGGTTCAGGGTGTTTGAGAATAAGGTGCTTAGGAAAATATTTGGGGCTAAGCGGGATGAAGTTACAGGAGAATGGAGAAAGTTACACAACACAGAACTGCACGCATTGTATTCTTCAGCTGACATAATTAGGAACATTAAATCCAGACGTTTGAGATGGGCAGGGCATGTAGCACGTATGGGCGAATCCAGAAATGCAAATAGAATGTTAGTTGGGAGACCGGAGGGAAAAAGACCTTTAGGGAGGCCGAGACGTAGATGGGAGGATAATATTAAAATGGATTTGAGGGAGGTGGGGTATGATGATAGAGACTGGATTAATCTTGCACAGGATAGGGACCGCTGGCGGGCTTATGTGAGGGCGGCAATGAACCTTCGGGTTCCTTAAAAGCCATTTGTAAGTAAGTAAGTAAGTAAGTAATAATGAGTTTATAACAATAATAATGTGGTTCACTCAGCTTCCTATAAAATTGAGTACCGGGTCTTTCCCGGGGGTAAAAGGCGGTCAGAGCGTGGTGCTGACCACACCACCTCATTCTAGTGCCGAGGTCACGGAAAGCATGGGGCTCTACCTCCATGCCCCCCAAGTGCCTTCGTGGCATGTTACGAGGATACCTTTGATCTTTTTTAATAATAATAACAATAATAATAATAATAATAATAATAATAATAATACACATTTAAAATACCGATAATGTAAATTGTAAACAATTTTAATAATGAATGAAATTCAAAAGGACAAAATTCTGCGTACGCCACTGATTATGAGGATTCATATTTCCCCATCTACAATACTTGAGTTGATCATGTGAAAAAAAATATATATTATTTTTACTGTAATGGGGATGCTGACTTTTTTCCGTGAGCGTAATCAGTGATAGAAATAGACACTTAGAAATTTCGGTATATTTTTATATGCAAAAATCAGTTCATACTAAATTGGCAACAGTGGCCACCACAAGCTACAGTCCACAGCTTTCTTTCTGTACTAATTGAAATACTACCGTTGTAAGCATTCCAGGAGTTGACATCAAATATACGTGTCTAAATACACGTTGAATACAGTTCCATAAGGCTATAGTTTAGATCTACGAAACAAACAGATACTACTCTTTGCTGTGAAGAAATATATAAATAAAATAATGTTTACGGATCATATTTTTTCAGTGACGGTATGTCATTCTTCACTAACGGTATGTTTTTTGGCCATAGAAACCAGTGACGGTATTCCATACCGGCGCATACCGCCCCACTTCCCTCACTGAGTAAAATTGTGCCTATAAAATACAGACGAATATAATTAATTAATACACACTTTTATGTAGGCCTATTGTATGTACATACTGGCTTACACTCTCAGACAATATTGATATGCGCAATCCTTTTATAGCTGAACTTTATATAACTTTGTTTTCATTATCGTGAATTCGAATTTCAACAATTCATCATAATTAAGTTGGAAACGTTGAATCTGCCTTTTTTTCTATTTGCTTATCTTAAATGCGAAGACTCTTACTGTAACTATAATTACACAATAATATTATTATTAAATGTACAGCACGCCGTAGTAATTATCCTAGTAACAACACAAGCGGCACTCCTCTTTCCGCAGCTGCGCTACTGGCTTCCGTCGTGCGACCCTCAACATAGTTACAAAAGAATTTGTTGGACAGTCACTCATATCACTACTGATTTCTTAGTAGTATTATTAAATAGCACTGAATAAGTACAGGAACGCCATTTCGCAACATTTCTAAAATCACTCGGATAACCTAGAAAATGAAAGTGAACAGCTCTAGTGAGCTCTACAGTAAAATACAGATTTTTACTCCACTGTAGGTCCAAGGAAAATACAATAAAATGGTGTAAAAATTAATATATTACAGGGAACAAATTTGTAGTAAAACGGGTGCAGTACACATTACTGTGGCTTACTGGAGCTGTTCTCTTTCATTTTCTAGAGTATCCGAGTGATTTTACAGAGCGCTACGAATTCACATTCTGTGCTTACACTTACCTGACTTCTTTAAACATATTTTGCCCGAAGTGTTACATCGTCTAGGGTTTCCTGGCTTAAAACGCTGTTCCCTTTTACACTTTTCGTTTCTGTAGCCTAAATCTATGTATTGTAGGACGACGAAGAACTTTGACAAAAATATCTGCTCTCCTTCTCTTCTCTTGTTGGGCAGAATTACATGATAAATGTAAAAAACGCTGTTGTAGGCTGTAGAGAGTCGAGAGACACCCATGCCAGTCACACGAACACCACGAAAGATTTCCTCGCTTGTACTTACTGCCACAGCCAGCAGGAAACTTCATTTCCATAGAAACTGGGTGAGTCAAATTGTCTTTTGTTGTTTTATTGTCATCTCAAACTTTGTTCATAGCCAGCATTAACACTTTTTTTGTTATCTGGAAGATGTTTATTAGTCCACTGCTGTGAGTAACGGTCAGCGTGTCTGGTCGTGAAACGGGCGGGCCCGGGTTCGAATCCTGGTTGGGACAAGTTACCTGGTTGGGGTTTTTTCCGGGGTTTTCCCTCAACCAATTGAAACAGAATTGCTGGGTAACTTTCGGCGTTGGACCTCGGACTCATTTCGCCATAATTAATTCACATATCATCGTCATCCATACAACAGCCCGGGTTAAGTTCACGGTGCGGCGTGCTGTAATTGTACAAGAGTGCGGTCGTTCGGCTACCCAGTCAGTCACAGAATAGGAATGATAAGCACAATAAGCTTCAGGCTGCAGTGTAAGCCTTCGGGGTCCCTCCTCCGTACAAGAGAGAAAAAGAAAAGATGTTCATTATCAAAATAAAGCTCTGAGGGATTATCTGTCTTATGAAGCTATTCGAAATGTTTTTCCAAAATTTTGTAGGTCTAAGACCTATTTTTAGATTTTCATCTATTTTTGTAGCCATGAAATTTGATCAGATTTGATTTTTTATTTAAAATAATAATAATAATAATAATAATAATAATAATAATAATAATAATAATAATAATAATAATAATGAGATCTGTAACAGAAGTTAGCTTATTCTACGTTTTTATGGAGTATTCAATTCGATCTGAATACGATCCCTGTTTTCATGCAATTTTCGATACGTATTGGAAACGATCTGAATACGGAAGCAGAAGTTTCGAAAGTAGTTATGTTGGTTAACATATTATCGTGGTTGAGGTTTTTTCCGGGGTTTTCCCTCAACCCAATACGAGCAAATGCTGGGTAACTTTCGGTGCTGGACCCCGGACTCATTTTACCGGCATTATCACCTTCATATCATTCAGACGCTAAATAACCTATATGTTAATACAGCGTCGTAAAATAACCCAATAAAATAAAAAATAACATATCATCGACATATTAGCATGGTCCTCTGTAGGCATTAGCTATAAACAATGTTGCGTTTTCCAAATGAGGCGCATGAAAACTTAAAATTCTGGCTGTTAATGAATAATGGTAATATTGGCTTTTAGGAAAACATGAAATATTATGTTTTACAACACTCCTTTTTTCAACATACATATTTCCCTTGTGTTAGTAAAACAGCTGACAAGTCAAACAAATGACGATCGATCACGCGCTTAGCGTATTGAGATCGAATTGAATACGATGCCCGTTTTCATGGAACTCAATTCGAACTGAATACGATCCGATCCCACTTTTTAGGTATATAGACCTTGAGACTCAGATCGAATTGAATCCCCGTTTTCATGAAGATTTCAATACGGTAAGTGTATTCAGATCGAACTGAATAACGTATATCATAGGTTGAGATATTCTTGCTCTAGATCTAGATTCATGGAAATTGGAAATGGAAGTCCGCTTGATATGAGTGAAATAGCCTGTTTGTTTCTTGTCATATTCCTTTGAGTGATTGTCTCTATTTATTTAGTTATTTGCTTATTGTTAAGGTATTTATTTACCTATTTATTTATTTATTCGTTCGTTCGTTTGATTTGTTTATTTATATAATTGCTGATTTGTTTATTTATTTGACCCGTTCCGCCCAAAAGAAATGTAGGATAGGAACTTTTATTCATGTTTTAGCCAGACACTTAGAAAATGCAGTGGCTTTGATATAATACAGGACTGTTAGTTAAACACCTTGGTAAAATGTTTTTGGAAGCGAGTGTATAAGACAGAAACCAGACTCCACTTTCTGTGTGGGTTATCGTAACTCCCTCCACTCTCCAACGTAGGCCCTACCTATTTCAAGAGAACTTCATGCAGACATTGTCACAATGCTGCAACAGATTTCTACTAGTAGATATATGAGCTTTGTTCTCGCCTTACGTATCGTGCCTTTCTTCTCATGCGCCAGTTTACTGGAATCATGACAAGGGTTTTTAGTCTGAGAATTAACAGCTGTACTTTCCCATTATAGATCTACCAAATAGAGGGAAGTTGTAGGCCTATATTAAATAATATACTAAATCTGTAAGATATTTTCACGGACGCATTTTCATCATCTCGGAGACAATTCTATCGTCTGTCCGTTTTTTAGATAGTTATCCTGATTTCTTGACGGATAATATTCATATCTAGTGTTAATGAACTAGTTTATCTATAAAGTACGGACGTAATATTAAGGAATTTATACTTAAAGGATAACTTTAGTTATTTGAAGCCTTTATTACAAAGTATATTAAATGACGATTTTATTGAAATCGGATCCAAGTTTTCTGATGCTACTTGTCTAGAGATTTTACTTTGAGGTGGTGACTTCAGGTGTTAAATATAACTCAAATAAGAAACTCTCGTTGTGGTAGCAGTTGTTACAATATCCATATATTGTATATATTTATTTTGTTGCATAGATATAATAGACCTATGTAACCGAGGACGGTATAACCTAATTTTATCATCATAAACTATACGGTACTACTAAACTTCCATTTCGAGCACTGGATACGACAGATACTGATTTTGTTTTTGACAGTATGCAGTTAAGTTTGCACAGTTCTAAACAACACCTTTTTTAGTATTTTCCGGCAGACACGCAAAGCAATGCGACAGTCACAGATGGATACTAAATTGACTTTAAGGTAGTTGTGTTAACTGGCTGAAATTAATAAAGTAAATAATTTAAATATGTATAGTAGCCTACGTACCTACTGATGGAATGTTGAAACCAGGCTTTTTTTTTGCAGTGTGTAGACCAATTTTTTATCAAAAGAATGCATGAATATCTCGAGCTTGCAAAAGAAGCTCTTAAATTTTTTTTATAACATTGCAATCTCATATTATTTAGGCCTATGGAGAATAAGTTTCTCGCCTATGATTGCCATCGAAACAAAGACGAGAAATCTCATTGAACTTGAAAGTGATATCACTGTGGGTGTATCGAATACAGAGTCCAGATTTTAGAGCTGCTTTCTGAAAAGCAGGCACATTTGTCGCATTAATAAAATTATTTTTTACTTTTGTGTATATCTACCGAAACCTTTTTTTATTTTTATATTAAAATGTTTATGTATCTGAACACACAGTAAGTGTATAAGGCGTTTCCATGGATGAATATATAATGGCGTTTCTTTATTTTTTTTTTTTTTTCGTATTTCATCTCGAGACTACCTTCATCTCTTTACACGACCCTCAGTTTGGGAACCACTGACTTACAGTACCCAGATTAGTGATAGAAACGTACTGAAGAATTAAAAGATGGCGTGGGGATTCCTACAGTCATTATAATTGCATGGTCGCTGGTCAAGTCATAGTCATATCTTGAAAGAAACCATCCAGCCATCCGGATGTCGTCTCTTTATATATAGACAATAATTCTAATAATATCGATGATGTATTAATAAATAATAAACAAATAATATATTTTGATGCTCCATTTCGGTGATTTATACCTTTATGCAAGGGGGACGTGTTAAAAACTGTAGTAGGCCTACATGTGTGATTTCGGTATCAGATGGACTTGGAAAAGATTCAAAGATTCACGTGAAATGTTTTGATTCATCCTTCCTCCAGCGTGGGAGAGAGAGTACGTATGAAGTTCGGAATGTCCCAAAAAGTACAAAATTTGAAACGCTTACTGCACGGAAACTATAAGAGGTATGTTAATGTTTTATTTACAGTTGGATAGAGGACAGTTATCGCTTTTTAATATGCGGATCGATCAGACCAGATGCATGAGGAGACGCGGCGAAAATGGCCGTTTTAGCGACCCCTGCCGTGGCATGAATCAGTATGCGTCAGTGTGACTTGATACTCATACTTACTGAAGCGAGCAATATCTCATTCTGCAGCTTAAAGATATTGCTATCAGTGGATAAAAACATATGGCTGCGGTTAAATTACGAGAGTTACAAGATCCAGTTTGTGAGAGTAGTGAAAATTTCAAACATGCCCAAGAAATTCGTAGCAAATCACTATCATGACCGGCAAAATGCACCAAGAAGGGTGACGAGAGTAGAAGGATACAGAAAAAAAACCATATATCGGAAGCCGAACGAAAACGAGAGTACAGGAGCCGGTTGAAGGCTACACATGAGAGTGGAAATTCGCTTCGGTGTGTAGCAGAAACAGAGCTATTATAAGTATATACATACTGTATATAGCTTTGACATGAAATGACCTTCGATGTATCTGTGATTCAGTTTTTGTAGTTTTGTTTTTATTATTAGTAACAGAGAAATTAAATGTGAAACACAATCTACTTCATTACTTTTAATAGCACATAGGCCTAGTAGTTCTACTGTTAAAAGCTTGCAGCGTAGTAGACTACAGCTATGCTCAGGAATATAACTTGTAAAAGCTTAACGAAATATTAAACTTAATTCCAATGTAATCAAAAATTATTATTCATACACAATATAATGAAAATAAATTAATAAATACAGGAAGTATAGAGACAGAAATAGTTAATTTAACACAGTCTAATTCTAAAATGTTTAAATGTTATATTAATTTTCAAGTGAAATCAATTCTCTGTAATAATATTATTCTTAAGAATTCCAAACAATCATTGATGTAATATTGAAGTGTGAATCGTTTCAACTTTCAATTGCAATGTTGTTTTGAGACCTATGCTATGTACGTGGTTTCTGTAGAGTGCCAGTCACAAAACAAGCCTTCTGGGTAACTGTCGTCATAGCTGATTGGCCCAATGAGTAGCCTAGTCAGGGCGCATGGGAGAGGGAACACAATACGCTATGTGAACCCTCGCCCGCCCGCTCGCTCACTAGTTTTGGGGAAGGGAAGGGAGCAGGCCCCGCTCTCTTCCAAGTGACTTCATGCGCCAGATTATAGAGTATAGATCTCATGGAATGAAGGCGCGATTATGAAATAGTCAACGAAAACACTCGGCCTTGTTAATTTTAAATGCGGAATAAATGAAGACAGAAAAAATACCAAACTTTCATTTCGAATCCCAAACTTCCTTATAATCCAAACTATTTGGACAGTCTGTTCTTTGTCGTTATATCTACATTCTGTTTTGTATTTTCAATTTTTTTCAAGATGCTTAAGAATCTCATTCTACTTCTCTAATTCTTGATGCGTCTGCTGCTTTGATAGTCCAGGATTCACTGCCATATAATAAAGTAGGGAGAGCCAGGGTATTGTAATAATTTTATACCGGTACTAGTTTTCTTTAATGCTGTCTTTGAATCAAATATGCTATTTGTTATGCTTGTTTTTTTTTTTTAATTGTTCAGCGTGTTATTGATACTCGTTTCTCCCTCGCATGAGATAAAATTTCCTAAATAATTGAATGTGTTTACTTGTTCTGTTAGACCTACTTAATTTTCGATAATGGTTTTACTTCTTAATGGGTCATGTTCTTTAAATATCATTGTTTTTGTTTTGTATATAGATAGGCCTATATTATTTGATCGTTTGTAAATAATAAATTATTAAGCTATACTTTCCTTGACAGTGTAATACCTTACAAATTTTTCTTTTGCTATTTTGTTATTGTTATAATATTCATTTCGCAACATGATAAAAGGAAATTAATCATTGCGAAATTATAAAACGTATGAGAAAGTATGTATTATCTTTTTGACGCTCATGTTTAATTATTGGTTAGTTTCTTAAAATATTCTCAGTAATTTGAAGTAGGCCTAGATATTGATCATTTTTATTGTAAATTGGAAGACACTCTTTATCCTATTTACGGAAGTACGGGGTTTCTAATTTCATGGACGACTGTACGTACTTAGACGGATAGAAGGGTCCATATCGAAGGAAATCGATGTTTCCCATTCCTCTTTCAAACGTTCTCTCATATTTTCTCTTGTAAAGTTCACTGCTATCAACATAATTGAGTGAGAAATGTCAAGTGTGAAGTCCAAAGAGATAGCAGAAGTTGTATCCTACATAATATAACGTCAGCTGTAAGGTTATTCATTATTCCTTGTGCTCTCAATCCTCTGACCCGGCTTGTCAAATCCTACTCACTGTTAGACTACACAATATTATTATGGATTGCTCACAGAGTACTAATAGTTATTTCAGGGCAGATGTTACTTACAGTACCTTCAAAATCTACAGAACCATTACAAAAATATGATTAATTTTTAGGTAAAGACATGAAGTATTTTATATGGAAACAAACTTCTTAAAGTGAATTGTGCTCTATAGTGTACAACTCTTGCTAAGCATTTTTTCCCTTTTTCTTTTTCTCTTTTTTCAATTTCCTTCCGCGACAGCTTATTTTCTAATTTTATATGATTAATCAGTTTAGACATTATCACAATCAGTAATGACAACTTCTTTTTTGCGAGAATTCGCGCGCGGTTGGAAATTTTGAAATATGCAAATGAAATGGCACAGAGTACTGTTTGCATTTCAGGAGAAGATCCGAGCAAGGAATGCGAGTTTTTCCCCCACTCTTATAACCAACCCCGACACCGAACCGATCGGCTAATGACTGAACCTTGCTGGTACCAGCCGGCCATTGTCTCAGTCGGCCAATGACACCACTCCCATCCATCTGTTCCTTCAAAGACGCTGAGACAGTTACTGGCTTATCTTACCCTCTTACCCTGCAAGGATCATACTCCCCTCTAAGGGATCCTCTAGTGAAATTTGGACAGTGTACTAGTAGGGTAGGATAGGGATGGGGTCAAATATCCGTAAACGACACAGCATCATGTTACTTGTGTTTATTACGGTAGTTGGAATAGAATTACAGCACATATATCTACACTAAAAACCCATCGGGTCACAGTCTTTTTGCACGGCAGTCGACTTACAACTCAATTTACATCGCTCTCTGTGCTATAATCACAACGTCGCTAGATGTCGCTGTCGAACAGCTTTTATCGATGGACCTTGCTATAATCATAATTATATCACACTGTCATCTAGTGATGCAGCCACATACTATGAATACCATACGACATCTCGTAATACCATCGCCTAACTTTCAAAAAATAAAATAGCCTAGTTACCATTACTTATGCCCCAACTTCCTTATACGTATATAACAATATTTCAATAAAGATTTAATTGTAATGCCAAGCAGGCGCGGCTCGTCATTAGGTTGACTGGTTCACTGAACCCCCTGTCTCTTGATGCTACTCATTGCTTTCATAATTGACATTTCTAAGGGTAACTGCAGAAACGAAATGCTGGACCACAGTATAGAACTGTGGCTGGACGTTCAGCTTCTTTTATTTAGAGCATAAGCGAACTATAGCCAGTAAAGTCGGGTGGAATATTGTAGCGAGTGACATCTCGGGGTTCATTCTGAGAAGTAAACCAGCAAGAGCTGCTAAAACAGGCTGTGGCGGTGGGAAAATGTGCCGTTGTCGCCACCGAAAATCGTGGCTCCAATACTGCCTTTCTCTGTTGCACATATTACCCTTCTCTGTTATTCACACTTCTCTCTCCAACTCTTTTGTTGACACGTCAAAGGGGATAGAGGTCAGAAAGGATTTGCTCATGAATTTGTCATAAAATGTGCTGTCTTTAGTATACAGTAGCAATTATAAGGTTATGTTCCGATTACGTGGACATACTGGACATCTGTATACTAGTGATACCAGTATTATTGGAAATACGTTTTACAGGAGAACGCATTATTCTAATAAGGATGGAACAGTCGAATCACGCGAATCCTCGTGATTTTTCGTTATTGAAAGCTTTCGAATCGTAAAGAAAAAATAACGTTAAAACTTAAGAAAGATTAGTTTTAACTCGACGTCCAAAAGATGCTTTCACTAACCAAAAAGGGCTATTGTTGCAATTTTGGTGGTATCCGGATCACCAATATTACCTAGTGACGGGCCTACAAAAGTAAGTGCCACACTGTTTGATGTCGTATATTCAGCGAATATGGATTATAAAGAATGGACACTTCGCGTCGGTACCTTTGATGTAGCCGGACTGATTTCAATGACCTTGAAGCCAGCTAAAGCATCAGATTCTGCTTTCTCCGTAGAGTTGGCGCTGACATCATACCAGCTAGCAGTCGACACAGCGGAAATATAACACATACAATTAATACATCTAGGTACATTATGTACTCAAATAAAATAAATTGGATCCATAAAATAATAAATCCTTCATTAACTGCAATATCTAGACTCTAGAGTTCCTTTATAATGAGAGTTGAGACGTTGACCCCAACAACAATTAAAATATGTAATGATTTGATAGCGCAGAAAATGTAAAAACAAAACTCTTACGAGAAGTAAAACCATATACCTATATTATATTATTAGACAATATTAAACGAATTCGATACTTAATTTTATAATGTATTATTTATTTTATAATATAATGTATTATATCTGAAATATAAAATATTATTATTACAACTAGTTTGTCACTGAGAAATAAGGAAAAGCTGTTAACTTGAATTTATTTGAAGCAAAGCGTTACTGGATTATGCAATAAGGTAGGCGATGTTTGGATCCTGTGCCTCAACTCTATTCTCAATTATTATCTTAGCGTATGCTCGATTACACTACCTCTAGCGCTTGAAAGTGGAACTAACCGCTGGCGCACAGAGAAACAAAACACAAGAAAATTCGCTCAGTGTCCATTCTTTATAATCCTTATTCGCTGGTATATTTGTCTATGTGCCGTATGCCATCTATGGGTATATTTTTCTCGAAAACTTTTCTTAAATTTGTTTTTCATTAACTACAAACTTATAATTTTCTTCAATTAAAACATTAATTGAAGTAGATTGTCCTTATTCTCTTATAGCCTAACACTACAAATGTATTATTATTTTATTATCATTACATTATCTTATTTTTATTATATTTTATTATTATTATTCTCCGGGTTCCTTAAAAGTCATAAGTGAGTAGGGTAAAGTTGCCTAATTTCGTGATATTCCTAATCCCGTGATACTTTTTTTAAATTGAATATCAGTCAAAGCTTTGCCTTTCGACCATAGCGCCAGACATCTTTCTCGAAAAAGTGCATTTTTCACCTACTTTTGAGACATCGGTGAACTTTCTAGCAAGATACCCAATCCCGTGCATTCAGTGAAAGAAACATATCACGGAATTAGGAATGTCACGGAATTAGGAGTATCACGGAATTAGGCAACTTTACCCTAAGTATTATTAGTTTCAGTTAGTTATAACTAAGTATTATTGTTGTTGATGCGGTTGTTGTTTAGAAGGATTCGATTCAAAGAGATTCGAGGGATCAGAGAACTTTTAGGATTCGAATTCGACAAAATTTAGGATTCGCCCCACCTCTAACTTGTAATAATTTAATAAAACGGCGCGGACACTAAGAGGAAGGCAAAAAATAGGAAAGATTGGAGAATGATGGGTTTCCAGTGAAAGATCTGCCTTTGGGGAGGAAACTGATTGAATTTCTGCTTAAGTATGGAGACTTTAATTGAAAACGATGACGAATTTATTCGTTCCGTGGTGTTTTCTGACGAAGCCACTTTTCATCTTTCTAGTAAGTTGAACAGACATAACATGGAACTTGACTATAGGCTCGATTGTTTCGTGTTACCAAGGGGGAGGGGGCACATTGAACATCTTTAAGATAAGGAACTAAACTTTTTGAGTTTCTCTTTCCATTTGTACTATTTTCATGCACCTCAGATACATAGAACGTAAATTACATGTGTTCGAAACCGGAAAAGTCTTTTGTAGAAGCCCTGTGCATGTATATTTTTATTTTGCATATTTAAATGCATATATTAATATCTTTCTCTGTTTTGTCCGATTTATTATCTAATTTAGAACTTTATCTGTGATAAAAATAGTAATTATATAGCCTACCAAGAAATATAACAATTATGTGAGAAATAAAACCAATAATTATTTAATTACTATTGAGGACATGAAATTGCTGCGACGACAATGGATACTTGTCTCTAGTGTATACGTTGTGTCGTTTTCCACTTTAACATGCTGCTGTGTGTACATACTAGCCGTGTAAGCACAGTCTAATATATACAGTCACGAAGCTCAATACTTAATAAATATACATCCACAGTTAGTTGCTAATCACTAGGATCACTACTATCGCCTCATCAAAAACAATGCGAAATAGTACCTGCACAGTCTATTGTTCCTAGCACCCTCATAAACTCAAGCTTCGTGACGGTATACACTAGATTGTCGTTTAAGTATAATTTTTCAGGAGCCAGGGCGAAAGTACGCGTCGCCTTGATGTGATTCAGACTTTTACCATTTTTACTCTGATTTCGTAGAAATAAAATTGAATTAATTTAAACACCTACGACAATGAAATCTCATGGAGTGTAAATTTTAATTTCAAGAAGTTTTACTGCACAATCAAGCAAAGTAACAGTACATGATCGATCTGATTTCAAGTTTTACTGCAGTCATACCGAAAGAAAAAGTAGCAGGAAACATTCATTTAGAAAATGGGTTTCTGAAGACAAACGTTTTTATACAGAATGGGAAAATCGTCTTCTGTGCAATATGACTTCTTAACATTTATTACTTTTCATGTCGTATTATTAAACCTCAAAAATGTATTTTTTTACTGCATATATTTGAGTTTTTACCTCATATTTTAAGTTTTTATTGCATAGTTGCGTGCATATTTCCATTTTTTTAGTGCATAAAGTTCCGTGGTCTATTCATGACAATATGTATTTATGAATTAGCTTATTTTATCGTCCTATTGTACAAGGAAATCGTTTTATCTCCGCCTATGAATGTCTCGTAGTACAGTTAGATTGTTTATGTTTCAATTTTCTTGAATTGTAAATATAATTATTAATTATCCATTAGTACCATTTTAAAAATAATTTTGATTCTATTTAACCTTTCTTGATTTTATGCTTCAATTAATCCTTTTTAGGTTTATATACGTCATTTAGCTTTTTTTAGATTCATATAGGCCTAGGCCTATATATTTTACTGAAACGAACAATAAATTGTGTTAAAATATTCGAGATACTTACTTACTAGCTTTTAAGGAGCCCGGAGGTTCATTGCCGCCCTCACATAAGCCCGCCATTGGTCCCTATCCTGAGCAAGATTAATCCATTCTCTATCATCATATCCCACCTCCCTCAAATCCATTTTAATATTATCTTCCCATCTACGTCTCGGCCTCCCTAAAGGTCTTTTTCCCTCCGGCTCCCAACTAACACTCTATATGCATTTCTGGATTTGCCCATACGTGCTACATAACGTGCCCATCTCAAACGTCTGGATTTAATGTTCCTAATTATGACAGGTGAAGAATACAATGTGTGCAGTTCTGCGTTGTGTAACTTTCTCCATTCTCCTGTAACTTCATCCCTCTTAGCCCCAAATATTTTCCTAAGCACCTTATTCTCAAACACCCTTAACCTATGTTCCTCTCTCAAAGTGAGAGTCCAAGTTTCACAACCATAAAGAACAACCGGTAATATAACTGTTTTATAAATTCTAACTTTCAGATTTTTTGACAGCAGACTGGATGATAAAAGCTTCTCAACCGAATAATAACAGGCATTTCCCATATTTATTCTGCGTTTAATTTCCTCCCGAGTATCATTTATATTTGTTACTGTTGCTCCAAGATATTTAAACTTCTCCATCTCTTGAGATATGTGTCAAATAACAAAATAGGTTAGATCTTAAGAATCCGAACCCTTCTTATGAGTAATTTCAGTATTCTCACTGTTTGATGTGTATCTGATGAAAAAGGAAATGACTTTAGGAATTCACTGCTATGGCACTTCGTTTCTTAGTAATAAGAGTTGGGCACAGACAAGACAAATATAGCTTCAACACTAATATAGCATGGGTCTCGCGCAGCAAAATTACTCGGTGTAATAGTCGTAAATACATTGCAGCTGCGGTATGAATATTATACGACCCAAGAGAACGCCGAAGGAGAGTTTATAGCCGTCCTAGAGCACATCACATCGCCTGCTGTAATATTAGACGATACGAGTACTTCAAGATTATAATTGATATCGACTGGACTGGACCTTGACCCAGATTATCTAACATTATCAACAACTGAATTAAATATATTTAATATTAAGCTGTTACTCAAATTTTTTATGCTTGGTTATTTAACGACGCTGTATCAACTACGAGGTTATTTAGCGTCGATGGGATTGGTGATAGCGAGATGAGCCGAGGATTCGCCATAGCCATAGGTTACCTTACATTTGCCTTACGGTTGCGGAAAACCTCGGAAAAAACCCAACCAGGTAATCAGCCCAAGCGGGAATCGAACCCGCTCCCGAGCGCAACTCCGGATCGGCAGACGAGCGCCTTAACCGACCGAGCTAAGCGGAGGCTGTCTCCGTATATGATTCATATATCTTAATGTCTATCATCCGATATCTTCTTCTGCCCCAAACTCTTCTTCCGTTCACCATTTTTTCCAGTGCACCCTTCAGTTTTTCTCTCAGCCAATGACTAACTAATACACTGTTAGTCTGGATCCACAACCTCTCTCTATTTATGCACCTATCAGAGGGCACTGCTGGGTTCAGGGATGCACAATCATTTTGAAATTCTAATCACTTGTTTGTCAGACCCTGCGTTATATTTAATTTAATTTTCACATGCCTATGTACGTTCCTTCATGATGTTGCACTTTTTATAGACAGTAGTGTATATACCGTGTGTGTTTCAGAACTATAGTACATAGGGAATTAACATTGCCATAAGAAATCCGTGTGTAAAAAGTTGAAAGTGGAATTCATGTAGAAATCCTACAAGTCCTAATTATTTATTACAAATGAAATTTGATTTCTTAAGGCAGTGTTAATTCTCTTTAGCTGCATATACGTACACGGTTTAATTTTCCATGCGCGTACGCATGCAATCTGGGAAGAGAATTGAATGAATCAAGTTTAAAACGCGCGTTTAATTAAGATGCATGAAGATTTTGTATCTACATGGTGCGCCGTTTTGGACGTCATCTTCACTACGTATTTGTATGTATATTAATTAATATTAAATATCAATTTTGCATGCATTGCTTGCAGTGGCGGCTCGTGGGTATTGAATTCAGGGGGGCTGCATTAAAAATAAACCATGCAATTTACGTTATTTAAAGATTGGTTCCATGCGCCTTGTCTTGTAGGCTGCAAACTTTTGAATCATCTTCTTATTAAAATCCGATATGTCGTTTAACATAGTCCTTACAATGGAAAACATAGCTAATGCGGTCAGTCTCTCTTCTCTCATCGTATTTCTGAGATAGGATTTTACTCTCTTCAAACACAAAAAGCAACGTTCTGGTTCGGAAGTTGTCATTGGTATGGTGGTAGCTATGCGTAGTAGTTTCACAACTTCTGAAAATGAGGCCTGCAAGTTCTCAGATAGAAGAAACTGCAAGAGCTTGACTGCATCACTGATATTTCTGAATTCTTGTCTCTGATACAACACAGTGAGTTCCGTTTTTAGTTTGTCTTTATCAAACATTGGAAAAAGCTTCACACATACATTTAGGTCATTTTCAGGAAATGAGCTTTTGTAACATTCAAATTTTTCTTGACACAGAAGATGATCTATGAACTGGAATCGTGTGTTAGCTTTTAATGAGGTCACACTCTTCCTTGGCTGCTGCAACTCTTGTCTGAATCCCTTCGACCTTACGACGCTTTTTAGGATTTTCATTTTCACAGATCTCGCTGCTCAACATTACTGTGCACTGTTCCGTATTGTCTGTATGGCATTAACAAAGCTTGATATGCAGAGCCGGCCTCGGTAGCATAGTCGGTTGCGGGTTCGATCCCGGCCGAGGTCGATGGCAATTAAATGTGTTTAAATGAGACAGCCTCATGTCAGTAGATTTACTGGCATTTAAAAGAATCCTGCCGGCACACCGGCGACGCTGATATAACCCCTGCAGTTGCGAGTGTCATGAAATAAACTATAACTTAATTTTTTATATGCAGATTTGAACCTTAGAAATATCTAAATGGTTGTAGTTGGTTGTATAATATATCTACATGATACATCAATATAAAAAAAAAAAAAAAAAAAAACAGCCAGAAATTGAATTCAGGATCTTCAAGAGTACGCATCAGGGCGCTTGCTTCATTTATCGTGATGTTGTTAGATGTTTCAGATTCCATTAGGGTTTGAAAACATTCTAGCAATGGCTCCTTCTTCTCATGAACAACATTTACTGTTGTTATTTTAAAACTCCATCGTGTTGCCCCAGCTGATGGAATTGTCTTTGAAACACATTAATCTAATACAGACTGTGTGCAGATCGAGAGAAGAAAGCAGGGATACTGGATAAATTAGCAAAAAATTTGCGAGCTTTGTAGGCTATTTTGTTTAGCGGCTCTTTCCATTATGACATTCAACTGATGGGCACTTAATTTCACATTTCTCCTGAATTGTTAAGGTACTGAACTGAATAGACGGTAAATATTGTACAGAATTAAACATTGTTGCACGTGTTATACTCACAACATTAAAGAAAATGTATTTAAAACTGCGCGCTACTGACAAACTGCTGCAAATTTTGCAGCGCCTGGAAACTCTGGATTAACGGCGAGGGGCAGCAGGGGAAGGGGTAAAACTAACGCGCAAAGCATCCGAGACGAGACTGGCAGCTCCAGGGGAGGAAGTGACTTCACCAATCCGTCCTTGTCTCGTTTTTCTCTGGCAGCACCAGGGGAAGAAGGGACTTCACTAACGATTGCGTGCATGTCAATGAGAGCGAAATTTAAAAAAAAAAAATCCGAGACGCTAAATAGAGACTGTATAATAAATAATATATTTCAAAACATAAAACGAGACAAGAGCCACAAATGTCTGGGGGTGCTGCAGCTCCGCAGCCCCCCTTCGAAGCCGTCCCCGATTGCTTGAATGTGTAAAGTTGAAAGAAAAGTTGAACCGTGTAGATGCACCTTATGTACTACACACACGCACGCACTCACACACACACTTATACAGTAGAACCCCGGTAATTCGAGCTCCGGTATTTCGTGGTTCCGTGTAATTTGAGCCGGTCTGAAGTCTGATTATAGTGTAATATATAGCTAACCGGTGACGTATACAATGGAAAGGGAAAGGAACTGGCCACCCTACCCTATTATCTCCTGGTCTAGTTGACTCATAAGTGGTGCCTTGTTGGTGTCACTTGTGAGGTTCAGATCTGTCATCGGACACTTGACTAAACAACAACCTCTAATTAATACCAAGTTAAAACGAACTGGAACTAACAATAGCCATTTCTTACGAGAGGGAACGGAAAGGTTCCTGAAATTTACGAGTCGAACGCCGTTCCGGTCCATTTCGAGTACTGGTTAATGGTTCTTCTTCTTCTTCTCGTTTTATTTTCCGACGCTATATCGATCCTTCTTTCGTTCGATTTTGGTGTAGTGAGTATCTTGTGAAACAATTAGCACTGTAATTTCGAAGTATATTGAGAGTCTGACCACAGTCTACTATATACAGTCACGAAGCTTGAGTTTTGAGGGTGCTAGAAACAATAGACTGTGACGGTACTATTTTGCATTGCCTGTAATGAGCGGACTCTGGTAATGAGGCGATATTAGCGATCCTAGTGGTGAGCAACTATCTAATGTTTGCATATTTACTACGTATTGAGCTTGGCGACTGTATATACTAGACTGTGGTCTGACTGTGTGTTTTTTTTTTTAATTTCATTTTACAAATCTCATGTGTGTATATAGGAGTTTTCCTATCTGGATTCCATTTTCAACTAGTATGTCCGGAATCTTCCAGGGTCCAAATCCTAGTTTTCGGCTGATGTCGTGAATTAGTTGGTCTATAGCTTGTTTGTGTAGTTGACATTGAAAGAACATATGGTTTATTTCTTCTGACTGCTGTTGACACTCACACAAAGGAGATTCACCCCTTTCAATGAGGTATACGTATTTTGGGGTTATTGCTGCATTATGTTTTAGTTTGTTAATTACTGAAATGAATGGTTCGTGTTAATTGTTTTTTTTTTTGTTTGTCTGCCTGTGTGGCTTCTGTGTTTATTTGCTTAATATTTTGTTTTATTAAGTCAGTGACCTGAATGTTTATTTATGAGGCAAGGTTGGACGTAATGGCTGCTTTCGCAAGAGAGTCTGCAATCTCGTTACCTTGTATGCCTTTATGTCCCGGTATCCAAATTAATTTGATTTTATTCTGCTTTCCTATGTTTTATATTAACTGTTTGATGTTTATTACTATCCAGGGGGTCTTCACAGAAAGGGCATTATTTTTTATTTTTTGTAATGCATCCAGTGAATCAACGAATATGAGAAGAGATTTTCCTGTGAGATGCTTTGCAGAGATTAGGGCCTGCCGAATTGCAAATAATTCTGCTGTGCAGATGGACGACTGTTTGTGGAGTTTGATTTTCCCACTACCTGCTGTTGTGTCTACAAATGCTGTATCCACTCCCTTGTCAGATTTGGATCCGTCAGTGTAAATCTGCACTATGTTGGGCTCCTGTTCTTCCATGTTGGTTATAAACTCTCGGAATCGTTGTCCCGTTTTGTCTCTTGTTTATTGAAGGTTGTAATGTCTGTATGTATGCGTTTTGGAAAACCTCATACTGAATGCAATATAGTGGAAAGTATGGTTGAATAAGACAAGTACAAATCGCACTGGGTACATCTCAAGCAATAGCTACCGTTAGATTATTAGAAGTCTGCTTCAGTGTTGCCAATACATAAATTGTATCCCCGTCAGTATAACACCTGGTAATACGTCAGAATTCGTCAAAATTAAAAATAAAATAATATTAAGGCCCAATATATTATAGTATTCACATAACTTACTTACCAATTCTGATTAAAATAATCATTCGTCAACATCTGACTTGATTACGAGGAAATCTGAAACAGCGGATTCTTAAACATAGTACGGAACAGACAGGGCTGTTCAAATAAAAAGTAAAATCTTTAAAAAAATTAAACAATTAAAAATTACAGCAGATAAAAATGTCACAAGATGATGTAAATCGTAATTTCCGCTAGAAAATCTGTCACCCTCAAAGCCATTTTTTCCCGTCCGCTACATTGAAATTCCGTATGACGGAATTTCCGTCCAGTTGGCAATACTGGCTCTGCTTAACCCTTAAATTTGCAAAGTATCCTATAGGATACAACAAGTTAATAGGCTAAATACTATAATTTTAATAGTACAATAGAAAAAAATGATAGGAAAATTAAAATTTCACAATCGTCTACTACTGTATAATATTGTATGACATAATATAAAATATGGACATTGCGATAGTTGTTTTCATTACAGTCCGACACGATTTAATTAACTATAGTGCCATGTTGCCAATATGGACTACCACGCTGCCAGCTGATGGAAGCTAGCAATTGTCGTTATTCGTTAAGATGGCTGACGTTAAAACATTCATTGACAATTGACGCGAAGGTAAGAAAACAATACAAAAATCGACAGAGAATCAAAGACGAAACGCATCAATGCTAACATTATGTGCACAATAAATGTCACCAAACAGAGCCTTGCACCAAAAGAGCTATTAAGCACTCGCCACGTTGTAAGTATAAGTTTGGCAACTCAACCGTTGTTACCACAGCAACAGGCCTACCATGCTATGTGACAGTCAGTTGTTTTTCCGATAGCAACGCTCCTGTCATGTCCCATCTTTCAAAAAAACAAGTAGCCTATAGTGTGAGAAATGAAGTTTTGCCAATTTAAGGGTTAAGCAACGGTTACCATTAATCACATTTGATTTGTACCTGAGAGGATAAAAAGATTTGTACCTAATTTAGATTTAGAGGTTGGTAATTTACGTATATCGATTATAACATCAATATATCGATAGTAATATTCGTATCAATCAACCAATCAGGACGGTGGCTCGTTCCTTAATTTTTGTTTTTGTGATTGATAGTTATCTGCAAAGTACTTTGTTGAGGGATCGGGCTGGAGAGTTGCTAAGTAAATGGCAAATTACATTTATGTTATGACTTGCTTAAGTATATACCAATTTACCGTCTATATTATTTATATTAAATTTGTTACCTTTTAGTTGGAGTTTATAGGTTAGGTACTGTTTACATATTTGTTAGTGTTGACTCTAATGAGGATTGTTGATGTAAGTTGTTGAGATGGTGCAGCTATAATGAGCCACGCTACTACTATAAATCAGTGAATAAAAGACAAATATTTTTCTAAGAGAGTGATGATATTTCTATACAATTGCGCTACCAAAGAAAGGTATCGTATTATAATATGTATTTACGTACTTGGCTTCTAGTCGAGTCATACGTATCGTAAACAAAACACAAATTGAGTGGCGATCCCATTTCGAATTTCACATCGTTGTAACCGGGTGGAAAGTTGGTGTGAAAGTGGGGTTCGGCGGAGAGGCGGGATCGCATGCCTTAAATGTAAACTTTTTGGTACGTACATAGATATAGTATAAAAGAAACGAGCGCTGAGATAGTTCTGGTGATTTTGGAAGTGAAAATGGTTGAATTTGTAAGGGATTTCATGCGGATATGGATTAAAAAATTTAATGATTTTATAGGGAAATATTGCAAGAAAAGGAAATTGTTAAAAAATGTAATAAATTACGTTTTTAAATGAGAGGTGGGTTGTAATGGAAGTGCAAACGTTGTGGTTTATAATAAAGGAAAGAACGTAGGGATATGAAACCCACGGTACGATATACCGGTAATGTGAAGGACGCAAAATTGTATTAATTCAATAACCACTGAAATATAGTGAATTACAACAAATAATAATGAAATAGACACAAAGTTTCCATATTGTAACTTCGTTTCCATGTTTGCCATTACGCTAGAAGTACTGACATCACTAAAAAAATCACCAGGCTTTGAAAATCTTGCAGAGATTCGTATATAACAAGACATAACAAAAATCTAAACTAAACTAATCTAACCTAAACTGACTTAACCTAACTTGTCACAGATTCGTATATGCAAGGCATAGCGTGAGTGTACACTAGTGTGAAACTTTCGTAATGTCAAGTTATGTTGATATGAGAGATAAGACACTTGAAGGTGCTTGAGCCAAGTGGGAAGGGAACTACCTCAGCGCTCGTGTAACCTTTTCGGAGTTAGGTGGGTATTAATGATATTTGCCTTTCTTTGAGAGCGCAGTTGTAAAGAATTACCTATTCTGTAGGCCAAAAATACAATACAAAAGGAGCAAAAAATTAGTAGACCTATTTTACTGTGGATCAAATTTGTAGTAAAGCAATTTAAGTGCATATCACCGTGAATCACAAGCTGTTCCAGAAAACTTGGCTGTTAATTAGATGATTACAGAATTTGTGCTGTTTTTCTGAGTTACTGGACAGATGACACATTAGTTTAAGCATTAAAAGACTAATTTAAAGTTTTCTGCTATGCCTCGGTGGATAGCGCATGTGCTTCTCAACCAAGCAGTCTGTGATTCGATTCCCGGCATGGACGGAATTTTATCATTGTTCTACAAATTGAGTACTCTTTTTGTCTTGTACTTGCACCAGGCCATTACATCAGTTGTCCTGCATTGTGCTAACCACATGGTCAGGAAGGCCCGTCATGTCAGAGAATCTAGTGTTGATCCAAAGAAAGGCCGAACATCCGGATGGTGTTGTAGCACCTAAGGAGGAGGAGGAGAAGAAGAAGAAGATCTAACTTAAAATGAATCTACCACTACATTTTATCCGACAGTAAAGTTAGTAGTTAAGGTTTTTGCAGTCAAAGAAGACAACTAAAAATTTAGGTCTAATATTTAGATGTATAGAAGCCACATTTTTACTAGTGCCATTAAAAGAAATTGTACAGTTATAGTTTTTCACAATACTAAATGCAGTGGCGGCTCGTGAACTTGTGGATTGGGAGAGCTGCAGTAGATTTTGGTACATACAAATTTCACTTCTTGATACCATTACTAATAAGTATAGGAAAAAAATAAATGCACTACATATCGAAAAACCAAAACTTTCTGACTTAGTTGGGAGATGTCTGTGGGACCATTTGCTAATCCCTAAGAAAAACTAATACCATCGATTTCAGTCTGAATTTCAGATCGGCAGACACTCAACTTACAAACTACCAGTTCATTCTGAATTATCTTAGAATAACCTTAAACAGTGGCATGTTCCAAATGATTTTTGAGAGGCTCGTTTAGATTACTCACGGACTGTAGCAACCCACAAAACACATCAGGGTTCTTCGAATCGTTTTTTCATCATGTCCCCTAAGGGGAAGTTCATATTGGCCACAAAATTTGATGCAATCTTTATTTTTTTTTAAATAATTTCACGATTTTTTCTCACTTCTTGATTATGTTTGAGAATGTTTGTTCTGTTCGTTTCACTTAATTGCACAGCAGTATGAGTTGCGTAACATAGCCAATGAAACAACATTTTTCAGGTGAGACTGCGAAGATTCGTGCATTTTGCTTTTTAGGGGCAAATGTCCTAAATCTGTCACACCACTCCTAGTCCATGCAGCATCACCACCGAAGAGGAGGCAAGGAAAACAAATACAGATTTTTTTTGTTCACATCCACGTAACCACAAATGCTTAGCGTAAATTTCATTGTTATACTTCCTTACATATATACACTATTTCGGCTGGATGAAGCTTAAGTAAGATTTAAGTCGGGTAACGGACGACCCTTTAATTTCACTTCATTACATCAATATTCTCCGCAAGGGAAAGTTGAGAAAAATAAAATTAATATTCTGTAATTCACACACACTCATGCTTGCAAATTTGCACTGGTTAAGTTACGGTATTAAGACGTCACACCAAAGCAACACTCAGATATACTGATGGTCAACAATGTTCTAAAACTGGAAAAGAAGTCTCTTTCGTATTTTACGTGCTATATCAAAAGGATTCTACTCGTGCAATCATTTTGAGTTAAGGCAAATATTAGGTTCTGCTGGAGGCTGGATATGTACGTAATAATAAGGCAAAAGAGAATATTAATTTCGTTATATTAACTCGATAAGATTCTACAACAATAAATATGTGAAAAGAAAATAAAAATTTTGTCATTAAGTTTCAAGGGAATAGAGAATCCATTTGACGCAGCATTACAATAGTGGTGTGGGAGGAGAGGAAGGATCCCTTGTGGCCACTGCAGCGAGATATGGGTTTTAAACAGCTGCAGTTTCCCTCTGCTTCCCTTCACCTCTCTACTCCATGACTAAGCAAGACACATTCTCTATGAGCTGACCACCCTGCAGATCCCAGGACGACTTTGAATGCTGTGTCAATTCCAATACAGTCGACGGGCAAAAAGATTATGCATAAGATAATAATACATATTCCTGGTCAGATGAAATATAAAGCAATTTACCAATAAAAGCTGTAACAATTCTTCTACAAATTAAAATAAATATTATTTTTATTTTCCTGTCAAAGCAGGGAGTGCTGCAGCTCTGCAGCTCTTATGGACGAGCCGCCCCTGACTAAATGTCTATGCAAGCTATAAGGTTTTTTCCTTCTCGTAAGTGTGATTGAGAAAGTAATTGTTCCCCCTATTTTTGTGTTAGCCCAGTTCTACAATGCGAGTCATTCATTACTATTTAGTATAGCTGTGTGAACTCTTCTATAACTCTCTAGTTGTACTGGAATAGAAATATACCACGTATTATTTACTTTAGCAATACCGTTTGTATTCACTATTTCTCCACTTCTTCCTATGTGACTTCCATTCAACTATGCTTACACTACTCCTTATTCTCCGGAAGTTAGGTTAGGTTGATTTGGGTTAGGTTAGGGTGGGTTAGTTACATTATTTACTTACATGATATACAACGCCATGTCACTGTTGTGTAGATGTTTCAAGTTTCTACCCACCCAAAACCCTCTATTACCAGCCTCTTCCATTTGTTTCTCTTGTAGCACATTGGGCATGTCAACAACTATGGTATCTCTAAAGTAGATAAATACATTGTAATAAAATTGAGTACCGGGTCTTTCCCGGGGGTAAAAGGCGGTCAGAGCGTGGTGCCAACCACACCACCTCATTCTAGTGCCGAGGTCATGGAAAGCATGGGGCTCTACCTCCATGCCCCCCCAAGTGCCTTCATGGCATGTTACGGGGATACCTTTACCTTTACCTTTACGTAGTATATATAAGCTTAATTAATTTCAGGTGACGGTGAATAATCTTCCACAGTGTCATTATGCCTCGTTTTTATGAAATTACACCTGTAAGGAAATGCTTCAAACAAATTAAGAAAACAGCCCCGGCCTTTTGCAGCTGTAGAGAAGAACCTGGCGATAGCTTAGTGGGTAATAGACTGACATGCTCGTGTGGAGAAGAACGGAAAGGTAAATATGTCAGAATTTTTAAATATGTTGTAAAAGAACGCAGAAATTCTATTCTTGCACTGGTGAAGGTTACTTATGTCCCACCCACTATAGAAGACATAGGCCAGTTTTACACTAATCCTAAACATTTAGTATAACTTGTTGTTTGTGTAGGCAGTCTTTTACATTAGATTTGCGAAAATTGTTTATAGCGCAACATTGGCAGTGATAAAAGTGTGAAATATTCGGGTGAAACGAGCGTTGAGCTACTTCTGCCGATTTTGGAATAGACACCGACGCACTTGAACTGCCAACATAGAAAACAAAAAATCACACTCAATCGCTTTCACCGTCATCTTGATGGGATAATAAAAGCCTAAACTAACCTAACCTAACCTAAGTTCGTCGGTGTCTATTCCAAAATCGGCGGAAGTCGCTCAACGCTCGTTTAACCAATATTCGTTCAGTGGGTGGTGGATACTCTACATTGACCCTTGCACTTAATGACTTGTATAGAAATGGGACATTCATGCTATAGAAAAGATTTCAATGTGATAATACGTGAGAGTGGACAAAGTGTGAAAATCCATCAAATACGCGTTATTTTTCACTTCCTGCTTACTGGTAATAATTACAGTTATGTTGTTTAATAGAAAATACTTTGTTACTGAGTGAAATTTTGCACACATACCGAAAATTAAATGGAGAATGCAACAATACTTTTTTTCTCATATTGTTTTAGAGTAGCGAAATTCCTTAAATAAAAAATAGTAAAATATAGTTACCATTTAGGCCTACACACAAGTCACAAACTGCTATATTTGATCTATTCCAACGCCATATGTTTCGAAATTGAGTATAATTAGGTTTAAAACTAGCCTAGAATGGTGCTCCTACGACAAATAGAATATGAGATATTAAAATTAATATGAAACAATGTGCAAATTTTTATGGAAATTTATATGTTTTGTAACTATTAAATGAAAGGAATTTGGGGACAATAAAAGCAATTGTGTGTGTGTTTTTACTCATAGAATGCCTAAAAAAAGTTTCATAAAAATTGGTGACATGAAGGTCATTTTCTCTTTTAAACTGTCCAAATTGACGAGGAATGACTCCTGTGCCATAGCTTACAGACTGGATGTAGTGTATCAGACTTTGTGAAGGGAATATGGTGTGTGCAGCACAGGTGTTAATGGATCTAAGCTCAGAATCTGAAAGTTCTGAATATGATTTTATTGTAAATGTTGTAGGTACTATAGAAAAGAAAAGAGAGTGGTTAAGCCCCACACTGTTCTAAATTATAACAAACCATATGTATCATACATTATTGCACATCTACAGAAACTTACGGCTTTGAACACATCTCACTGGAATCAAGTTCACGATGTCATACAGTTGTGAATTGATTCGCTGCTTCCACATCATCCATAAACTGGAAAATTATATCTCTTCTGCTAACAGAAACAAACAACAGACAGAGATATTAGGGCGACTTGTAAATAGGGGACTTTGTATATATAATATTTTATTCCTGATTTTCAACAGAATCGCACCTAAATACAGTAACTGTACACACTTTGTTAAATAAATTCAAAACAGAAAACTTTTTTTAGTTGTCTGCAGTGATGATCAGATTGTTTAATCTACTAGCACGAAATGATGCTTCAAGATTATTAAAACAAAAACCTTGGTTGTTCTGCATAGGCATGAAGAACATGTTTGATATTTCGCAAAATTATGAAAGCCATTATTAGTTTCTTTATTACAGGAGATCCTGACTTAACTGAAAGGTCCTAACTAAATTAACAGAAATTCGATTCTCAGCAGATTCTCTTGAGAAGCATAATAAATTAGCATTAGAACAGGTTTTTCCGTGTGTGCGTGTTTTTTTTTAATTAATTACAATTGTACAGAAATCCAAATAAATCAACAATAAACAGGATATTGAAAGGTAATATAGGGTATGTTTAGTATTGCAAGCAAGAAATTATTAAATTTAATAATGTAGTTGTAATAACAACTTTCTAGTATTACAATGAAAACTAAGTGGTAAATTACCTAGTTGACTAGTTTCGACTTCATGTTAGTCATCATCTTCTGCTTCTTCCAGTTTCTTCAGTTGTTTTGCTGGAGTGTTCGTTTGTGTTTGGGAGTGTGGAGTCAAATAGGGTGTATGTTCTGAAATTTAGTTGTGTATTGAGGATGTGTTGCTGGTGTGTTTTTGTGTTTGATTTGCGTGGACTTATATTTGTGTACCTATTATATAATTTGTGTTGTCTTGATTATACATCTTGTTTACATATGTTTAACACTAGAAAGCTATTATTATGACTAAATTGTTAAGTGATGCAAGGTGTTAACACTAAAAAGTTGTTATTATTACCGGCAAGTACTGAATTTTAAGTTTTTTGTGCATTTTCAATTGCTGTACATAATTTGAACATGTCATTATTGATGAATGTGTGTACTGTATGTCTTATATGAATTTAATGCCTTGATATTTACAGTATATGAATGGACATGGGATGCTGAAACTACATCTTCTGCCACTCGATTAATATTGGATAATCGAGAAATTCACTTTCATCCTGGCTTCAGCAATGGAACTGCTATTATACGAGGAAATAAACCCTTTGTTTCCGGTTTTGATTATTATTGGGAGATAAAAGTGCTTACACCATTGTATGGAACTGATGTGGTAAGTTCTGAAGTCTCTTATGTTTGTAGCTTTGAAGGGCGAAGAGAAAAAGTTTAGTACAGAATTGACAAAATTGCTCTATATTCATGCCTTCTACCCAACTGTTGATCTGTTTATGCTTGTAAATTGAATTAATCTACTTTCTGTACATTAATAATATTGCGTATTATATAGGCCTACATAATTTCTTCCACATCTGAAAGCTTCAGTGCTATGTAAAAATCTGTGATTCTATGTAATGCAATAAATAAAACAAAAAGGAAATAAAAAAACAATTTATTTACGTTCCTAGATGATTGGGGTGGGCACAACTAAAGTTGACCTTCAATCATCAGCAGACCGTTTCTGCAGTCTACTAGGATCTAATGAAGAATCATGGGGATATTCGTATCTCGGTAAGTTTTCATTAACATTTATGTGAAGTAGTATTTTCTGACATACTTTCTGCCACTATGTTACTATGTTAGATGTGCTGGGTGGGTCCCGGTCCCATACAATGGCAGCAATTTCATGAGAAAATTCCTTTCTTGACTTGAGCCAGTGCTCATTCCGTAACGCAAATCCTAGGCATGATGCCTAGATGTGGGACTCTCAACTATTTTATCATCTAATAAATTGCTGATGGTACTTAAATTTTGTCAAAATGAAATTACATTTACTGGTTATAAAAACTCTTAGGCAATAGTGAAATATTCGATTTCAGAATATGTATTATATGATTTTCTTGTGTTAAATTCTATCGTACCTGGTTTACATGTTTCGACCTTTTATGGGTCATCCTCAGAACTGGTCATTGTTGGTCTTGGCGCCTCTTGTTTTGTTTCCTGTGAGGGTGTGTTTGTGTGGTGTAATGTAGAGTCAAAGAGTGTGTGTGTGTTCTGAAATTGAGTTGTGTGTTGAGAATTTCATTGGGGTGTGTTTTTGTGTGTCTGTATATTTCATATTGTTCATGTTTAGTTTCTGGCTTTTTGGTTGGCTGTGTAGTATTTCCATGTCTGTGTTGATGTCTCTGTAGGTGTGGTTAGCATTTGTGGTGTGTTCTGCATATGTGGAGGTGTTTTGTAATTTTGTTATACATATTCCGAAGTGATACAGTGTTAAAAGTTGTGTAATCAAGATGTATAGAAATATTTTGAGCTTTCAATTTAGGAATTATAAAAAAAAATATGTTTTTTTGCAAAATTAGCGTCATATCTATGCTTCATAAAAGAAAATAAAAATAGGGAACAAAGACTATAATTTTCAGTAATGTAGTTGTAAATATTTGAATCAATTTCTTAATTTTCCACTAGAGCTGAGAACACTGCTACAAGGCCATGTGCTGTAACAACAATAGGAGTTCACTTTTTTTTTTTTTTTTTAATTAATGGTATAGGCAAGTGAAGTTGAAGTTGAAATTGGGAAAGAAATCCTTTTCAACTTCCATTACACTGCCATGCTTGTATTGTCATAAGAGAGTAAATGGAACAAGCTTGTTGCTCAATATTGAAGTTTTAAACATAAAATCAAGTGTATTTTTACCTTACAAAGTGTGAGACTGGAGATGAAGAAAAATTTTGAATTAATATTACTATTTACTACCTGTTCATTAGGTGTGATTCAGCATAAAGGAAGAAAAGTGTTATATGGTCAGCCTTTTGGTCATGGCAGTATTATTGGTCTTCATCTGGACATGTGGAAAGGAACACTTGAATTTTATTTGAATCGGGAACCATTGGGTAAGTTCTGAAGGTTTATTTTAACATCTTTAAACTTGTAACAAAGGTGACTTCTTTCATTACTTCAGTGGGAGTTACGTTTGAATGTGCAGATGAGTGTATGTGAGCTATTCCTTATGAAATGGTACAGATAAAAACTTGAACATTTTCTTAAATTCGGATTTTTTTCTATTTATAAAGGGTGCCGAGGAGAGTTTATTTGAAAAATTTCACTATCGAATGCCCAACAGTTTTAGCATTATTCAGCAATAGATTTAGTGTATTTAGCCATTTCAGTGCTCAGAGCTGGGGAACTCTTTATTGCAGAACTTTGAACTAAAGCTCATTTTGATGCTTACATTTAGTAGCACTATTTTCTTTTCACTGTCCTGATGCGCGCTCCAACAGGATATTTATAGGATTTACTGCTATCTGCAGTAGATTTTGGAAGGTATCTCCTGTGGATACGTGGGGGTTTAATGTAGTTAGAATAGTTAAAACTTCAAGAGTTAGGTGGCTGGGACACGTTTACAGTGGAAAGGAGATGGATCCATGCTGTAAAGTTACTTTAATAGAAATAGATGGCAAAAGAAGAATTGGAAAGTCTAACATTAGATGGTTGGATATTGTTGAACAAGATTTGTAAAGAAAGGCAAAAGATAGAAACAAATAAAGGCATACAACAGGCCGTAGAACTAATCATGATGATGTTGATAGTATTAATGACAATATTTTTCTTCTCTTCAGGTGTGGCTTTTGCTTCACTTCATGATCGAATTTTGTATCCTATGGTATGTTCAACTGCTGCCAAATCGGCGATGAGAATCACGTATTGTACGTCATCTCCATCCAATTTGCAGTTGATGTGCCTTCAGTCTCTTAGTTATGATTTAGGAATGACGAAACAGTTAAGAACAGTTCCGTTTTTACGATCTCAGATTGACAGAGAATATTGGTGGCTTTTTCCTCCAAATAAAAGTGAAGGTAAGTGTTTTGCTTTTCCCATTTTGAAATAAAATTTATCGTTGTTATAAGACTTCATTTTAAAATTGTGTCTTGCAATTCAATTGTTAATTTTAGTAGTTTGTGTGTTGAAATTGTAATACAAGGTGGGGCAAAAATATCTCCCCATTTTGAAAGTTTCGTAACTTCAAGAGGTTTAGTGATATGAGGAGTTCACAACCAGAGTGGACCAAGTCCATCTGGAATAGTTCTGAGATACTGAGTCTTAAAGTTCCAGGCTCACGCTTAGCAACCTTCACCTTCCATAGGAAATGCTGCCTTCTGTGGAGTAACAAATGGTTATGGACTTGGTTTGTTATGGCAATGAATAAATCTAAGTTTTCTTCATCCGAGATTGTATTAATCCACAAACTGATCACTGATGGACTTGGTCCACTCTGGTTGTGAGCCCCTCATATATATATATATATATATATATATATATATATACATAATACAATTACAATACAATTATACAATACATAATACAATAATTACAATTAATAATAATACATAAAATAACCTGATTATAAGTGACTCTAATTTACGTTACAAGCTACATATGTATAGGCCCTACTTAAGTTTCACATTGGTACTGATAATAATTTTTCACTTTACTCTCATCTCACTCACTGTACTGGCACTGTGACACATTTCACTGACACTTTAGAATACATTTCACTGACACTATATAACACAAAATAATAAATATAATATAAATAAAATAATAAAGAAATATATTTGAAAGTGCTATATGTGTAATGCCATTTTGTCACTGTACTTATGTTTTGAATATCACACCATGGAGATGACGTCCTTGATTTTGTACACACTCTTCCAAGCGTCTCTGCAAGTTTCCACATGCACATTACACCATGTTTAGAGGCACAGCTGCAATTTTCCTTCGGATGACATCCTTCAGTTCCTGAATGTGCTGTTGCCCCATCCTGCTGAAACCATATCATTGGTGCTCGAATTCCATGACGTTGAAGTTCTGGAGAAAGAAAATTCTGTATCATCTCAACATATCGAGAACAATTCACTGTCACTACACTTCCATTTTCACTTTAAAAAAAGTATGGGCCATTAATCCCAAACCGTGCAACACTACACCAGACAGTGACGCGTTCACTATGAAGCGGTCGCATGTTGATATTTTTCAGATTTTCCTCTGCCCAGTACCAGAAGTTCTGTTTATTTACACTTCCAGACAAATTAAAATGTGGTTCGTCTGACATTAACAGAATAGTATTGTTGGACAGGATTTCAGGAAACTGTTTAGCAAATCTCAGACGATTTCTCATATCACAATCTTTAAGTTTGTGGACCATTACCAGTCTGTCCACTATTTATGCTCTAGTTTTGTGGCGGATCAGAGCTGAAACTATGCAAGCTACTATCAGAGGGGCAATGTGGAGCTTGTCCATCTGGAAGTTGTCTACTCTTAGGCCACTTTCTGCTATCACTATTGATTGCTTATCTTACTATGTTTCAAATTGACCAATCATTTTCAAAATAATTGTGAAGCTTCCGCTCTCAACAAAATAACTAAGATTTATTTAGCTGGTCAGCATCTCTTCATTCACTCTGCAATGACTGAGAATGGATTTTGTTTTATAACAACTTTGTGGAGTCTGAATTGATTTTATAAATTTCATTAATTGATTTTATAAATTCCATAGTATTAAACAATAATTATTATTATCTTTTAAATATGTTGCAAGTAAGTTACAGGAAAATTTGTCAATTGATGTTCCCAAAACTTGTCCCTCAATCAATCCCATTGTGCAACTCAAACCAAGAAATGGATTCGGAACACCTCAAAATCTGTGCTTCAGTGGCTGACCATAATAATATCTTTGAAAAATATTGGAGTACAAGAGGTCAAATGACTTTATTGTCAAACGCCTGGCATTAGAAAACAACAACATAATTTAAATAAATTACATTTTCATCTATCATGAATGCTTGCTTTGATTGGAAATTCTCTAATTTTTTGTAACTCTTTGTATATTAAAGTAAAATAAAGAAAAGTAGAGATATGATTTTGAAATAAATTAGGAAAACCCGAATGTATTGCAATATTTCCGAATACAATGAATATGTAAGACTTCTGAATAAAGAATTGTTAAAAAATTCATGCGCTTAAATTCAGTAGTAATGACAAGGTAATATTATAGATTTCGAGGGAAAATAAGTGCAATATGTTTTGTAATTTAAATAATTAATATACTTATTTGATTTGAAGAGCTTTTGTTCTTTTTTTGTGATTGAAAAAGTTGTTCGTGCTGTGGATATACAGTAAAACTTCTTTGATATGTTTCACACTTATATTTTTTTTTTCTGAAGTTTCGGCAAAATTCCTATACTTTCCCTGTTAATTTATCTGGGTTATACATTTTTCGTTTATACGTTTTTTACACTTACACAATCGTATTTTAAACCCTAGGAGGTTTGAAACGTCATTTATATGTTCTAAATCAATTTTGCTCGAAATTAAGTTTGCCATGATAATGTAAGAACGCGAAAATACAGTGTATGTGTTTGTTAAGATGAGGCCTATTTTTAAATTAATGGAAATTTAAAGCTGCCCCTGCTTTCCTTCACCAATCTTTTGTTCTTTAATGACACTGTTACTCCTTTAGAAACATTGACACATTTTATAACATGTAACTGAAGAAATTATGGAAGAATTATCACAACTTTAGGTCATGGTTTATTCCTAGGAACAAATAGTCCAAGGTAATTGATTTTGTAAAACAATCTCATGTTATTACCAACTGAAAGAACAGATAAGTTAGTATCATAAAATTTTCTGGATTGTAGTTTGATATGTAGTATATCAGCCAGCTTTGGATCTAAGCAGCTAAGAGTTTCTACTAATAATCTTACATTCTTCAAAATGTGTTATAAATTTGAATACTGTATTATAGACTCACAAATGGCTAAGTTTTGAATTTCTCTTGAGGAAATTTTACTAAATTGACTTACCTTGTTCTCCCTATATAGTCTTTAAATGCTATTTCATATGTTATTAAATGTCATTTCAGTTACATGTTTATCTCACACGTTTTTCTTCAGGCACCCTTAAAAATGTATTAATTTTTACTGTAATTCGCTGGTGCTCGTGTAAAGGGGGTTAAGTATGAATTGGCTAAACTGGAATAAGTACAGATTTGAACTATCCACAATTACTTTCCTCTTGTGTTAAAGGGGTTAAGTAATTCTTCATCTATGATGCAGTTAGACTCCAGTTTAACATGGGATAAGCACATCGAATACATATGCACAAAGCTATCAAGAGTTTATTTGCTAAAGAAATTAACTACTTGCATTTCTCAAAATTATTTAAGATGTGCCTACTTTTCTTTCTTTCAGTCGATAATTTTATATGCCCTAATTTTCTGGGGAAATGGAACCAAAATTGGAAGCGTCTTGATTTTACAAAAGAAGGCCATTAGAATTTTATGTAAATCAAACTATCTGGAACATTGTCGGCCACTTTTCAGACAATCACTGATTTTAACAATTATAAATTTGTATATATATGATCTAGTACTTTACACTCGATAAAATATCGACAATTACTCATTAGTGGCTAATATACATGATCATGAAATTAGAAATAGTGAACAAATTAATATTCCATATTGTAGATTACACAAGAGCAACACAAACTTTTTAATTATGGGGATGAAATTATATAATAAGCTCCCAAGTCAATATTATAAATTACTAATCAATACTTTCAAAACTAGATTTTACAAATTGGTTATTAAATAATCCTTTTTATTCTGTTGCTGAGTTTTTCAACACAAATTTGTATGAAATTGTATATTAATAAATAAGTTTAATTGCAATTTAGTTAGTTTTCTTCAATTTAAAAGTTTCAAATTATTTCATGTTTTCATTGTATTACTTAAATTTTACTGTTTCTGTTATTAGTGTTTTTTAAAATGTATTTATATGTTTTTTCAATGTATTCTGACGAAGCCTAAAACTGTATGTCTAATGGCCAAATAAATTGGATTGAATTGAATTGAAGTTACAGTGCTCCATAGTTTGTGACAAAGGGGTCTTGTTCATTAATACCAAAGGAGAGAAGTTTACATACCTTACAATTTGACTTAACCCCCTTTACATGAGCACCCGCGAATTAATCAGATATAAAATCGTACAATTTTGATGAAATAGCTGGATATTATAATTTTGGAATATATAATATGATATAATTTTTTTTTTAATAGGATCTTCGCAAAATGGTGAAACTGATTCTTCAGACACTGAAGATGAAGATATTGATAATGATGATTATGGTCTCGATAGCTTGGCATCATTTTGTGCGAGTCTATCCGGTGTTAGTGCTGGTTCAGAACAAGCAGACCCAGTGCATCAGAGATTGTGTATGAAAAGAAAAAGGAAATCTGATATATATAGCCTATCTGTAGCACACAATGCAGACTATATCGTGGATTGACAGAAATTAGAATAGTGAATGCTATAAAATAGTGCTGATGTAAAACTTCTGTGTTACCTTGTGTTACTGACATTTCTTTACATTGAATATTTAGAGTTAAATGCATGATCAAAGGTATGTGAGGAAACGTATGATGTTGCCAGGTTTTAATCTGTGAGAATGTCAAACCAATATATAATAAATGTGGAAGTATTGTCATTTTCATGTAGGATGAATGAAAGAGCTTACCTGTGCCAAGAATGCTACTCACATGTTTTCATCTCAGTAAGAGCTAAACACTTCCTTGGTATCCGTGGTGTTAATTTTTAAGACAAACATTCTGTGCTGTTTATCTCTATCCCAATATCTTGTAACGAAGCCAGTGCATATGTGTTTTTTTTGTTCAATGGCAGTGCCCTTAAACTTGACGTTATCACCCCAACTCTATGAGTGCGTTCATAGATGTCACTAATGCAGGAAAGCATAGGCATTTAGTTCATAGGAGACTATTCAGAATACACTAAAGGTGGTGAATTCACGTTAGGCTATATTCGTAATGGATGATGATAATGGAGAATTTTTGGGATGTCGCAGGGGAACCGGAGGACCTGGAGGAAACCCCTGTGTTACTTTGACCATGGGTTTGTCCAACACAAGTTATAAATTCAGGGTGATCAGCTGGATTTGAAGCTCATAAGCCTAATATGCTAGTACAGTGAAACCTGTTCAAGACGGAAGTGGCATGGTCCTAATTTTTTTCCGTTGTGGACAGGTTTCCGTATTATTCAGGTGTGACATTAAAATGGAATATTTTGTCATTCATATACATGAAAAACAAAATGGCATGTCCCAAACTGCAAGAAGTACAAAATATTCCATTTAACACTCATCACATTAAATCAGCTTTCTGTCGCTTATTATGTTGGTGAATCATCTTGATTAAAATCTCATTTTCTGTATAAATATTATCGTAACTCACTCATTAGTCATTAAACATTACTAAAGTTTACTAATCTCATTATATTTAATATCTAACACTATACTCTAATGCTGTACTGCATATCACTGCACATTATTAATTAATTAGACTAGGAGCCATCTATTAGAAGCCTTGAATTCTGGTTTAATTCATTTCTTTCCCAGTTCAATAGCTTGCTTTGCAGAACAGATCCAGAAATTGGCTTGTTCTTTGAAAGGTCATGAAGAACCCACTCTCACAACAGTTCATTTATTTTCACATAAACAGTTGCTTTCTGGTTCCTTTTGTGTCACCAATATTGGCCGCACGCCAAGTGTCACACCTCAGTTTTCCACAACTGTACTTCAATATAATTTCACATAGACTTTGTTTCTAATTTTCCTTTATCTCAATAACTTTTACTTCATCACTTAATGTTAATGCCACATTTTATGCAACTTTTTTTTTTTTTTTTACCTGGAAATCACTACACTTGCGCTCTGTTTAGTTACGACAGTATACGGGTGTGAAGCATTGAAAATCTTTGAAGAGACTCGTCTGCCTAGTCAACAGGGTAATAAAATTTATGACTGACAGGCCAACACACCCTCGTACCCTCTAGAATTTTGCAAAGAAAACTTGTTTTTATCTTAGTGACCTACATATTTCGTATATTCCTTGAAATTACACGCTGTTTCAAAATATAATTACAAAATATAGTGTGTCCAAAATATTGTTTCCGTTTTGAATAGTAGCAGACAGTTTCCGTTTCCGCATTGGACAGTTTCCATTTTATTCAGGAAAAATTACACATAATACATACAAATTTCGCCGGGACCAATAAATTGTTCCGAAATAGACAGGATTCCGGATTATTCAGGTTCCGATTTGAACAGGTTTCACTGTACTGATCCACTGTAGCAGTTTATATGGGAAATATAGGAGAGGAGTTGCCTGTATTGCAGCACTTAGGAAGAACGTAATTATTGTCGGCAATCTATATATTTAGTTAAAAAAAGTTATTATGTACCTTAATTGACTCTTTTTCCTATCGTCATATCTTTCTTTAAGATCCGTCAAAAATAAATTGACTACTACAAATGTTTTATAAATCCTTGAGAGGTAATGTAATATAGTAAGAAGTATAACCATTTTAATGTAGGTACCATATTTTTATGTTGTGGCAGTTATATCACATACATACATCATCATCATCATCATCATCATCATCATCATCATCATCATCATCATCATCATCATCATCATCATGTAGCTTCAAGGAGTTGGATCACAGATTGGCCTGTTCTGGTCTCATATGACAGGTCAGGAAGGCTCTTTAGTGGTCTTTCAGGTTTTCTTGTACCCGCTAAGGTGTAATTTTTTAGTAATCTAAGATGTGTTTTGCGGTGCATTCTATTGACTTGTATCATCTTTGATTTATAATTTAAAATTTGCTCAAAGGCTGATGTTATTTTCAATTCTTTCAAAATTCCTGTCTTTGTTTTGTAGTCATTCCATTTATAAGCTGTTGCTCCCCTTAAATATTTCATTTCTACTGCAGTTATTCTTGATTTATCTTTTGCCTCGATTGTTCAGTTTTCAAAACTGTATAATAAAGCTGGAAGAGCCAATATACAGTATGTTATACAATCTTATCTGGGTTTTAGTTAAAGTTTGTTTTGATTTAAATACATTGTTAATGACACTAGTAACTTTTATGAAATTGTTCAATTTATGTTTTTTATTTATCATATGAAACAATATTACCTAAATATTTAAACTGATTTACCCGATTGATAATTTGGTTATTTATGATAATTTTTTTTTGGTGATTGAACTTTAAATGCCATTGACCTTGTTTTCTTATAAATATTGTTACAGTTCGCGTCACCGTTTTTGGCGTGTGAAATAAGTAATGAGAACGTTAAGTACAAGTGTTTTACTTTTGCCGCAGTCAGTCTGACAACTGTGTTTGACAAATGGCTGAGCTGTCGTGTATAGGAAGTGTTACGATTCTCAGCTGCACTAGCAACATGCTCACAAACTGGGCATTATATTATAGGACACACGCCAAAAACGTTGGCGCCAGCTATAAATTGCATTTTTGTATTCTTTCTGTAAGTGTATATGTTACTTTTTCAGTCTACAGTAGAACTCCGTCAAAAGTAGTTGTGTGAGCACAACACTCCGATTTCACTTCATTTTTGTCTGTTACGTTCTGCATTGTGATATGTTCTGCACTTAGGTATTCTGCATTATGGAACACTAGTCCCATTGTACAGTAACTTGTCACTACTGGTTGTCGCAGAGAGGGGTGGGGAAGATTGCAGCTATTTCCCTCTTTCTGAGGCAGAGCTTCTCAATTTGCGGATTTGTTTATGGGTAACCATGGCAATGAGTCCTTGTAAGATTTTTATAGAGTCTGTCTTCAAGGGTACTTGAATCGCTGACAAAACATTTCTTTTGTGGCTGCAAACACCCTTATAGTCTCCTGGCTTGGCTCTTTTGAAAGAAAAATAACAGCACGCGAATACAATAGGATAAATTGCTTATCTTTTACAGTGTTCACACTTCTTTGTATTCATTTCAGTTTATGAGATGTGTGAATAGTGTGATTGTGTTGTGTCTTGTTGCTAAAACGATATATTAGAAGATTAAGTTAACTAAGTAATTATTTATTTTTAGTGATGGTTTTGTAATTATTTTTAAAAGTGGTGACTCAAATATTTTTATTAACAATGAGGAATGTATCCTATAAACGATATAGTGTTACAGACACCATTTTCGCGGTTGGCTGAAGGTGATAAAAGAGATGTATTGTTAGCGGGGAAACCAACACCTGTTCTTAATATATCGGCAAAAAAGTTGGAAAGGAAAGGTGCAAGATCTTACACCAAACATTTTAAAAGTGCATGGTACAGTGAATATCAGTGGCTGTGGGGTAGTTCTTGTTTGGAAAAATTGTTTTGTTGGCCCTGTTTCTTAGTTTGAATAAAAAAATCGGCATGGAACTCAGATGGATTTTGTGACTTGCTAAATATCAATCGATCACTGCACAAACATTCAGATTTTGCAGAACATCTCAAGTGTGATTTACAATTAAAACACCTCGAGAAAAATCAGAATACTATTTCTGATGCTCTGAAAGAAAATTCGCGCCTTTATTATAGCCCAGTACAACGAAAATGTCAGCTTGAACAGATTAGTGTTGCGTGTAGTAATTAATGCAGTGTTATTTTTGGCGAGACAGAAACTAGCATTTTGCAGACATGATGAAAGTTCATCTTCATCTAATAGAAGGAATTTTGAAGAACTTCTGTCACTTTTAATTTCATCGAGTCCATTAGACATCCAACAACATTATGCCAAAATCAAATGTGTTTTTACCGGAGATTAAAAAACAATACAAAATGAAATAATTGAGTGTATTTCTAATTACATTAATGATTATGTTAAACTTGAAATAACCAGTTGTGACTTTCGTTCAATATAAATCACTCTGTATATTCTATATGTTTTTTCCAGTTAAAGTGATTATCCAATTGCAAATGAAGAAGCTTCGTGCTTGTAGATTCTTTGAGGCCATTTCTATTTAATCTAATATTGTAGAAAAACTGAGTGCTGTAATGTGTACTAAATTTAATTACACTTAAGTGCTAGTTTATTTGCACCAAACCATTCGTTCATTAGATCTAACACTATATTGAAATTTATAAAGTGATTGTATTGTTTACTTAAGATAATTACACTTGTATCATCTGCAAATAAAGTTACCTGTGATAAATTATTTATGGTTCAGGCTAAATCATTAAAGTAAACTACTGGTATAAACAGTCATCTCTGAGGAACTCATTGTTTAATATTTCTAAATTCTGAGTGAGTAACTTTGTGACTATTTGATAAACTTATTTCCACTTTTTGTTTTCTCTGTGATAAGTAAAATGTAACCTAACCTAAGGTCTCATTTTTAACACCGTAAAGTTTTAACTAATCAATATATTTTTATCTACACAGTTAAATGCTTTGGCTAAATCGCAAAATATCTCTCAAATGTGTAATTCCGCATTCTCTGTCGATTTTTATTTTCTAAATCCAAACTGCTCTAAAACTAATATATTGTTGGATTCCAAATATGATATATTATACAGTGTGGGCAGGAAGTAACTAGGTATTATTAAATGGCTGTAATTTTTAATATTGAAGGAATTATAATGAAAATGTGTACATGAAGTTCATTAAATAGGATTTAAACTTCCGCGCATTGGCAGTACAGATAGTGGCCGTGAGAGGAAGTACGCACAACAATAGCATAGATGGCCGATCGCCTGTCTGTGCACGAGATAGTGCAGATTGCTGCATGCTATGAAGTGTGGAATTCTGTTGCTCTTGTGCAGAGGTGGTGGCAAACAGTGAAGGGAAGGAATGCCACAATCTGTCCAGAGGCAATAAAGAATTGTCATAGGATGCTAATGACCAGGACCGCCGACAGAATTTATGGGCCCCTATGCAATACTGTACTTGGACCCCCGTTGAAAAAAGTAGCTATTACAAGTTATCAGTTATTCTAATCATAATAATTATTTGCAAAATAAATAAAAGGTAACCCCATACACTGATACAAACTTAAAAATATACACGTTTATTACATTGGAAACTTTTAGCAAAACATCACATTAGCACAATATATTATATTCATAAAACATTATTCCTAAACACCTGTAATTTCTAACTTGCAGTCTAACATCAACAAACAACTCTCATTGACTTCATTGATGCAAAATCATCAATTCTATCACCAAAATTTAAAGACCTAGCAAGATCGCTCTCCAGACTAAGGAGGCCTGACCAGGGGCGTATTTTGCGGGCTACCGGTGGTAGCCCAAGGAAATTACAAAAGAAAAAGTTTATAATATAACATAATGTAATAATTTTGTATTATTAGTTTTACCATAGTAATTTAAATTAAAGTAATTGTTAGATATATTTTGTGTAATAATAGGGTCAGCGGTAGCCCAAACCCTTTAACCAGTAAACGCCACTGGGCCAGACACATTGTTTATCTGAATACATTTTTTATTTCCTTCATTTTGCTGAAGGATCTTTTAGCATCAACAACTGTCACAGGAATTGTATAGAATATTCTAATGGCTATGCAAATATTTGGAAATAAACTGTCCAGTTTTAATTCCCTCAGACTATTTAGGAGATTCATAGATTTCAGTGGGGTTAGCCCTAAATTAGAGGCATGAATTGGTTTTAAATATTTCGGATCATCACTGATCTCTTTGTTAATGTCTTCATAATATTTTCCACCCAGTCTAGCATCCATATTAATATCTTCCAATTTTTTCTGTCTCTCCTTGTGCTTCTCAGCTCCCGACTTATGCCTGTACTTGTCCATTGTGCAGTTAAACTATAACCAGTGACACTAATGAACAGAATTTGCTAGATAAACGACAACGAAAAAACGAAAGTTTCGACACGAAACATACAGTATACTGAAAAAGAAACGTATCCTGCTACTTCAGTTTGAGAGAATCCACTAGCATATTGTGGTGGGCCAGCGAAGTTTGGTAGTTAAAAAGGACAAGCCAATAAATAATTGAATGTGTTCAGTACAAGCGACGGGAACATAGTTCAGGCAAATGCCGGGGCCCTCAATTGTCATGTCGGTGAACGTTAATGCGGGAAACCGATATTCTATTATATAAAAGTCAAATATTTACATATGAAGTGGTAATTTGTATTAATTCTACTACTGTTGAGTTAATATGTCAAATTTATGTAAAAATATTCTTACAAAATGTTATAGTACCTGTATGTATCTACGAATAATTATTCATGATAACAAGAAGTAATCTGACGGGCCCTTACTGCTCACGGGGCCATATGCACTCTCTCCCTTTGCCCCCCCTTCTCGGCGGCCCTGCTAATGACCACAGGTTTGGTTAAGGAAGCGGGAAGAACTGGTCGTCCATCCACGTGTCGGTTGAGGAGAATGTGATGATTGTGCGGGAAATGTTCAATCATAGTCCTGCTAAATCAACGTGTCAGGCAGTTCACAAAAGTAGACCACAAGGTATGCAGTAAGTTAGGTATTGCAGAAAGAATTGAATTACCATCTCAATTTGCAAGTTTCGTGTATACGTGGTTGGATGAGATGTTGTTGGCTGGGGTGACACGGATCTCACCAATGGCCTGCAAGAAGTCCTGACCTGACACCCTGTGATTTTTTTTATGGGGTGGGCAAAAGATGTGTACCAGACGAAACCTCGCACACTGGAAGAATTGGAAGCATGGATTCAGGGCATAATCACCAATGTTCCACACAGTTTCCTCCAGACGACTGTGGATTCCATTCCCATCCACTTTAGGAAATTGGTCGATGCCACAGGTACCTACAATGAATTTTGAGGTATGCATCCATATTCTCATTTAATAATGTACACAGAAATTAATTTCAATAAATTAGCGTTGTAAATGTTGATTTTATATGTCTTTTTTAATACTTAGTTACTTCTCGCCCACCTACATAACACTTAAATAAAACAGGAAGCTGTATTTATGGCACTTTATTGTTGTTAATTCTTTTTAGTTAGTAGATAAGGCTGTTTGAAGTCTCAGTAGCTTGTTGTTGATAAGCTTGGGGACTCAGCTGAGGGTTATTATTAGTTGTTGGAAATCACTGTGGTAGAAATAGATATTTTGATATTTTAGACTTTTTATTTTAATTATTCCACAATCATGTTTAATGTCTTTGAAAGAGAAAAACCATAACCTCAATGTAAAATATTATAACTTACCATTTATTCATACTTATGATGAAAATCTGTTCAGAAGCATTTTATGGGTATGGAGTTGATTGTCAGGATATAATTCTTTCATAAATATCACAAAATCACCTGCTTTCCTTCTACACATTGTCTGACAAGTTTCGCATCATAGGCTATATCATATGAGCCCTTCCGATTTCCAAACATGTCTAGAGGCAGAACTTTGTTATTTATGCACATAGCATGTCGTCGGTGGTTTCGCAATACCTTTCCCAATACCTGCATTCATAGATGTTGCAGATCACGAATCTTCACTTCACTTTCCTTAAGAATATCCCAGAAAGCAAATTTAAGTGGATTTAGATCAGGCAACTTGAGGACCCTTTCTATGGGTCCTTTGCAGCTTATCCATTGACCGGGGAAGTTGTTGCCGAGACAGTTCCACACAGATGTGGCATAATGTGGTGGAGCACCATCCTGCATGAACCATTCTGCAGTTTCATCTAGCAGATTCAATTCTTGCAACGTTGTGAGATACACGTACTTCAGTAAGGGAGGTTGGATGTTCTGATCATGGAAATTCATTGAGTGATGCCATTGTCTTTAACTTTTCCAGCAATTGAGAGACTATGCCTTGTTGCATACTTCTGCTTCAATAATGTTTATTAATACATCTTGATTACACAACTTTTAACACTGTATCACTTCGGAATATGTATGGTAAGACTTTCCTGTGTTAAATTTCAACATACCTCATTTACATGTTTCGACCTATTTATGGGTCATCTTCAGAACATAAGAATACAACACAAACACAAGAACACAAAAAATACATCACACTAACATATGAAAACAAAAACACATACAAAATTGCAACCTCATTCAAGAAATTAAATTACAACATCGCATACAGAACAAATAACATTCTACAAAAACATCTCAACACGCAAACAACACAAACAAACAAATACAACCACACAGGCGTATACAAACTCAAATGTAACACCTGCAACAACTTCTACATAGGACAGACAAGCAGATTGTTTCAAACACGTGAAAAAGAACACATCACAGCCATAACAAAATTATAAAATACCTCCACATATGCAGAACACATCACACATGCTAACCACACCCACAGAGACATCAACACAGATATGGAAATACTGCACATCCAACCAAAAAGCCAGAAACTAAACACACTAGAACAATATGAAATATACAGACACACAAAAACACACCCCAACGAAATTCTCAACACACAACTTAACTTCAAAACACACACACTCTTTGACTCTGCACTATACCACAGGAACACACCCTTACAGGAAACAGAACAAGTGGCGCCAAGACCAACACGATCAGTTCTGAAGATGACCCATAAATAGGTCGAAACATGTAAACGAGGTACGTTGAAATTTAACACAGGAAAGTCTTACCGTACATATTCCGAAATGTTTATTAAATTGGTCAACCATTGATCTCTGTGACCAGCCCTCATGTCAGCACAGTAAGATGATCTCATTATGTTTGTCCTGTGTCAACAAGATCCACCTACAAACAAACAAATATCGGATTTTGTGATACCGCCTAAGATGCATAACTTGTTGGACACCCATTAGTATGTAACCTCTTATGATTATGCAGTAAGACTGAAGTGTAATGTGATATTTTAATATATAATATTTGGCAATATATGTGCCATATGTAAGGGGTGATTTAAAAATAGAGTATAAAGTAAGATTTTTGTCTACTTATTATGAATTTGTTTGTTTTAAGAAAGGCAGTAGAACCTCGATTATCCATCTCTTCAGTAACCATTCTGTAGATTATTCATCGCAATGTGATTTTTAAGCAGTACACAGTAGTGACTTATAATAGCTTTTGTGTACTTTCTGAATTGTACCGACTATAATCACTTAAGTTCACCACATGCGTAATTTTCGTTTGGTTCTGTCAAGATTAAATAAACACTTTCTCCTCCTTTGGACTGTCATAAACAATTTCACTTCACACCCACTTTCTGGAATATTTTTTAAATAATTACTAAGTTTAGAATTCACATAAAAAACAAAATTAGTTGTAAAGAAATGCAGGAAAAATTACTGTTTAAAGTATCTTAAATAGATTTAAGTCCATAAAAATTCATAATATGAATTATTTATTTTTTCAGTTAAGCGTTCACTATGTACCTTTCATTAAAACGGATAATCGAGGTTGTATTGTAAAGGTTGAATTGCTACAGTGACACAAAGAGGGGATACAGATGAACTGTAGCTGGACTATACTTGGAAACACAATGACTAATGGTGTAAACTAAGCTCCTTGCATTTGTGAATATAAATAACGACAAATGACGACAATAATAAGAATATTTTACATGTACAAGTATTTTATGAGTGCTCAAAATGTCCATTTCTTTATTGCAAAATAAAAACATTCCTCGTCTTTTGAATTGTATAGAATGCTTCTCTATGTAAAGTAACACGCATGTCTTATCAAACATTCTGTTATGTGTGCATAGTCTTGTAGCCACAATCCACATCATATATCTGAGAAGAGATGTTAGTGAAAAAGTAAGCTGGGAAGCTGAAAGAGCATCTTAAATCTTTCAGAAAAACAATTTTCATCTGATGAAGTTGGAAGTGAGGCCAATAAACTGGCTGAAATATGAAAAAAAAAATTGTAATATTTCAGTAAGTTTATGGATTGTGTTATGAGTAAGAAATAAACTTCATTTTGGTATGAAACCTTTCATTGCAAAAAGTTGTTTCATTTCTGAAAGGATTTGTTCATTATTTTCCTTTTTTTTTTTTTAATATACAGTAGAATCCCTCTTATCTGGCACCAAAGGGACCAGGTTAGCTCAGGATACGAGATTTTGCTAGATAATTGAATAAATACCGGTATGAGTATGTACAAAAAAAAGTTCGTATTTCATAGTGCCAAATGTTGAAACTGCAGCCATGTGAAGCTTATTTCTCTATCACTTGCTCATAACTGAATAAACATGAAAACTGTGTGTTTTTCTTATTAAAACACATCACACAACACAACACTAATTTAGGATCGAATATTTACTGAAAACGAAAGCTCATGCGAACTTTCTAATGAGGCAAGAGTGACGGCCCAAACATAATTAAATAAACATAAAACTTGTGTGGATTTTTTTTATTAAAGCATATCACACAATACAAATAATACACTAATTTTAGGTTCGAATATTCAATGAAAATGAAAGTTCATGTGAACTTCCAATTGTGGCAAAACTGACGGCCCAGACTGTGGTAATGTGGCAGTTTTAAACTTTTTTTTTTTTTTGGCCCAGCCAAAAGTGCCGTTGTTTTAGTATGGGTGCGAGTTACGAGGCATTTTACTGTACTGTATTATAATAAAAACTGGGGCCTGGATATTTAGATTTCAACTTATTATTTTTCCTTGCTTCCTAATTAGAAAATTTCAACATACAGTAGGCCTACTTTCCTGTTTCATGTCCACTTGATCCAAATGTGTTAATCCTATTAAACCTAACAAGAACTAAATGAGACATACAGACATAAAAAGATCTAAATAGTCCTTCCACAGTAATTTTATACATAACTAATTTTTCTCTTTTTGTCATAGAAATCAAGTTTCTGGAATTCATGCAGAAAAAAAATACAATTTTAAGAAATGCCTTAACCCATATACTAAATAAATTTATTTGAATAGTTTGTATTTTTTGTGTCGATCAACAGAGAACTAAACATGCAAAAAAAAAAAAAAACCAGGCAGGATTCGAACCACGAAAGTCTTAGTTACCAGTCTATCGTGCTCTGGAATGAACAAGACTCTGAAATCAGCTGCAAGGGTCGGTCCTTTTTTTTTTTTTTTTTTTTTTTTTCCACTACTGTACATGCTATTGACAGAATGCTACTGTAGCAGATGTAGTTTTTATAATAGCACGTTGACTTTCCATCTATCACGGTAGTATCGATTTAAATAATACTCAAGTGAAGTAGGCCTACTTATCTTATCTCATTAACAGTTGTAATTCAAATACGAATTCGTCGGCAATAACTTAACAGTAAAATGGGTATGCTTTAAGGTAATTAGAGTAATGATGAAAAAACTGCTCGAAACGTTCGAAAATCCATCACGAGCAATGCTTATGATTCGGGATGTTTAAAAAAATCCTATGATGCGGAGTTGCACTTGGGTGTGGGTTCTACTCCAACTTGGACTGATTCCTTAGCTTTTCCCAACTGTAAGAAAAATGTAAAGTAATCCATGACGGATCTTAGACCTCATCTTGCCAAATACCATTTCGCTATCAGCAATTCCGTTGGTGCTAAATAACATTTGTAGTTGATACAGCTTCGTTAAATAACCAATTAAAATATCTTATGAAATCGTGCTCAGTTGAAAGAGAGGGTAAGAGAATTGATCGTTGTTGCTCAATATTACATATTAATGTATGGGTAAAATTAAATAATTGAGATTGAAAATAATTAATGTTGTGATAAGTTTCGCATTGGATGACACGTTATTTCTCGACCACGGAAAAGATACTCCTAAGTAAAATATTCAGTAATCTCTTAATTAAAGTAGGCCTACACATGAATGAATACCATAATATGGATATACTGGATATATATTGATAATTGTAGACTGTATGAGACGTATCATTAATCGTAGTATAATAATTATATTGTAATTTAAATTAGGCTACATGATTCTGTTATATTTTGGAATATGGGAAGCTATTCATTTTGATTCAAGTCTTCGGTCTGATTTACACTCGTCGAAAATAATGAAGGGACCTTAAATTCTTAAGACGTACTCCTTGTTTCCCCTCGGTCTCCCATTTATTTTTTTTCTTCAACATAATATCAAATGTAAGTGTATATATGCTATCAGTCCATTAAGATGTCGAAGCATGTTTAAAATCTTTCGCCAGTGTTATGCAGTGTGTCCCACTCGAAGGTAGCCTCTTTCGTTTAAAGGAAATACAAGTACAAAAGTACCGTGAGATTGTCACAGTAGGTGCTGAAAATGTCCTCCCTGAGCGTTAATACACAATTGAACACGACGTCGCATGTTTCTGAAGGTTGAAATATTTGTAACAGGAAATTAATGTTATCGGGGCTACTTTCGAGTGAGACACCCGTCTTTATACTCGACGCGGTAGGTCGCCAACTGTTCGATAACGATGTCCAAAAGAAGCGTTACATTACGAATAGAATCGCTTTATAACTTTTGAACAAATAAACAATGCGAAACGAAAACTATATCACCGTGTCTCCCGTAACCGTAACCATTCGCACAAAACCAGTCTGATCCTCAAGGCCAGCAGATAAGTGGGAAAACATGCCTCGTAAACTGCGTTTTTGCGATCATTTTATGCGCACAACTCCTTGAGATATGAATAGATCCGGACGTTTGAGACGTCGAACGATCGACTGCGACGAGATCTATTAAATAAACGCGAAAGAAAATTAACGTTTCGAGCTAAATTGGACCCTCAACTTTAAAAAAGTAGTCTTAAAAATTGCTTCGAAATTCAAACATTGAGAGAATGAAAAAACGGAAGCGAGCACAACAGGAAAAAAGGACGTCCTAAAATGAATCAAACAAGCCCAAGACTACCACTGAGGAGTAAAAGAGACTATATATATTACGAGTATAAAACTAGTTCCTTCTTGCTTTGGCCTCTGCAAAGTTACCTATCACTTCTTCGAAGTCCTGCTTCCTATCCACGGATTGCTCGATGCATAGAAGTGCTAAACCTTTCAGTCTTTCCTGACGTATGGTGCAACTCAGATAGCTTTATATTATTTTTATGTTCGGAAAATGAACACTCTGCACTGACAGTTGTAACAGGAATAGTCAGAAACACACCGCGTCTGGCCGCGAAACCAGGTGGTCCGGGTTCGAATTCCCGTGGGGACAAGTTACCTGGTTTAGGTTTTTTTCCGGGTTTTCCCTCAACTCAATACGAGCAAATGCTGGGTAACTTTCGGTGCTGGACCCCGGACTCATTTCACCGTCATTATCACCTTCATTTCATTCAGACGCTAAATAATCTAGATGTTGATATAGCTTCGTAAAATGACCCAATAAAATAAAAAAAATAAAAATAGTCAGAAACATCATCAAAACTGTACAAACTTCCGAAAAACTGGATGAAATTAAGTGACTTTTCACTTTAAGAAGAGAGGCTAAGTTCACTGATTGATGTCACTTTTGAGATCTCATTAACTGAGTACCGATCGCATGACAATAATGGCAATAACGGGTGTGCCCCTGGACATTTGCCAGTCCAGCCCAAAGACGTTATGGTCCAGCCCCTGTAGTTCCGCCCCTGTCCATAAACTCTCCGGCTCACTTCACTAGTGAGCCACTGCTGTGGGACATTTATTCATAGTTGATCTGTTGACTCATAAGATGGGGGTATTAATAGTCTGCTTGAAATTTAATTCTGACGTCACGCTAATCGAATCTCTCGATCCCATTACAATTATTTGATTGATCACTTACCAACTAAACACTGCCCGCAATTTTTTCGTGAAGGAACACACCTTCGATTTTCCGGTGCAAATTTTATAATGAAAGTTGGTCAGCCATCTTACCAAATAAAAAGCTTTAAATTCGTTTGACTGGTATATAATACCTTAAAATTGTGCAGTATATTTGCTGGAAAATCTGTATTTAATTGTAACTATTTTGGAGTGAGATAAATTAGTCAGCCAGTCATTCATCCAGTAAAGGAGGAAGTTTTAAATCCGTGTGAGGGACTTCAAAATTGTGGAACATAATTATGTTGAGTGAAATAGGCTATTGTTTTCAAAATAAGATATACTGTCTTGCTTGTGTTAGGGCATTGAAATGGCAATTGCATAAACGTGTGAGAGAGAACTGATATATTTTGTCTCAATATAATCTCGAAGTAAACCAAGTTGTTATGGTGGTAAAAGATAAATCAAGAGAAGTAACGTGATCTGACGATGTTTTGATGTCTGAAAACTAACTTAAGAACAACTGAACAGGAATCTTAGAATTGAACTGCACTGAGAAATCGTATTGAAATTAGTAAGTATCCTTGGAACATCTTTCTGTAACATACTAGTTTCTTTTTAATTCGAATTAAAATAATTTGTTTTTTTAAACCATTGCAGCATGCTAAATTTGTGAAATATTTTAATAGGGTACATAGTGGATTGTGAAGTGCTTCAAGATCAAATGACAATATTAGCTTTAAAATTCGTCATCTTTTTCTTCCCCTGCAGTATACGCTCCGCATAGAGTCGTCTTTCTTCTCAGACCCGTTTTCGGACTATGGCTGAACTCGAGGACTTCGCACTATGGTAAGTGGTGATATTTTTTCCGAGTTGCTTTAAACTCAGTGAGAATCGCTGTTAAAATTCTTTCAATATATACCTAGGAACGAATGGTGATAATAGCCTATAAGCATCGTATTGACTTAGCTGTATTAAATGCCGTTTAATAGTTACGAGTGTATGTTTTCTGTTCTTTATCATCTTTGATCAGATCATTTACTTACAAGACTATTTGTGTGTTGGGTTCGTCTAGACCGCATTAGTTGAGTATTGCGACAAATTTTAAAGATTATGAATACGGATCTTTACCCCTACACGACAAATAAATTTAGTAAATAGTTTATGTAGCTCACTATGATTAATCTGTTTACATAATGTCTCGGGATTACATTTCGATTACCGTCACCGAAATTAAGGAAGCGAATTTCCGAGCATAGGAGGTGGTGACCTGGATTGTCAGCAGAGAGATCCTGACTGTAGGAGTATGTGGGGCCCACCTAACCTGCCCTAAATCACAACATTTTCTTTTATAGAAGAATTAATTTAGTAATGAAGTAGAAGTAGTATCTATTTAAAATGTGATTAGCTGGGAGAGACGAATTGTATTAGACATTATAGCGGTCTCTGGCGGAAGACGTAGGAGTAGTGTTGGCAACGTTTGATAAGTTGTATCCCTAATCACATATAGCCTACGTATAACATCCCCATGTTAAAAACGGTAATATGTGAAAAAGAACAACCATCTGAATCGCCACTGTTTATTGATAACGACCGCTAGATGAAAGTATAGTTGCTCCATGCATTTCAAATGAGAGTTATAACGTGACTTCTGCAGTCGCTAGATGGCAGCATAGTTGTTGCCTTCAAAGCCCATAAGACTGATCAATCTATTATGTGAAATCTGGGGTCGTATTGCAGTTTATGAAGGAAAATGCGGTTCTACATAGGCATAGACGGAACCATGGAGGATGGCGGGAGTGCCTGGGTATCCCCTAATGTAGACTCCTGAAGATTTACCGAACTCAAAAATTCCCGTAAATAACCTTTATCGTTAAAGTGGAGAGTTAGGTACCTGTACAACTTTCAACCATGTCGTTACGATAAGAGCCAATTGCAACTGAATACACGATGTCGGCAACATATGGGCATGACGTTTATCTGTGGCTTCGTTGCCAGCAGAAATTTGTTCCCCCCCCCTCCCTCCGCCGTTTTTAATATTACTAAGAGATGGCGCCACTGTTTGTGACATGGTTAGGTTCGGATTGATGAGGAGATATATTAGTGTAAATAGACACGCTGTTAGTGTTAAGGTTAGATAGGGTTTGGTGAAGGAATATATTAGTGACAAGTGTTTCGTGCAAAAATGACACAAGTTAATGTTACGCCCTTCATCGGCTTGAACTATATTCCCTGGACCACATTGTATTTCTCCTTCATTTTGCTGTGATGACGTGTTACGAATTATACACCTGTTCTACCTGTATAGATGTATAGTTCCAAAACTCGATACTTGATGTCTAAGTGGTTTCTAGAAAAAGCCCGAAAATTATTTGCAATGTTTCCATTGTTGAAACGTACAGGAGATTTATGTAATTGTTATTAACACTAAATCTAGGATTAAATTACATGTCTGAACTAAAAGTATGTATTATTGTAAAAGTTATTGGATTATTAAATTTGGATGTGTCGTGGTTTGGAGATAACTATTGTACATGTCAGATTTTGGAACTAACAGTAAAATTTATGTTGGGTTTTGATACTAACATTATATTACTTTTCATAAATAATTCACATTTTATACCAAATAGCTATTAATTTTATTGACTCCATGTAATATAACAAACAATACTAATTTATTTAACTTTCCAGTGGCCGCGCGTGGACTGTTGCTCCACTGAGAAATAATATGGTTTTTCCGCATACCTGTCATTCCAGTTTCTTCTCAGTTTTCGTAGCTTTCAACAATCGACCTCTCATTATTGTCACAAACTTTAAGCTCTGAACTAGCATTTTTTTTATCAGTTATTAACGATTGAGGAGTGAGAGACCACAGGACCTGTAACATCAGTTGAGACTGCAGCAGTTACTATCGTTACCATGATTAGTTCTCGCTGATCAGTATAGGTCATATATACATATTTATAACATTATCTCTCCCATGTGTTGCTGCGACAAAGATGAAACCCGAGATGCGTGCAAAAATGTTTGGCTGCAAGGGTGCGAGCAATAACATACCCTTGTCTCTTATCATCCACATAATTTATTACCGGTACATGACTCTAATAACTGGATTATTTCGCATATCATTTTTTGAAGAAATATATTTTCCAAAATAAATATTTATCCATAACTTCATGATTGTTCCCCCCCCCCCTTTCAAAATTCCTTTGTACAAATTTACAACACTTCTGTAGTTTTGTTCACCACTTATCACAACTTCATTTTTTATTTTTTTTTTATCTTGATTCTCACAGAATTTTAGTTTTGAAATGCCACCAGCACTTGGTGCTTTGAAACAGTTTGTATATTCGTTTTCCAGTCATAAACTGGACAGTCCGAGCTAATTTGATTATAGTGTCATTGTTGTTGAAGATACTGTAATAGCCTTCAGGTTTAATAATGGTGTTCAGCTTATTAATCTTCTTTGTCTCTTCAATGTTACAAGAAAATTCTATTCAGTGGGATAAAGGAAATGGAGCTCACCCATTTGTCTAACTATTCGTTGTCTTTCATAGCACATCATTTCATTTTATATTTCTTGCTACGTGTATGTACCTGTCTTTTTTCTACTTTTGTGGAAGTCCAGTTTCTAAATGACACTTACATAGAAATCCAACCCAGTCCTCGAGACTTGTAAAATTTCTAAGAAAGTTTGCAGGCAAACTAGTAGAACACAATCTGCCTACAGCTTCACAGAAAACTCCCTCTCCTATTCACACAACATTCAATAAACCGCAATTAGAAATTTAATTCTTTAATTTTAAAATAATATTGTGATCAAAGATTTAAATAATTTTATAAACTAGAGTTACAACATGACGTGTTCAGACTTCAGGTTCAGTGGTAATGGATGCTAATGTGAATCTAAGCAGTAGTGATAAATAAGACGTTTTTAAAGTAGCAAAAATGCTTAATATAGACTAGAATAAATTTGCAATACAGAAGCAAGATATTGTAATACTATATATCGAGACTAAACGACATTTCATACAAGTTGAGAGGATGCGAAGGCATTTCTTTCCCCTTCTACTTGCTGTGAGTTCATCAGTAACAGACCGGTAGCTGTTACCTCTTATACCTGCACCCCCCAAGTTGTACACACAAGAAAATAAAATATTAAATAAAGTACATAAGTGGATATAAAGTACAGTGACAATTACATATTTCAGTATATTTTAGTGTTGTTTTTACAATATTTTCAACTAATAATTAATGAAATTAAGGAATGTCAGTTTGTATTATGAAGTCAGGGGGGAGTGACACAGTGCAGATTGTCCCATTGTGTATGCTGTAGAGTAGCAACTAGCGGTGAAGAAAACATTTATCTTCTGCAGTCAGTAGCTTTTTAACGTGCCAATTGATATAAACAACAATAAAATGAAATATAAACGCTTACTATAGATTTTCGAAATATAGATTACCGGTAAATATTTTCAATAATAAGAATTTTCACTATGTTCAAAGTCAATTAGTCGAACGTTAGTAAGATGGACAGTAGCATCTTCCCCTTCACGGATGGTAAAGAGTGTGAGTAGAGAGGAAAGCCTATCAACCAAACTGAAATGGGGATTAGTGAAGTGCATTGTGTGGAATGTAACTTTGTATGGGGCAGAAACATGGACATTACAACAAAGTGAGGAGAAGCGACTAGTAGCATTTGAAATGCATATGGAGAAGGATGGTGCTTGTGAAATGGACAGACAGAATAAGAAACGAAGCTGTGTTGGAAAGAGTGGTTGAAGAAAGAATGATGCTGAAACTGATCAAAAAGAGGAAAAGGAATTGGCTGGGTCACTGGTTGAGAAGAAACTGCCTTTTGAAGAATGCACTGGAAGGAATGGTGAACAGGAGAAGAGTTCGGGGCAGAAGAAGAGCTCAGGGAAGAAGAAGATATCAGATGATAGACGACATTAAGATATAGGATATGGATCATATGAGGAGACAAAGAAGAAGGCAGAAAATAGGAAAGACTGGAGAATGCTGGGTTTGCAGTGAAAGATCTACCCTTAGGCAGAATGCTATGAATGAATTAATATCATTATAATAAATTAAAACGTGTAATGGTGTTCAAAATGTTACGAAATGTGTTTCAGGAACATTAGTCACTACATACTGAAGATCTTTGATGATACACTACTCAAAATTGAAATTGCAACACCATGAACAGATTATAAAACTGAAACTAAAGGATAGAAAGAGTGTTCGACAGTGATGCAGTGATAACAAATTCAGATTCTCTGTGCTCACTTTATTACAAAATTCAGTAGAGGATGTGACCTTCACGAACTGCAATACAGTTTTGAATTCTTCGAGGCATTGAGCCAATAAGAATCTGTATTTCTTCCTGAGGAATGTCATTCCATGCTTGTTGAACTTCGGGGATCAGTTGTGCAATAGTAAGGGGTGACTGTGGAGAATTTAACACTCTTAGACACACCATGTCCCACAAATGTTCGATCTGACTCAAGTCCGGAGACTTGGCAGGCCATAGAAATGTTGTGATGTGTTTGACAGAGTCCACAGTGAAGACTGCAGTGTGAGGACAGGCATTTTCATGCTGAAACATACCATTTTCAGTGTTTATTCATGAGAGGAACAACCACTGGATTGATTATCTTGTTAACATACTGTCGAACATTCAGTTTGCCTTGAATAAAGAAATCGAAAAATCGAAATCGAAAAAGAGAGGAGAATTGGGAGGACAAATTTAAAAGGTACGCAAAACGCGTCCTTGCAAGGGGTTGGGGGCTGTACGAAACTAAATATGTGAGCTCCAAGCCTGTTGGCTACTAGTCTCACTCCAGGTTATGCTGCTCCACTGAAGGAGCTCTAGAAAATTTTGAAGGGGAAAACCGAAAATGGACGTAACCTCTTAGGTATCACATACGCGAGGGGAACGGAAATGTGATCAAGTGATCACGGGACGGGGCGAGGAGGAGATGGCTGGTGTTTGCCGTTAGGATGGCAGGTGTTATCTTGCACATTGAAAGGGGCTTAGCCATTTCGCAGTGCAAGTGGAGTCGTGAAGACTCTATCATCTGTTATTCGATGACAAGGCATGTGAAGGCCGTCAGAAGAAGCGCTGTGAAATCTAAATCTGCAATTTGAGAGGTTCCCTGGCCTTTCAAATTGCGACTAATTGAGTGACCTCGTACATTTAATAGACAATTTATAGGTTCTGAACTAGGGGATACGTCGTTTACAAAAACAAGGGGGAATATATATGGGGAAGGGCATATAGGTCCGTGGCCTATTTCTTTTAGGGCTCATCCTGACATTTGTCTTACGCCTTAGGAAAACCAGGAATACCTTAGGCAGGATGAGTTGTCTCATATAAGAGACTAGCCAATTTGGCTATTAGATAGGAGGTGATTGTTGTCATGAGCCTTGTTGAATCGTCTCAATTTAGAGACCAGCCATTTGGCTTTATGGTGACTCAATTACGAAGAGAGGGGAGAGATGTAATTATTAATTAATTTAGAGTAATTAGGGGGATTCATGGGGATATGAGTGCAGGTCCGTGACCCATTTCTTTTAGGGCTCATCCCGACATTTGTCTTAGCGCCTTAGGAAAACCACGGAAAAACCTTAGGCAGGATGAGTTGTCTCAATATCAGAGACTAGCCAGTTGGCTCTTAGGTAGAATGACTCTATGAATCGATGGATATATACTAGCCCATTGGCTCTATGATAGTTCCATCGATCAACAAATGTAGATATTGTTAGGGAGGGATTTTGTTTAGCCCAGCTAAGACAAGGTCATTTTGAAGCAGTTGCACTATCCAAGGAGTCTCATGGAGTTGTGTCGTTACTACCAAAACCTGGGAGTAACGCCAGCCTCCCTGTCCTCCTGTCTCAAGAGTATAGCTAATGGACCTGTTTGGTGTATATGCCGTAACCTAGGATCATACTGGCCGAGGCCAATGGAGAATTGACTTAAAGCCAATAGCTTCTGGGACCATAATGCCTGGTGTAGGTCCTGTGTATCTCTAGCAATAAAGTCTTCTAGTCCTCTCTCCCTAGTACGTCTTTGTATATGATTGTGACAATCATTGTGGTCAAGAAGAAATCGAGATTCATTACTAAAGATGACTCTTTACCATTTTTTCCTCTCAGTGTGATATTTCATGATACCAGGCCAGCAGCCTTACTTTTCGATTTTGGCGACTCGATAAAACCCAAATTGCAGCAACACGGGATTGCAAGCCAGCTTTACGCAAAAGGTTACTAAGTGTTTGTCTGATAACATGGAGAGCCACAGTTGCACGAATTTCAACTGATGTTGCTTGGGGTTTCCTCAGTGACATCTGATGCATCGATCCTCTCTCTCTGTTTTCATTCTGCGTGATTCAGTGCCAAGTCTACTTGCATGTATCCCTTCATTTGAGCATTGTTGCCATACACGTACTGTAGATGCATTTCACCAACACGAGCAGCGACATTCCTAAGAGATAAACCACTCTCAGACAGACCAAAAATTCGAGCCCTCTCAAATTGCAACAGTTGTTGCTACTGCACTCTTCTCAGTTGTCTGGGCATGTTTGACATCAGATCACTTCACTTCAATCACAATCAACTACACAGTTCGCTGCATAACAAGAGGGTAATTTGTCCACTGCCAATGATGTGAGATGGCTTTGTTAACAATCCTATAGCGCTGAAACTGGTATCATTTACTTACCTTCGCCTACTCAATTAATAACCTAAAATTCAGAACAAACAAACATTTCCTTCTTGGTGTTGCAATTTCCATTTTGAGGGATGTATTTCGTAGATTGCGTCTATTTATTACGTTTCTATCAGAGATATTATTTACATTTTGTGCTGTCTTCGCAAAAGAAAAAGCTAAGGTGGGGATGAACTGACCTATTTTGACCCTCTTACAGGTGCCCATGCTCAGTGGTCCTGTTACTATTATCACAGTCTACTATATACAGTCGCGAAGCTTGAGGTGTTTTTTTGCAAATCTCGTGATAAAGCGCTCCAAGCGGTTAGCAACTAGAAACAATGGACTGTCCATGGTCGACTTTGGACTGTGTCGTATTTCTATCGAGTGCTAGCTCGTTGCGTATTTCACATTGATGCTTGTGAAATGTTCGTTATTGGTTGTAATGAAAATGTTAATGGCTAAAATATAATAATTGGAATAATAATATGGGACAAGGAGGAGACGTTTGTAGTGCTATAAATCGTAGCAACTGTAAGAGAAAGAGGCCAGAGTTATCCTTTTTTCGATTTCCGAAAGATTCAGAAAGGTTCCTGGGTTTCCACAAGAATGCTGTGCAGAAACAAAACTGTTAATTTGAAGTTCTTTGTGACTGTTAGAATACATTATATCCTTAAATTTCACAATGAAATGTTTCAGTCTAACCGAAAGGACATTAGATACCGGTCGAAGTTCTGTCACTTAGGCTGCTAAATTTCCAGAGAAATAAAGGTTAGGTCTACTTTTTTTTTCAGAGGATATATTTTTAATTGTAGCTATTAATTTTGTTATTATTTTTGTGTGTTATTTTACTAAAGACGTAGAAAAATTAAGTTTGTTTTAATGAACTTTACTGATCACGTTTTATTTTCAATTCTGGTGGGATTATTATTGCTTAGGCCTAATTTTTTCTTCAAAGGATATGTTTTTAATTATAGCTGTTAATTTTGTTGTTATTTTTATTTGTTGCTTTAACTAGAGACGTAGAAAAAGTCTGTTACAATAAAATGTATTGATCACGTTTTATTTCCAATTCTGGTGTGATTATTATTGCTTAACCTCATCCCATTTTGTTAACTACGTAAGCCTATACTACAAGTACCGGTACACGTAAGTTACTCCATTAATTCATATTTCCATTATTATTGTTGTAAAGAGAAATGCAAATTAATATTTATTGGTTTCAATTCATAGTTAATTATCGCTATAATCTTGAATGAGTGAAGCTAATATAGTAAATTTCAGTTCGTTTTGCACAAACAAAAATTATATTAACTTATTTCTTGCAGGTATCTTCGAGTTTATGGTGGAATTTAATATACTTCATTAAAATAATAAATTAACTTTATGCATTTAATATTTCAATAATGGAAGGAAGGTGTTAATTTTTCCAAAAGAACACGACAACGAAAGTGTAACATATTTTGTCGGCTGCTAGGAGAGAGACCTGAAATGATGAGGCGATAGTAGCGATCCTAGTGGTGGGCATCTACCCCTGTTTGCATTTTTACTACATATTGAGCTTCGCGACTGTATATAGTAGACTGTGCTATTATCTTGTCATGCTTAAGGTTCTTAGCCTTTAGTGTAGACCAGTGATATTCAATCTACGGTATGCATATTCTCAGAGGTACACAGGGTTGTCTCAAAGGGATATGCATCCCACTGATTACGTATGTAAAAATGCTGACATATTTATTTTATTGTCGCCCTCGGCAATGTAGTAGGTATAGTGCTGGCCTTCTATGTTCGAGGTTGCGGGTTCGATCCCGACTGAGGTCGATGACATTTAAGTGTGACAGTCTCATGTCAGTAGATTTACTGGCATGTAAAAGAACTCCTGCAGGACAAAATTCTGGCACACTGGCGACGCTGATATAACCTCTGCAGTTGCGAGCATCGTTAAATAAACCATAATTTAGAATTTTATTTTATTATACTTGTTGATAATTATTGCATTATATTTTAGTTTCTTTTGCAATGTCAGCTCTTGTTTTTCCTTACTTGAATAACATTTTACAGATAGGCAGTGATTACATGATAACTAAAATAGTAGACTACCTATTTAAATGAAAGTATAGTTCTCCCATATGAACAACATACAGTAAAATCTTTAATGTAGAATGTATAATTTATTCCAAAAAATAGTTCTCTAAATAAAAAAAAAAAATTAGTTTGAAAAGTGGGGAAACTTTTTTTTGAACTGGTATGTTAGAGATTTTACTAAATGATGTAATTTCTTTATTACAAATAGCTATAACTCTCTGTGAATCTTTATATATATGTATATATGCACATACATACATACATACTAATGGCAATTTGTGTAAATGCTGTCTAGTTAAAAAAATACTCCACAAATTTTCGTATAGGTACTTTTCTTAAAGATATTAGACTTTCGAAAACATTAAAGTTGGTTAATTATTTAGAGTTAGTGTATATTAAATTTTTATTTCCAGAGGACGTATAGATTCTGGGGAAATAATGTTGAAATATAGTAAAACTATAACTAGCCTATAACTGTAACTGATACTGTAAAATGCATAGGAAGAATTAAATTATAACTTAAAACTTAAATGTTATAATATAGATGTTTATAATGTACGGTATGAATAAAATATAGGCATAAGGCATTTTCGTAAGATTTGGTAATGACTATACTATTTGTATGTGTAAAACACTTTTGTTTTTGCAGTATAAGGTAAGGAATTGATATGGTAAATAAGTACTCTTATCTTACTGTATAAAATTTTATTCGTAAAAAAAGGGAGGGAGGAGATTCATTTCTCGTGTGCACTTCCTCGACCTACAATCAGTGGCTGAAATTGTGATTTTGAACACAAAATTGAAGATATTTTATTAATTCTAGTAAAGATAGAAAAAAATTCAATTTTGTGTAAAATCACTGGCAGAAGGTCACATAATTACATATGTATATATATTTATATATAAATACTAAAATTACTAGTACTTCAAAGTGATGAACTTGGACATAATGCAAAATGTACATATGTTCCTAGCCTAAATGTTCAAGAGGTAGAAATATACTTTACTAGAGAAAAAAATATATATAAAAAGAAGCAGAACCAAATCCTGCGTATTTCTACCTGTCAAACAACTTAGGAAAAAATCGCTCACGAAGCTGAGACCAGAAGGACAATAATAGAATACTATCAGACTTGCAGTTCAACAGTGGTTCTCGTATCCAAAGTATAAATAAAAAGTTATAGTTAAAACACATAATAGGAAAATATACAAATCCACAATTTCATCATATTCTATTACTTGGTGGTCTCCACGTTTAGCTTGCGTGATATAAGGATACATAATTCTTCCTTCAACCCATGACCAAAGTCAATATTCAGTTAGAAATGTACATAATCTGCAACTGGTGTGTAAGTGACCTCCAGTATTCTCTTAAGAGAAGAAATACTTTAGGTATAAACAAAACATCAGACATATACATCTCTAAGATACATATTAATTTAGCTTGTAGAAAAATCAGTCTATGAATCACATGGTTTGTTACACGTTGCACACGTCCTTCAAATCGTGCATTTGTGTTGAGTATTTCTATATCCATCAAAATATCCCAAACAAGCAGTTTTCAGTCAGTTATCGTCTTGCATTTGATGCAAAAAATTCTCCTAAAACATCAGCAAAATGATAGACTGGAAGACAGAAGGCTTGAGGATTTCGAGAAAAGGCACAGTTTGTGGAAAGCTTTGCACATTCTCTCTTCCTCTTTTATCCTGTCATTTTGGCACCCATTTTAAGTATTTGAAAATAGTCTCTTATCGGCATTGCCACACAGCTATTCAAATCTCACTTTCAAGTTGTCCATATATTGCGAGTGGCAAGCCATACAATGTGGGAGATGGGTTTTGCACTCTCACTACCACAAAATACGCAATGCAACCGACGTAGTTGCTGTAAAAATGGAGTCTCTCCTTCTCGTAGGGAGAGGGTTGAGCATGTGAGTTTCGTTCACCACAGTTCACCTTCATCTTCGTCTTGTAGCTGCTGCCATTATCATTTTTCTTAACATGGGTTCTGGACTGCATACTTTAGGATCACATTTCATTTGGCCATCTCCTCCACATCTGTAAATTAAAAAGTATGGTGAAAAATAATTGCAATAATTGAAGTGAAATTTAAAATCACATTTATATAGAAAAATATTAACTTTCAGTAAATATAAGTAATGGTAATTAAAACTTGAAACTTCATCAGTATGAGATGAATTACAAACTAATGTATTAAAATAAAATTTTTGCTTTTGACTAATTGTTCTTGTATCGGACTGACAGATCAATAGAAAAGAATGTTTTCTTTTTTTATATTCTTTTATTTAATCTACATAATGATGTTTGTAACTACTACATTATTTTGTTACTGTCATGAAAGTTCCTTTTCCCCTGAGAGTTCTCTCATGCTGGTAATCAGAATTTGGACCATATTTCAGGTTTTTTTTTAATAACATAACTTTAAAATTTTAAATGTTATCTACAGTATTCTCAGTGAAATTAATGTCATTGTTATTGTAAAAGAAAAGCAGGGACAATGATTTACTGGTATCGGAAAATTCGATGACTACCCAGCAGTCATCTTACACCTCCAAACAAATGGAGTAACGAAGTACGATGTTTCCAACAGAATATGTGACCTTCCAAGTCTCTTTATGAGTAAATACCCTGAAGATGGAAATTGTAGGCCCTCTATAAGTGCTGAACGTTGATACATGGATACATTCAGTTCCAGCACACATGGAATACCCCAAAAATTTTTTTTCTAAATACAATAACTGTGAAAAATATATAATTTTTGGTTTTGTTATAGTATTGTGCAGTCAAAATATTGTAACAATTCAATTTATTTATGAATCTAGTTGATCTAACCAACCAAGATGAATAATTTAATTTTGTCAAATACTTGTAATATGCCACATCTGTTAAATTGTTAATATTTAAGTACTTAATTCCTGTTATTGAAAAGGACAAATGTTTAGCCTTTAGTATACATAGACGTCTTATCCACCCGATGCAATCTCCTTATAAGTTTCAAATGGAAATGCAATGTTTGGTCTGTTCCAGACACTTTCACGTGTAGGTGTGACTCGCATCTGACTATGGACACATGTAGCACTATTATGTCTATATGGACGTATGTTATTATATGTTACATATGGACTGAGGTAGTAGTGTATATTACATAACTATTTTTTTCAAACTTTTATAACAATTAATTTAATATTAAATCTCTGAACAGATCAAAAATAAAAATTTTGAATGAGATTTCTCTATTTCATGTTTACAAATAAAATCTAATTTACATATTAGCAAAGTGTGTAGAATTTATATCTACCTGCAACTTAAGCAAGGTCCTGATGCTGAGCGAACTACTTCACCCACTCTGTAGGACTGTCCTTGTATCTGACATCCTGACCTTGATGCAGCTCCCTTGTAAGCATGTGAAAGGAAGTGAGGAGGCACTGTTGTCGTAGTAGTAGTCGTTGTAGTTGTCACATTGACTGAAGTAGCTCTGGCCACTGGGCATTCATAACGAGGACAACAGAAACCTTGAATAGGTTCTTCATGGCATCCTGGAATTGGTGGCGGACAGCTCTGTTGGAGACAGATTATGTCACTACGGAAGCAGAAGCAGAAATCACAAGGATCATCTCTTGGAATTTGCTGTGCTGACACATAAACTTTTCCGCCATAGCGACAGGTACCAGGTCCGAAAGCTGCCTGCTCATCATCCTCATCATAATCTGAACTACCAGATGATGGTGGGAGATAAGCGCCACCTCCAGAGGGAAGATTTTCTTCACCAGGAATGTGTTCATATGGCTCTTCAGTTGAAATCTGATGACTCTCTGTTGTTTTTTCTGAAGGAATTATTTGTGCCGTAGTGAAGTGAAATCCTCCTGTTATCCCATCTGGGTAACTCTCAGTTGTAATTGATGAACTAATTAAGTTTGTGGTTATATGATCAGTGACAATGCTTAATGGTGATTTTGTCGTTTCATGAATGGTATCATTTCTATCAGGTGCTTGGGAACTCTGAGTGGGAGTTACCATAGAAGCTACATCATGTGCTATATCGACTGGTAAATGTGTGGAAGTAAATACTACTTCCTCTTCTGGTTTCAAAGGAATTTCTTCAGGCTTTTGTCCATCATCTTCAGATATGTGTGATCCTGTTTCTGTATGTTCTGGTGTTTCTGGGTGGCTACTTTCAGTTGTTTCTGTCTGACCAACTTCTGGTTTCTCCGGAACATGTTCTGTTATATGTTCAGGTGTTCCAGGAATGGGTTGAACTTGTTCTGTATGCTCTGCTTCTGGTGTTACTGGAACAAGTTCCCCTAAGTGATCACTTTCAGTAACATGATGTGGTCTATCTGTCTGTAAAACTTCTGATTCTGCAGGATGTTCAGGAATTTCTGAGTGACCAGCTTCAGGAATATGTGGTGCTTCCGTCTGTGTAAATTCTGGTCCTTCATGTTCTGGAGTTTCTGAGTGACCAGTTTCAGGAACATGGGGTATTTCTGTTTGTGATACTACTGGTTCTCCTGGAGCCTGTTCTGTTATGGTTTCAGGACTTTCCGAGTGACCAGTTTCAGGAATATGTTCGGGTACTTCTGTTTGTGATACTGCCGGTTGTTCTGGAACATGTTCTGGTATATGTTCAGGAGCTTCCGAGTAACTAGTTTCAGGAACATGTGACACTTCTGTCTGTGATACTGCTGGTTCTCCTGGAGTCTGTTCTGTTACCACATCAGAAGTTTCTGAGTGACCAGTTTCAGGAACATGATGGGGTATATCTGTCTGGGTTATTGTTGGTTCTTCTGGAACATGTTCTGGAGTTTCTGAGTGACCAATTTCAGGAACAGATTGGGGTACTTCTGTCTGTGCTACTGCTGGTTCTTCTGGAGACTGCTCTGTTACATGTTCGGGAGTTTTCGAGTGTCCTGTTTCAGGAACATGTTGGGGTAATTCTGTCTGTGCTACTGCTGGTTCTCCTGTAGACTGCTCTGTTACATGTCCGGGAGTTTCTGAGTGACCAATTTCAGGAATGTGTTGGGGTAATTCTGTCTGTGCTACTGCTGGTTCTCCTGGGGGCTGCTCTGTTACATGTTCGGGAGTTTCTGAGTGACTGGTCTCAGGAGCATGTTGGGGTACTTCTGTCTGCGACACTTGTGGTTCTTCAGGAACCTGGTCTGTATCATGTTCGGAAGTTTCTGAGTGACCAGTTTCAGGAACATGTTGGGGTACTTCTGTCTGTGATACTGCTGGTTCTCCAGGAACCCGTTCTGTATCATGTTCAGGAGTTTCTGAGTGACCACTTTCAGGTACATTTTGGGGCACTTCTGCCTGTGACACTGCTGGTTCTTCTGGAGCCTGTTCTGTCATGTGTTCAGAAGTTTCCGAGTGACCAGTTTCAGGAACATGTTGGGGTATTTCTGTCTGTGACACTGCTGGTTCTTCTGGAGCCTGTTCTGTTACGCGTTCAGGAGTTTCTGAGTGACCAGTTTCAGGAACATGTTGGGGTATTTCTGTCTGTGACACTGCTGGTTCTTCTGGAGCCTGTTCTGTTACGCGTTCAGGAGTTTCTGAGTGACCAGTTTCAGGAACATGTTGGGGTATATCTGTCTGTGTTACTGTTGGTTCAACTGGAACATGTTCTGGAGTTTCTGAATGACCAGTTTCAGGAACATATTGGGGTACTTCTGTCTGTGATATTGCTGGTTCTCCTGGAGTCTGTTCTGTTACGTGTTCAGAGGTTCCTGAGTGACCAGTTTCAGGAATATGTTGGGATACTTCTGTCTGTGTTATTACTGGTTCTCCTGGAGCATGTTCTGTTATGTGTTCAGGAGTTTTGGAATGATCAGTTTCAGGAACATGTGGGAGTTCCGTCTGTGCAATTTCTGGTTCTCTAGGAATTTGTGTTACATTTTCCGGAGTTTCCGAGTGACCAGTTTCAGGAATATGTTGTGGCAAATCTGTCTGTCCTATTACTGGTTCTCCAGAACCCTGTTCTGTTACTTGTTCAGAAGTTTCCGAGTGAACATTTTCAGGAACATGTTCAGGTATTTCTGTCTGTGATACTACTGGTTCTCCAGGAACCTCCTCAGTTACGTGTTCTGCAGTTTCTGGATGACTAGTTTCAGGAACATGTTGGGGTATATCTGTCTGTGTTAATGTTGGTTCTTCTGGAGCATGTTCTGGAGTTTCTGAGTGACCTGTTTCAGAAACATGTTGGGGCATATCTGTCTGTGTTACTGTTGATTCTTCTGAAGCATGTTCTGGAGTTTCTGAGTGACCAGTTTCAGGAACATGTTGAGGTATTTCCGTTTGTAATACTTCTGGTTCTCCTGGAGCCTGTTCTGTCATGTGTTCAGGAGTTTCTGAGTGGCTAATTTCAGGAACTTGTTCGGGTATTTCTGTCTGTGACACTGCTGGTTCTTCTGGAGCCTGTTCTGTCATATGTTGAGGAGTTTCAGAGTGATCAGTTTCAGGAACATGTTGGGGTACTTCTGTCTGTGATACTGCTGGTTCTCCTGGAGCCTGTTCTGTCATGTGTTGAGGAGTTTCAGAGTGACCAGTTTCAGGAACATGTTGTGGTATTTCCGTATGTGTAACTTCTTGTTCTCCAGGAACCTTTTCCGTCTCATGTTCAGATACGCGTTGGGGTACTTCTGTCTGGGCCACTGATGGTTCTCCTGGAACTTGTTCTTTATCATGTTCAGGAATTTCTGAGTGAACAGTTTCAGGAACATGTTGGGGTAATTCTGTCTGTGACACTGCTGGTTCTCCAGAAACATGTTCTGTTAAGTGTTCTGGAATATGTTCCGGAGCTCCTGTGTTATGTATCTCGGAATCTTGAACATCATGTGTCGGTTTACTTTCATTGTCTTTTGTTTGGTCTATACTGGAATCGATGGGAGCATGGTCTGGTTTTTGTTCTGGTATTTCAGTTTGTTCTGGCAACTGTGTTACAGGAATATGTCCGGGTTTCTCTGAATGGGTGACATCTGGAGATTCAGTATGTAATGCATCGGATTCAATAGAAACATGTTCTGGCTTCAGTTCTGGTATTTCTGTATGGTGTTCATCAATTTTATTGAAATCAGTATCGACAGGTTTATGTTCAGGAGATTCACTGTGGTCTTGTTGTTTGTCTGTGGGAATATGTTCTGATATTTGTTCTGGTATACTTGTATAATCAGTACCAGATTCTATTGTATTATGTTCTGGTGTTTCTTCAGTGTGATCTCTCTCAGATTCTGGCGTCACTTCAGGTATTTTGGTATGACTTGTTTCTGATGATACAGTAACATGTTCAGGTGCCTTTGAACTGTCCTGTCCAGATTCTTCTGGGAACTGTACAGATGTATCAGATTCTACATGTTGTGTATCTGTTACAGTTTGAGTGACATCTCCTATTGACTCTGTAGGTGTTTGTTCGGGTTTAACAACAGGTGCTGCAGTAGTTTCAGCTACTGGTTGTTCTGGTGCTTTGGTGTTAATTTCCTCTGGTACAGCAATGTCTGATTCACCAGGAATACTTGCCGGTTTATGTTCATCTGAGTCAGTAGGTGCTTTACTTTCATCTTTCTCTGAATCTGGCAGTGTTGGTACATATTCAGATTCTATTTTATTTTCATCATCAGATTCCGGTTTGTCCTCTGACAGTATAGGGAAATCTGTAAAATGTGGAATTTGCTCAGGTTCTTGGCCCGATCCTTCATCTGTTTGTACTTGTGTTGATTCCCCAGGTAATTGTGCTGGTGATGGTTCTGTTACTTGTGGAATTTTTTCTTGTACTTGTTCCACGGGAATTGTTGTTCTATGAGTATCATGTGGAGTTTGTGTCATACTGGGCTCTTCTGTTCCTGCCATCTGGCTGTCAGATTCTGGTGTTCCCTTTTTGTCTTCATCTGTAAAAAGATTAATAAGATTGGAAAATTTTGCAAGAACATTATATATTGATGTCTGTTAGAAAGGAAGACAATTGAATGTTAAGGGTAATTTTGAAAATGAAGTAGGCTAACAAATAATTTTGTGTAAGTAATTTTTATATAGCAGCATATTATGATGAACTGTTTATAAAGAATTTAATGTATTATAGTAATTCTGTAAAAATACTCTAAAATGTTGGAGAAATGTGATATCTTAAATATTTCAATCTATTGGCAAAGAATACTCTGTTATAACAACATTTCTATTTACTATGTACAGTACACTGTAACACAAAAAGTTCAACAGTGTATATTACTGTTGTGGTTACACTGCACAGTGTATAATTTTGCTTATATATTAAGTCTACATACAGGCAACTTCTATAAGAAATGTTTTGTGCGAAAATAGTTCTCTCAAGTGATATGGTACCATGTTTTAAAAGCATTAATCACATCATTGGTACCTATCAATAAATTCAGTTCCACTTTGTCATTATTTATAATTCTTTTAAGTCAATTGTAGCATAAAAGCTCATGAAGGCCCAAGGTCGATCAGCTGACAACTGGTCTCACGTCCACACTCCTCAGCAGAGGTAAACTATCATCCAACCAGAATGGGGATAATGTATGATCAGTACGATCCTCCCTAGCATTTATAGCTGGCTTTTTAAACTGGATTTCGCCATTTATCGTAACCCCTCAAATTCATCATGATGTTAGGTAGACACTGGCCCCATACACTGACCGAAATTTCGTGAGATTATTCCTTGCCATTGAAAACTTTAACCTGTGCTCATTCAATCACGCAAGTCCAGACATGATGCCTTAGACCAGAATGCTATGGTGCGGGATGTCCCCCCTTCCTCTTTTCTGAGGTGAGCCTGAAGGCTTGCACTGCAGCCTGAGGCTTATTGTGCTAACCTCCTTACTGTGGGATGATTATTGTTGATTTCCTTAAGACCATATTCCTTAAATGTGTGAATGACTGCTTGATGCTATCTTATCGATTCAGCTACGGTCTAGGTCTCCCTGTTGTCTGGAGCTTCCTCAGATCGATGGCATATGTTAGCAAATCACGTAATAAGTGCTGCTGCAGCCTATGTTGACCTGAAGATCGCAGCACCGCAGATCCCGCAATCCACTATGGCGCCATCTGTCTGAGGGAGCTACACATAGCTACCAGATCCCTGATCTGTCTTGGTCTGCTGTGGAAGCCCCTTTGACTCCCTGGGATCATATGCAGCTTCCCCAGACAGATGACACCTGTAGATGAATCATGGTACCATATCTGCTGGATCTCCTGGTCGACTTGAAACTATTGAAAATGATAGATGAAGTTGAAATTATTGAAGATGAAATGAGTCAGAGGTCCAATGCCGGAAGTTACTCAGTAATTCTGCTTCAAATTGTTGAGGGAAACACCTCGGAAAAATCCCCAACCAGATAACTTGTCCTAACCAGAATTTGAACTCGGGCATGCTCGTTTCATAGTCAGACATGCTGCATGAGACTTACTCGTATAATCTTTCACCTGCGTTAAAATACTGCATACAAGTTAATAATCTAGATTGTAGTTAACATATGGGCCTAGTTATTGAAATAGTAAGTTCTCCTTCCTGAGGTAAATACAGTATTTTTAATATAAGAATGTTAGGTTTGAAAGCAGTCTGATATCTGAACTAAAATTTAACTGAAAGTTGAAACAATTAATTTGTACTTACCACACGTGTAGGTAGGGCAGCAGGAGTCACCGCCATGGTAAGCAGGCATACAATTACTGAGGTGGGCAGGCGGTGGTGAGCAGTTCACCAAAACACAATGCACTATGCTGCTGACACAGCGACAGCTCAGCTGGCAAGGAGTTGCTGGTGGAATGGCAGAGTTGTTCAAATATGTTTGGCCGTTAATCAAGCAACTACCTGTAAATCATAATAAAAATTCTTACTTTAATCAATACTATACAGTAACCAGATTGTAAAGTTTAAAATACTTTTTCTTAACAATTTCCGTTACTGTATATAAAATAATGATAACTTACTCAATATTTTAGTTTATTTTAAACCCTTAGTTTTTTTTTTTAATATATAATCACAGGCAGCTATGAGATGTTTCTACTCATCGATTGCCCTTAAACAGTTACTCCTAACTCTGTAACATTAATAAGAGTCGTGTGGGATGTTGCTGATACTCCATTATGGGCTATGTTTTTAGTGAACAATTAAAATATGTTATTTATTTACAAATACCACAACAACTTACAACATCCAACTTAAAAGAAAATAACCTATAAATAATACCTATTACCGGTATGCCTAATTCTTAAGCAGTCGCATGGAGTGTTGTCAACACCCCAGTCACATATTATACGGAGCTGTTAACTACATATGGAGTAAGCTTGTACTTACAGTACCTTTCTTAGAATTGGTAAGGCAACAATAAAACAATTAAAATATCGCTCTTTTCTATTTATACAACTATATGAAGTACTTTAATACCTATCACAATGTTATAATTAATACAGTAATGGCAATATTTCAATATTGGTTCACATGTAATATTCGAACGTCTAATCACTCCTAATCATAATTTACTTTCTATCTTCCTTTGCAGACCACTTTCTCGATTTTTCTGCATGAGCTATTCCATCTCAAATCGACCGAAATATAGAGAAAATTGACCTTACAATTTCGAAATACAATGAACCATTTTTTGTACGTAGAGAACTGTGATACAGTGCTTTGTGCAAAGTTTGAGGCATCAGAACTTCATAGTGTTTAAATTAAAAATATTTAAATTTATCGTATTTTTATAAAATTAGCAACTTTAAACTGTTGTAGCTCCGAAACCCTTTCACCCAATGATCAAGATCATGGTTTATTTTGATGCTGAGAAATTAAAGTTTATATTGACATATAAACAGATTTTCTTACTTTTTATGGAAATGGAGAAATTTAGATTTTTCCTCATTAAGACATCTTTGCCACCAAAAAAAAAAGATTTTAAAAATATATAGTTAGATTCCGCATTGAAAGTACAAATAAACACATATTTTTACTGATGGTATGTTGATAAGGAAGTATTGAAAATACCACATAAAGAAAATAAATAGTACGCGTGTGAACTAACCAGCTGACTGTGAGACGGGAGCTAGCCGAGGCAAGCAAGGCTAGGAGGCAAACACGTGATGTTTCGTCTAGTAGCGCATAGCTGGGCTAGCTTTATCACAAGTTTTTATAAACACAGGAGTAAAATGACGCCCAATGCTCGTTTATCTTCAGCTCTCGGCCAGTGCATGCGGTACTGCGCCGTTCAAGTCCAGGCATGTGAAAATAATCTATTTAATACCCTCGAAACTTATTGCCATACCACTAAGCAAACAATGCCGAATCCCTCTTAATAATTCAAGATTTTTTCTCAATATTTTTTTACATTTTTAAAAATTGGCAAAAAGCCTAAAAGTAAGTAAAATCAGATTATCTGTCTCTCTGTGTACAATAAAAATAAGGATTACTTCTTAACATAACCTACCAAATGTCAGCTTCAAAATGAGCTCCTGTTCAATGTTCTGCAGTAAATGGTTACAGAGTTCTGAGCGCTGAAAGAGGCTTGTTTTTATAAAATATGCTAAATTTGTCGCTCAACAATACGAAAACCGTTTGACTTTCGATAGTATATTTTTGAAAATGCACTCTCCTCAGCACCTTGTATAAATAGAGAAAAAATTAGAGTATTAGATTTCATATGGAATAGCCCGTATGCACAGTCACTACTTAACACCCATTATTATTGTTACACAGATATGGTCAGTTTAGTCAATAGGTATCACTGTTTACAATAAGAGCATTGTTGCAACACTTCGTCATCCCACACCACTTAACCGTTATTATCTCAAGTATGCAAATTCCGATTTCAAACATGTTTTCGGTTATTGTTGTCTTACCAATTCTAAGAAAGGTACTGTAAGTACAGGCTTACTCAATATGTGGTAAACAGCTCCGTATAATATGTGACTGAGGTGTTGGCAACACTCCATGCGACTGCTTAAGGGTTAGGCCTAATAGGTATTTTTTATAGGTTATTTTTTTAAGTTGGATATTGTAAGTTATTGTGGTTCGTATTCTTATATTAAAATTGAAGTTTTCTTTCTGTGTGTTTATTTTAAGTAAATGTAAGTAACTGTGTACTTGAAAATGTTGTGAAATGGTGGTTAGTTAATTTGCTTCGTCTTTTCTCTACCGGTACTTGGATTTTTACCTTCCTCCTAATTTTGATTTTAGAGTGTGTTTTGAGAGTGACAAATTTCTGGCAAAACTAGAAGCATTTTTTAAATAGCTTCGAAATGGAATGTAAAAATTTCTATTCACGTATGTGTATCAATCACGGAGGTTTCATGATACAACCTCACATAATAATCAATACCGTAAGGCATAGGCTTATACACAAATACATTGGTGCAGATGTGCTGATACTTGTCAACTTCATCTTTGTCAAACATAATTTTTGAGAACTCGGAAGTTTTTAGATATAATAGATACTGATATGCTTTTCACACAGTATTAATTTTATATTCTAGATGTTATATAGAGATTAGAAGTAATAAAAGTGCAGATTATTCTTTGGATAGAGTGCAACAAAAAATATTAATACCCTGTTATAGGTACCCAAACGAATACTTTTCTCAGAAAAATTTTTTTTTTCTCTGAATATTAACACTGTTTTGTAGTAGGCCTACTATTTGTACGATTTTGATTTTTACTCTTATCATTAGAATAAATGATTAGGAATGATTTATGCCTTTACAGTTTATAAATAAAATGGACGGTTTTCTTACAAATTAAATAAAAAGATGAACACATGACATTATTTCCTGTTATTAGTAAATCTGACACCCATACTGCAGGGACTAAGGGACAGAATGCCACTATTCAGACCTGAGTTTGTGTCTATTCGTAGGTGAGCCAGTGATATGCTGTTGGCAAAATATGCAGATTTTCAGTAAAATTTTCTGATCAACCATGCACTTAATTGCGAAATGCATAATAGTTTTTTTTTTAAATTCATTTTAATGTATTCTACTGCTTTCCTTCAATCTGCACAGTTACGTCACTTTCAGCATGTATAATTATTATTTTACATTAGACTATTAAAATTTATTTTATTGTAGGCAGTTGCAAGATGGTTTATTCAAAATTTGAATTAATGATTGTAATTTTAATATGTTGATAATGATGTTGAATTTTAATAGGTCTAAATTTTATAAAGTTTTGTATTTTATTTAATACGAGTTCGTATTCCTTTAACTATCATTTTACTTTTCCATATCTTTCTTTTAGGTAAATGTAAGTAACTTGAAAAGAAAGTTTTGAATATGATATTATGAAAATACAGTATTTCCTTTATAATTTCAAATCACACCTACAAAGATTGGAAAATTTAAGATCTCTATATTATTAAAATAGTATGAAAATAGTTTATTATATATCCAAAACACTTACCTTCTCCTGGTACGATGCCATGTGATGGAATGGTTACAGTTGTTGTTGATATACCAGATGGTCCGTGAGAGGGAACAGATATTGTATGATCATATTCATGTTCACCACCACTTCCAATGTCAGATGGTGAGCTTGAGACTGGTATGGACGTGCTAATTTCAACACCTAATTCTCCACCTGATATTGCAGGTTTGTCGACGTCTGTAACTTCAGTCATTGTTTCATGCGCAATTGCTGGTGCCTCTCCTTTAACATCTTCGCTTCCTGTACCTGTTCCAGTTTCTCCACCAAGTGGTACATGTTCTTGTTCAACAGGCTGCTGATCTTTTCCTCCCTCAGTGACTGATTCTTGACCACCAGCTGGTTCTTCTCCCTTCACAACTTCAGGTTCAGGTTTCTGTTCAGTAGATGATTCTTCCTTTGTTATGTCCGTCAAAGTTTCCTGTCCGCCAGACAATTCTTCTTCCTTTGCACCCTCAGTCACTGTTTCCTCTCCTCCAGTTTCAGATTCGTGTTGGGCAGATGTTTCTTCTTTTGCTCCCTCAGTCACTGATTCCTTATCACCATATGATTCCTGTTCCTTTGTTCCCTCAGTTTCAGGTTCGTGTTCAGAAGATGTTTCTTCTTCCTTTACTCCTTCAGTCACTGGTACCTGTCCTCCAGATGGTTCTTCCCCCTTTGGTCCCTCAGTCTCTGTTTCCTGTTCGCCAGACAGTTCCTCACCCTTCGGTCTCTCTGTAACTATTTCCTGTCCACCAGATGGTTCTTCCACTTTTTCTCCCTCAGTTACTGTTCCCTGTTCACCAGATGGTTCCTGCACCTTCGTTCCCTCAGATTCAGATACGTGTTCACCAGATGGTTCTTCTCCCTTATGCCCCTCAGTCACTATTTCCTGTTCACCAGTTGGTTCCTTTACTTTCGTTCCCTCGGTTTCTGGTTTCTGTTCAGTAAATATTTCTTCTTCCTTCACTCCCTCAGTTGCTGTTTCCTGGCCACCAGATGGTTCTTCTCCCTTTACTCCTTCAGTTACTGTTTCTTGTCCACCAGATGGCTCGTCTCCCTTCGGTCTCTCAGTCACAGTTTCCTGTCCACCAGATGGAATGTCATCCTTTGCTCCCTCAGTCACTGTTTCCTGCACACCAGATGGCTCCTCTCCCTTCGGTGTCTCAGTCACAGTTTCCTGTCCACCAGATGGAATGTCATCCTTTGCTCCCTCAGTCACTGTTTCCTGCCCACCAGATAGCTCTCCTTCCTTTGTTCCTTCAGTCACTGTTTCCTGTTCACCAGATGGTTCCTCTACAATCGGTCTCTCAGGTATAGCTTCGTGTTCACTAAATGGTTCTTCTCCTTTCACTCCCTCAGTCGCTGTTTCCTGCCCACCAGATGGTTCCTCTTCCTTTGTTCCCTCGGTTGCTGTTTCCTGTTCACCAGATGGTTCCTCAACATTTGTTCCCTCAGTTTCAGGTTTGTGTTCAGCAGTTGGTTCTTCTCCCTTTATTCCCTCAGTTACTGTTTCTTGTTCACCAGATGACTCCTCTCCCTTTGGTCTCTCAGGTACAGTTTCCTCTTCCTTTGTTCCCTCAGTCGCTGTTTCCTGTTCACCTGACGGTTTCTCCCCCTTTACTCCCTCAGTCACTGTTTCTTGTTCAACAGATGGTTCCTCTCCCTTTATTCCTTCAGTCCCTGTTTCCTGTCCACCAGATGGCACCTCTTCCATTGCTCCCTCAGTCACTGTTTCCTGGCCAGCAGATGGTTTCTCTTCTTTTGTTCCCTCATTCGCAATTTCCTGTTCAACTGATGGTTCTTCCTCCTTTACTCCCTCAGTCACTGTTTCTTGTCCACCAGAAGGTTCCTCTACCTTTATTACCTCAGTCACTGTATCCTGTCCACCAGATGTCACCTCTTCCTTTGCTCCCTCAGTCACCATTTCCTGCCCACCAGATGGTTTCTCTTCCTTTACTCCCTCAGTCACTGTTTCGTGTTCACCAGACGGTTCTTGTACCTTTGTTCCCTCAGTTTCAGCTTCGTGTTCAGACGGTTCTTCTCCTTTTATAACCTCCGTCGCTGTTACTTGTCCACCAGATGGTTCCTCTTCTTTTGGTCTCTCACTTGCTGTTCCCATTTCACCAGATGATTCCTCTCCCTTTGGTTCTTCCGTCACAGTTTCCTGACCACTAGATGGTTCTTCTTCCTTTGATTTGTCCGTCACCACTTCCTGTCCACCAGATGGTTCCTCTTCTTTTGCTCCCTCAGTCATTGTTTCCTGTCCACCAGACGGTTCCTCTTCCTTTGCTACTTCAGTCACTATTTCCTGTCCACCAGATGGTTCCTCTCCCTTTGCTACCTCAGTCACTGTTTCCTGTCCACTAGATGGTTCCTCTCCCTTTGCTCCCTCAGTCACTGTTTCCTGTCCACTAGATGGTTCCTCTCCCTTTGCTCCTTCAGTCACTGTTTCCTGTTCGCCAGATGGTTCCTCTCCCTTTACTCCCTCAGTCACTGTTTCCTGTCCACTAGATGGTTCCTCTCCCTTTGGTCCCTCAGTCACTGTTTCCTGTCCACTAGATGGTTCCTCTCCCTTTGGTCTCTCAGTCACTGTTTCCTGTCCACTAGATGGTTCCTCTCCCTTTGCTCCCTCAGTCACTATTTCCTGTCCACTAGATGGTTCCTCTCCCTTTGCTCCTTCAGTCACTGTTTCCTGCTCGCCAGATGGTTCCTCTCCCTTTACTCCCTCAGTCACTGTTTCCTGCCCACCAGATGGTTCTTCTCCCTTTGCTCCTTCAGTCACTGTTTCCTGTCCACTAGATGGTTCTTCTCCCTTTGCTCCCTCAGTCACGGTTTCCTGTCCACCAGATGGTTTCTCTCCCTTTACTCCTTCAGTGACTGTATCCTGTCCACCAGATGGTTCTTCTCCCTTTGCTTCTTCAGTCACTGTTTCCTGTTCACTAGATGGTTCTTCTCCCTTTGCTCCTCCAGTTGCTGTTTCCTGTTCACCTGCCAGTACCTCTTCCTTTGCTCCTTCAGTTACCGTTTCCTGTTCACTAGATGGTTCTTCTCCCTTTGCTCCCTCGGTCGCCGTTTCCTGTTCACCAAGTGATCCTTGTACCTCTGTTCCCTCAGTTTCATGTTCGTGTGCACCAGATGGTCTTTCTTCCTTTGCTCCCTCAGTAGCTGTTTCCTGTTCACCAGATGGTTGCTGTAGATTTGTTTCCTCAGTTTGAGATACGTGTTCAGCAGATGGTTCTTCTTCCTTTACTGTCTCAGTCACTGTTTCCTTTTCACCAGATGGTTCTTCACCATTAGTTCCTTCAGTCACTGCTTCTTGTTGACTATGTTGATCCTCTACCTTTGGTTCCTCTGTCGCTGTTACCTGTCCATCAGATGGTTCCTCAACCTTTGCTCCCTCAGTCACCGTCTCCTGTTCGCCAGATGGCTCCTGCACATTTGTTCCCTCAGTTACTGTTTCCTGTCCACCTGTTGGTTGTTCTTTTGACCCTTCAGTCGCTGTTTCCTGTGTACCAGGTGGTTCATCTCCTTTCGGTCCCTCAGTAACTATTTCCTGTCCACCAGATGGTTCTTCCACTTTTTCTCCCTCAGTTACTGTTCCCTGTTCACCAGTTGGTTCGTGTTGTTCACCAGATGGTTCTTCTCCCTTTGATCCTTCAGTTACTGTTTCTTGCTCACCAGATGGTTCCTTTACCTTTGTTCCCTCGGTTTCAGTTTCTTGTTCAGTAGATGTTTCTTCTCCCTTTACTCCCTCAGTCGCTGTTTCCTGTGCACCGGATGGTTCCTCTTCCTTTGTGCCCTCAGTCACTGTTTCCTGTTCACTAGATGGTTCCTGTATATTTGTTCCTTCAGTGTCAGGTTTCTGTTCAGCAGATGGTTCTTCTCCCTTCACTCCCTCAGTCACTGTTTCTTGTTCGCCAGATGGCTCTTCTCCCTTTGGTCCCTCAGTTACAGTTTCCTGTCCACCAGATTGCACCTCTTCCTTTGCTCCGTCAGTCACTGTTTCCTGTTCCTCAGATGGTTCTTGTCCCTTTGCTCCCTCAGTCACAGTTTCCTGTCCACCAACTGGTTCCTCTCCTTTTGTTCCCTCAGTCACTGATTCCTTTTCACCAGATGATTCCTGTTCCTTTGTCCCTTCGGTTTCAGGTTCTTGTCCAGCAGATGGTTCTTCTCCCGTTACTCCCTCAGTCACTGTTTCTTCTGCATCAGATGGTTGTTCATCCTTTGGTCCTTCAGTCGCTGCTCCATGTCCACCAGATGGTTCTTGTCCCTTAGGTCCTTCGGTCACTATTTCCTGTCCAGGAGATTGTTCCTCTTCCTTTGGTATCTCAGTAACTGTTTCCGGTTCACCAGACGGTTCCTGTACTTTTATTCCCTCAGTCACTGTTTCCTGTTCACCAGATGATTCCTCTTCCTTTGGACCCTCAGTTACAGTTTCATGCCCAGGAAGGATTTCTCCTCCCTTTTCTTCTTCAGTTACAATTTCGTGTTCCCCGGTTGGTTTATCCCCCTTTATGTGTTCTGTTGTTTGCCCCTTTTCTTCATTTTTATTTGCTTCAGTCATTTCATCTTCGGTAACTTCTAGTGCTATATTCAGTCCTTGCCCAACAGTGTCCTCGCCTACCGCAGGTTGCTCTCCCTTTATGTCTTCATTTACTTGTCCTTCATGACCAGTTTGTACATAAACTTTTTCAGTGACTGTTTCTTTGTCTGTTGATGTATCATCTGTTTTAATTCCTTCGGTTACTAATTCTTCACTGACAGGTTTCTCTCCTCCTGCTACTTCATTTAGATTCTCAGTAACTGGTACATGTTCATCCTTAACTCCTTCTGTGATATGGTCAGACTCATCTTTGATGCCTTCAGTTACAGGCACATGTTCTGAAGAAGTCTCTTCACCCTTCACTCCTTCGATTACACCTATTTCTATGGCCGGTTTCTCTCCTTCTGCTTCTTCTTTTGTTGGATGTTGTTCTACAGGTTCTCCTGTAGAAGGTTCTTCAGTTTTCACTATTTCAGATACTGGTTCTTTATCTGAAGCTGATTCACCTTCCTTTGGCGTTTCTGTTGGGTGTTCTTGCCCACTTTCTGTTACCGTTTCTTGTTGCACAGATGTTTCACTATCCTTTCCACCCTCAGATACTGGTTCATTTTCAGTCGGTTTTTCTCCGCTTACTGCCTCTGTCACATGTTCTGCCTCAATAGGTTTCTCACCTTTAACTCCTTCTGTTACTTGTTCCTGTGCCACTGGCTGTTCACCACCCGTGATTCCTTCGGTAACTTGTTCCTTTTGTTCGTCACCCTTGATTTGTTCAGTTACTTGATCTTGGCCAGGTGCAGCATGTCCAGTCCCTGGCTCATGTTCTTCACCCTTCACAATGTCACTCTCGGATTCCTGATCAGCCTTGGTTACATGCTCTTGTCCCATTTGCTCCTTCATGCTCTCTGTCACCAAGTTCTCAGACTCCACATGTTCTGTTACATGTTCTTGCCCTTCTTCAGATGAGTTAGAAGGTTCAGAACTTTTCACTCCTTCTGTTACTTCTTCTTGAGGACCACTGGTAATACTTGTTTCATCAGTCTTTACGCCCTCTACACCAGTGACAGGATGTTCTTCATTCTTGGAGCCTTCTGTTTCAGAAATGCTTACTTGTTCTATATTTCCTGTTTCTTCCTGATCGTCTGTTTTTTGTGTTACACTTTCTTCATGATGTATTGGTTTCTGTACACTTCCTTCAGAAGGCAGCTGGTCAGGAGTAGCATTTCCTGATTCAACCACTTGGCCTTGTTCATCTGAAACTTCCATTTTTTCTGTTACCGGCTCTCCTTTAATTGTCGTTTTTACTTCTCCTTCAGTTTCACCGTGTACAATACTGGGTGGTGTAGTCTCCTGTGTAAGAGATCCCTCAGCTCGATGTTCAGTTGTTGTCTCCTTTTCATGGGAAAGACTTTCAAAAGGAATAGTTCCGTTATCTGCAAAAAAATTGAATAAATAAATAGATAACTAGGTAAATAAATAAATAAATACAAACATAAATAGATACAATATAGTTTGAAATCAAAATACTAATATTTTGACAATAAATTGATCAGTCTACTATTGGACCTGATATGCAGAATTTCTGTAGCACTACAATAAAGTTATAAATTTATTGCACGAATGTACTCTATAAAATAAAGGCTTGTGATTTATAAAGTATATTGTGTAACATTCTGTTTGAGAAATCCATAGATTCTTAAAACATGTTTATAATTTAATACAGCATTTAATTCATATTTTATACAATGCAGTATATATATCAGAAGTTCCAAATTGTCACTCGAATAAAGTTCCAAATTAAGATGGTATTGTTTTTTGTTAGTGTAAATATCGAACTTACTTGTATAATACTTTCCATAGAGATAGTGAGAGTGTGGTGTAAGTATGCTTGCATATATGTATGTATGTATGTATGTATGTATGTATGTATGTATGTATGTATGTATGTATGTATGTATGTATGTATGTATGTATGTATGTGTGTATGTGTGTATGTATGTATGTATGTATGTATGTATGTATGTATGTATGTATGTATGTATGTGTGTATGTATGTATGTATTTTTTATTTTAGTAGGTTATTTTACGATGCTTTATCAACAGCTTAGGTTATTTAGCGTCTGAATGAGATGAAGATGATAATGCCGGTGAAATGAGTCCGGGGTCCAACACCGAAAGTTACCCAGCATTTACTCATATTTGGTTGAGGGAAAACCCCGGAAAACCTCAACCAGGTAACTTGCCCCGACCGGAATCGAACTCAGGCCACCTGGTTTCGCGGGTAGACGCGCTAACCGTTACTCCACAGGTGTGGACTGTATGTATGTATGTATGTATGTATGTATGTATGTATGTATGTATGTATGTATGTATGTATGTATGTATGTATGTATAGGTCGTACATGTATATGTATGCTTGTATTGTGTATCTACAGTATATATGTATATATATTCAAAATATGTACAGTGAGTCCCAGTGAACATTCCCAGTGTTTATGTCTGCTACCAGTGACAGATCCTCCCACTATCATACCACTACTTGCATCCGCAAATGTACTGCAGTATTCGTGAATAATTAATTTTTCATTTTATGCAAAGATTGTAAATGTAAGTGTTCATAATTAATGTAGTTAGTAGGCCTATTTTACAACTCTTCAATACAGCGAACAGAAATCGTGCAATTAAAAGTAACAAAATTGACCTTCATAAGCTATAAATATGTCAGTAAACACGAAAAGAAAAGCATATGAAAATGTGAATTTCCACTTGATTTACCAAAAATCATCTTGTCTTTATTCCCTTCCCCACTCTCCATTTAACTTTAAATAATAAAATTATTTGCTCTCAAATCTGCATGAATGCAACAATCTCTTACTTCTTGCTTGACAAAAGATTTACATAGAAGTAAGTATAATTTTGAAAAAAGTCACTGGTCCTTGTGTTGCAAATCTGCTGCTGTTGCAAGCAATCGAGTATAACACCATTTTAAAGGGCACATGTGTGCTAAAGTTCAAATTTGTTTTAGCATTTGTCGTTTGAAATCTATCATTTTAAAATAACCTTACACAATTTCTAGGAATGCAATCCTAAATGTTTTTTTTTGTCTTTACATTATAATCCCATATTTTTCTTCTTTTGCTTTCTTGTTTAACTGTCGAAAAATATAAAATCTCTGTTCTGTAATAAATTTAGATGAGTGCAATGAAATGAAATAAGCCTGCAGTGTTTGATATCAGTTATGTACAGAAGATGGCTAGTTAATTTTCTAAAGCATTAGTATTATTCTTAACGTCTGTGTATGTCTTATTTTGTTAATTCCACAGAATGCTGGAGTAATACATTACATTTTTCGTCAGTTTTAGTGATTATTATCTTAATATCAATAGGTACTGTACATTAATACATGCTTTAGTTGGGTTAATTCAACTATCGATACATATAACTCAGAATGTGTGCCATAACACTAACTACCAAAGAAAAATATTAATTTTTACCCACACAACACTACTAAAACAACCACAAGATTAAAATAATGAAGTTATTTAAGAAGAGTACTAGTAAACAAATTCATTTTATTATAATGGTTTAAGGATGAAAGGGATGAACCATACCCTATATAGTGAAACGAAACATGTAATTGGAGAACCAAGTATTTCTATACTGTTGTGGTTAAGTTAATACTTTGTGAAATAAGAAGAACACTTCTTTTTAATGTTTTTATAGCCAGTGAAAGAAATCATTCCATTTACATGAGTTATGTTCATTCCCGTTGAGGATCTAAAAGCATAACAAGAATAGCATACAGAAGCTCTTTTGGTGTTACTCTTGTGAATAAATTAAGCACGAAAGCTTTGGAATTTTATTATCTAGAAGACAACAGTGAATTTGCCACTGTAAACAGATTTTCAGCGAATGGTAATTTAATGCTTCGTGCTCAATATCATAGCAAAGAGATAAGGGAAGCTGCCAAGAAATTGTTCCGAATACAATCATTACCATTGGCATCATTTTCATGTTTGCGATTCTGCCTCAAGGAGAGGTCGTTCACTTGTCTTATCTCGTTATCTGAAATCACAAAGTGTGAGGTGATAGTGAGTCTTTTTCTCCACCAAATGTGGTCCTCATTTCTTTCTTTTATTACTGCAAACTTACTTTTTGATGCCTTCTAAGAAACATCCTGACAATCAATATAAGCATACTGCATTGAAATGGCTTTCCTCTAACCTATAGTTGCTCATTGAGACAACAGATTGTTTCTGGAGGATGCATAACATAAAAAGGCATGCACTTACATGAAGAAGAAAAGTAGCTCAAATTTGGATATGATAGCATGAATTTTAAATGAATTTTGCTGAGTGAAACTCAGCCAGATTACCGGTAATAAATATTCAGTAATAAAAGCACTGATTGATGTTAATGGAAAACAGAGACATGACATCGAAGAAACGTATGGTGATTGGAAATAGCAGCAAAATAGCAGGTCATCTATATGAAATACTAATGTAAAGTAGAGACTTCGAATGTGAATTCAAACGAATAAGAGATATCAAAAGAAGTAAAGAGACCATCGCTTTTCAGGGAAGTTTTCCTGAAATATTTCACTTGGGCAAAAACAGATGTCTATGGACCCAATCAATTAGAGTTAAATTCTAAAGAACATAACTGTCGAATAAGATACAATCCTCAAATTTTTACTAGCCTTTCTATTAAAATGTCAGTTTTTCCTTTACCTCTATGAATAATTTTGGATTACCTAGTAATGCACAATTTTAAGCAAAATTGTATTGCAAAATGTTGAATAAATGCCGCGTAACTTTCTATTTTTGTTTACATGCTTTCCCTGCTATCCGTATTTATTTATGTATTGTTTCTAAGCACATCAAACGTTATTAAATTAAGCTTTGCTTTCTATTCATCTGTCCACCTTTTCCTATAGGAGAAATTATTATTCACCTCAATTTTATACATATTACATCAGAATACAAGTGTCCGTCCTTTCCTATTTTAATGTTTATATATTTCCTCTGGAAACAACTCAGTGTAATATACTATCGGAAAGCTTCATACGGAGCTAAATACTGTGTTATAAAATAAAAAAATACCTTAGATGGTTAGATGGAGAGGCATATTTAAACTTCACTGCAATGGATTTTTTTTCTCTTACTAAGCAGTGTGATTCAAAAGTCCATCCCCATAGAGAAACTCCGTTAATAGTATAGGTAATAAAAAAAAGGAATGGGGGGGAAAGTTGTTGGAAGTGTAGTTTTCAACCTAATACACTTATCAACATAGAATGCACTGTTGAGGTTGTATACTATACGGGCCTCAATGAGAACGGAAAATAGCGTTTCCAAAACAATTACCTAGAAAATTATTATTTACGATATCTCAATTACCGTACTGTAAAGGTACATTACGAAATGGTGACGATAATTAGCAGCGTTGCCAATCAAAGTTCAGGGAAAACCGTCAGACAATAATGTAATCTCTAAGTCCCTGTGATATCAATGTAAAGAAATATTTCTTTACCACTGTGAGAAGTTCAAAAAATCCGCTAAACCCTACAATATTTATACAAAAAGGAATTAAAAAACTGCTAAATCCTACAGTATCGATACAAAATTGATCAATTTTCTTCGCTACATTATCTAAAATCCGCTAGATCTAGTGGAAAATCCACAAAATGGCAGCACTGAATTAATAGGTTATTTTACGTTCTCATTGAGGCTCGCACGAGTGTACAGCCTCAACTTTGCATTCTACATTGAAAATTCAAGCATATTAGATTGAAAACAATATATTTTCAACAACTTTTTCCTCTTTCCATTTTTCGCTCTCTGCACTAATAACGAAATTTGTCTGTCGCATCGAAATTTTGAATCATCCAATATTCTGATCTGTATATACCTATTATAGAAAAATAAATTATTTGTGTTTGCATTACGAGGTAATATGGAATGCAAGCAATTGTCATAACTTGTTGTGCATCATTTACGAATTCGTAAATTTCTATTTTACCAGACTGACCAGTTTTAGTTAGGCTACATTTAAATTTGTCTCCAGATAACTGTGGTTAATTAGGCTTATTTATATAATAAAAGTTTTCTATTATTCTTACTGCAGTCGACATAAGCGTAAATGCTGCAGCAATTTGGAAAAGCTCAAGGAAATTCGATCTGACTGATAATGATTTTTGATTCTGCTATAATTTCTCCGACGTTTCGGAAGTACTTACTGATTCTGTCCTCAGTATTCTATTGCTTCAGACTTGGAAGGATCGTCTATTATTTAGGGTCCAGTTATTTCAGTAGCCAAGCTTAAAGGGCCAAAAATAATAGGCGAACTTTCCAAATCGAGACTGAATTTGATATCTGTAAATACCGTCAACATGTCGAAAAAATTAAATCTCACACGACTGCAAAATCCAAAATTTTCCTTACAATCTGATCCCTATAAAAGCTATGGTTTTATTATCGTAAATGCCAGATGAACTATTGGAAATTCTCTGAAATGTTCAGCTATGACACAATTGAATATGAATCACATTCTTTCATTTGCTCTAATTTACATTGTTATTGAGGATTTAGACTCTTTTCGCGTTTGCTATTATGCAATGGAGTATCCAAGGTATATCCTTGTGGAGAAAGACGCTTGATCGCGCATGAGTGAGACGGTGATCTGCGACGTTGCAATTCATTCCCCATGGAACACGAGAACTCAAAAGCTGAAAAAGTTTATAGTTTCTTTTTGTGTACTTCGGTGTTTCCTAGGTGATCGAAAATAAGAGGTCCATTATCATTAAAATAAATTTGAGCTTTTCTTAGAGTTTCTCGTATTACGTGTGTGAAGTTCGTTTCCACAAGTAGAATCTTTGTTCACTCCAAAACTCTCAACATTGTTTGTAATTGAGGGTATGTGTTGCACTTGGCGATACGAGATAGAGTTTTTGAGGGAGGAGATGAGTGAAGTTTCGATAATTTTTCGATAAAAAAAAAACTATTTTTTTTTTTAATTAATCAGTGACCTTTCTTTCATTCATAAGTTACGAACAGGTTTTCTTGTCTGAAAATCGACATTTAAAGTCATTTTTCCACATTTTTAACTGCATTAATTATATTCAAATACAAAGTACATCAGGTTCAAACGAATTTCATACTAAGGAATTGAAATTTTTACTGCATGATTTGAAAAATGTTAACAAAATTACATCTTTTTTTTGGGGGCGATAAAGTAAATATTTTCAAAATTTAAAAAATGACACTAAAAAAATGAAAATTTTTAAATTGACTGGATTAAGTTTTTTTTTCAGGTCACTCGCACTTTAAAATTCAAATTATGATTCTGCTATTAAATTATGTACATGTAAAAGCTACTGTACAATTTTTGAGGCTATGTTTTATATTTTGTGACACTAGATACGTTTTGAAAAAGTCAAATATTTTTTGAAAACATTTTAATATCTCAAGAAACTATTAAACTGATATTAATGAAACTTGGGGGCATTATATTAATAACTGGAGGTTACTGTGTATGAAGATAAGCGTCTAACTTAAAAAAAAGTGTATAAAATAGAAATTTCACCCGTTTCATCCGTAAGAAATGTTAAATTTTGTACACAATTTCTCGTGCCTATTTGCTTATTATCACACTATTATGATCTTTTATTATAATATTAAATGCATACGTGACTTCTCCTTTAAATAAAAAGTTGAAAATATTAAAGCAAAACGCCTAATAGGATTTCAATATTACAACAGAAAATAGCAGACTGACGCTCATTGACTAAAGCAGTCTACATCATTTCCATTCTGTTACGGTGCGTGCAGATTAGAGTGACATTCGGAGGCACAGATATACTTTGCGTACTCCATATATGAAAGACTAAGGACAGAAGAGAGAAGACATCAACATATAAAACAAAGATAAACCCTGCGTCTAGTTGTTTCTAAACGAGGTGAACATGCTTTACATATAAATACAGATGTGGTGCTCTGAAAGCTTTTTAAATGCATTTTAACACTTTCAGTCCGGAGTCATTCCCGTGGTTCGTGCACGGGAGATGACACAGCTATGTACAGTACAATGAATAAATTTGCTCTGCCGTTTACACGGCAAATTTCAACCGGACTGAAATTGTTGATATTACAGTGCATTAGTTAATAAGACAGAGAATGAAGAATATTAATTTTCAATATATAACACAGTTCTAGAGTTTAATTTAATTTTGAACTTCTTTAGCTACATCACATCGTAATACTATCTAGTTTTCAGTGCCAAATCTTTATATGTACACAAATAAATGCAGTGTAATACAGCGCAATTAGAAGCAACTGCAACAGAATACTGGGGCGCACTTACCACACTGATACTGCTCTGGACAGCACTGGCCAGGTTGAGGTGGAAGCGCGGTGCAGTTCTTTCCTTCCCGTTCAAGTGGAGTGCCACACTCTTGGACTGCACAGACGATGTCTCCTCTCATACAGTAGCAGTGCTCGCATGGCTTGGGAGTCTCAATTCTAGCTCCATCTGCGTACAACTCGTCATTAAACCGACAGTCCAATGGACCAGGTGTAGTCGTGGTTAGAAGAAGACCAGGAGTAGGTCGCAGTGTGGTCTCAGGGAGCTCTGGAAGTTCTGTTCCATCCATGTAATCTGCAAATATACGCTACGTTAATGAAGAGTTGTAACAGTCAGCACTTTGTTCACTTTATGTTATATTTTTGAAGTTTCTATATTGAAATCTGGTAATGCAGATATTGCATTACTAGTTTCAAGTGGAATCACAATTTGATCATCTTATGACATTTTTAATGAGCAAAATAATACTGGATTGGCAGTTCCCTCCCCCGGCAGTTTCCCGCTCCCCCCTTCCACCCCGAATGCCTTGGTTTCTCCCATATTATCATTGTACTTTGCGGTATTAATGTCATTTCATATGATCAGCTCTGAGGCCACTATGTATTCTAAAACTGAAATTAAACGTAGAGCTTACAGTAAGCTTGATTGTTAATGCGTGATTTTCTTTCAATTGTATTATTATGTTTAAAAAGTTGAAGCCTTGGTATGTTAAAGTCTGCAGTAAAAAATAGTGAATATCGTGCATTTAAATGTAAGAAAAAGTATGTTAAAAATAAACGTGTTGAACTTTTAAGACAAGTATTAAAATCTATGCTAAAATCAATGCAGGATACTAACATACGTATTAAATCTTGCGAAAACAATATATTTTGCTTGACAGTTAATTAAGCATTTTTGTCTGGATGTATTTGATTGAAAATTGTTTTCCTCTTCGTCACTCACCTTCACAGTCATGGTCCTCCCGTCTTATTTATCAACCACCACAGTCATTGATATTCATTATTAGTCACTATAATTCATGGACAGATCCGTCATCGTCATTCATCTTTATTATGCGTAATCGTTCTTAATATTTTATCATCTGCAATCGTAATTCATCTTCATTATTCGGTATCGTCATTCATTAGGCCTACTTATCATCGTCATTCATCTTCATCATTATTCGACATCGTCACTCGTCTTCATCGTCCGTTACAGTCATTGATTCATCTTCATCACTATCCGTCATCGTCATTCATCTTTGTAATCCGCCATCATTCATCTTTGTCATTATCCATGATCATTCATCTAGGTCATTATCCGACTTGTCATTCATCTTCGCCATTATCCGTCATCGTTATTCGTCTTCATAATCCGTCACAGTCATTCATCTTCATTATTCGTCACCACTTTTCATCTCCATTATTATCCGTTATCGTTATATATCTTCATCATTATCCGTCATTGTCATTCATCTTCACCATTACCTGTCACCGTCATTTATCATCACTATTCGTCATCTTTATTATCCGTTAATGTCATCTTCATCATTATCCATTGTCATTATCCGACATAGTCATTCATTTTTATCATGATTCGTCATAGTCATTCATCTTCGTCTTTATCCGCCGTCGTCATTTATCTTCATATGTAGTCATAATCATTTATCATTACCTGTTATCGTCATTTATCCTCGTTATTCGTCATCTTTAATGTCCGTTATAAGCATTTATCCGTCATCGTCATTCTTAATTATGTCATTTCGCGGGTTCAGAATGACAAGGTTCTACCTGACTTTTTTTTTTTTTTTTAGCAAAATTGAGATTTTTATTGCATTGAATTCTGCTACTTCATAGCTATCTACCATATTATTCGTAAATTATATGTTGATATCTCAATTATTGTTCGTGATAAAGTTAGTTTGAAAAGGTTCTTATCTGCATTGGTTTTATTAACAACCAAACTTTTAAAATGCTCTCGTGTAAAAATTTACTAAACACTAGATAGAACCTTGTCATTCTGAACTCTCTATTTGTCGTTATTATCCGTCATAGTCTTCATAGGCTATTTTTCATTATCCGTCATCGTCATTCATAATTACACCATTTGTCGTTACTGTCCGCGATCGTCATTTATATTCATCATTTACCTTTATCATACACACTGTCAAATCCATCCTCTTCATCAAACATAATTAACATCCACCTTCATCACCAGTATGGTCATCTCTCACTTGCCTCCATGGACGTTTTTTGTTTTATTACAATGAACACTCCTGTAACCTGTGACACTGTAATAGGTCAGTAAGAATTTGCATTGCACTCACCACAATCATATCGGACCGGACAGCACACTCCTGGCTGGTAGACGGGTCTGCAGCCCTCTACTTGCAGCGTGCATTCTTGCATAACACAGGCTGTCTTGTTACGGATGCAGTAGCAGAGTTCGCATGGATTGCTTGGGTTTCCTGGCACCTACACAAGGATATGAACATGAATTCTCTCTCGAAATCATTACTAGGCATATTAAATACTTCTGACGCATAAATGTAACACAACTCTACCTGTGCACCATCTGTGTAGAATGTTGCGTCGATAGTGCAACCATAGCTGTCAGGATGACCAAGAGCTGTGGTGGACCCAGTGGGAGCCGGAGGGGTGGTCGCTGTTGTGGAGCTGGTCAGGAGGTGCACTGGCACTGTAACGAAGCAATGAAATTATAGTTTTGTTGTAAAGCTGACCGAAATATTCAGGGCAGAAGGGAAGAAAGAGTTCTTCGCTTTTTCATGTTTTCTTGGTACACGAATTGCCATTTCGCAATTTAAGGCAAATACGTGGCGTATCCTTACTCTTTCTTAAAATAATACACGACGATGTCTCTTACAATGTGAAATTTATCATAAAAGTGATCTATATTATTGACAAACGAAAATCTGTTATGCCAACACATAACAAATATGGTGGCTAATGTATGTTTTTATTGTTTGTCGAATAAATTGGCGTTTGTAAAAATTTATAAATATCTGAGATATTTTGTTCAATATGTATTGTCAATTTTTTTATTTGAATGTATTCCATACCGCGATCAGAGGCTCATAAATGCGAAAATACATTTGAAATGAATAAGCTGCAACATAACAGATTGTAGTAAGGTTAGTCGAACACATACGCGGAATAATATAATAGCCTACATGTTTGTTTATGTTAAGGGGGAGGGGGTCTTTCTGTGCGGCCAAGGGACGAGCCATACCGGAAGCAGGTCGCTGCTGTAGGTTTGTTGTCATCAACTTGTGGGTTACATACTACCAACTTTCGTGCATGAGCAATTATTAACTCATAACTTTTAGTGTCTTGCGTAAATACGAGTTGATTTGGTGATCTCATAACTTTTGTGTTTAGAATTACCCTTTCGTTCCATTGCTATTATTATTATTATTATTATTATTATTATTATTATTATTATTATTATTATTAAACTGTTATTATTAAAAAGAAAATTCCTTACTAAATGCCTTATCTCTCGCATTTCACCTATGGTAAGTTGCCAGGTCTGATGTTACATGCAATCTACGATTGTCAAGAATGTCGTAAGGAGTTTAGTTCAGTATTTCATCAATACATTCGATGAACTACAGTAAAATTCTCTGTAATTGGGACTGATTTCCTCATGTTCAGGCGGTAACGAATTGATATCATCTGGTATGCTGATATTTCTGGAATATAGTTGCAAGATAAAGGGATATAACATGAACAACTCTCGACAACGATGAAGGAACGAAGACTAAGATTTTCATTTTCTAAATATTAAAAGCGTAAAACACTTTCTATGTATTTATAAATTTCCATAATGAATAATTCAATTCCTTAAATAGAGGTATTGGTGAATCACGTTACACTTTTCAGTACTTAGAAGGGAGAAATTTGTGAAAGTGTGAATCCTTACCTTCCGGGCAGGTGATAACAGGACAACATTGGTCAGGCTTCTTTTCAATAGTGCAGTCTTGTCCAATTCCTTTGGTGAACGGACACACGCGCAAATAGCACATGAGCATTCGGTTGTGACAGGTGCAGTTGAGGCAAGGTTCGTTGGTGATAATCCGATCCCCTTCGTCGTAGTGCTGGAAGTTGTAGTAGCAGCCACTTACTTCTGCAAGTAGAAAATGAAACAGTTAAAATTTACAAGTGTTAAAAATGGCGTTTTGCTGAGGAGGGATGTTTGCGAAGCGAGGCCCTAAGCCGAGTAGCAAACCTACGAACAAAATTATAGTTATTTTTAACATATTTTTTTAATATTTATAAATAGATTAGATAATTTAATATTTGCACATTTCAGTTGAAACTGTTTCTAATATCTGGCGACAAATACGGGTATATGAACTATCATTTACGGTATTGATCCAGGTGGCAGGTATGGCATTCAATGCCATCTGGCGATAAGGTTATGAAATATGGCTGAAATTTCAACTCACGTTGGAAAATGAGTAAATTCTGAAAGTGAACCGGAAGAAAAAATATCTGCAAAGAGAGTATTGGAATTATTAGCCTACTAAAAAAATCAAACTCAAAATCAAGGAAGTATATGATAAATATCATGCAGCAAGTTAGTGAAGTGGTACAAGGTAATGTTCAAAGTATAGTGAAAAGATTTTTCCCGCTCATAGGCCTACACACTGTATTTCAAACTGGCTGATTGTTACTTGTTTCACACCAGATGTCACACGGCAGCAATCGCAACCGATCAATAAAGAAGTTCAAAACAATTCAAGGCCTACTTTAAAAAATATATTGTTTTTTGGTTAAGAAACTTATATAAATTAAATAATTTGTTTCAACAAATATTTTATTATAATCGTAACTTTGTGTGCTTGTAACGTGGTGGTCAAATATACTGTAAAGTTATACCCTCTCAAACACCGCATTACTTTGTATATGGGTTTAAAAAGAGAAAGTTAAACATGACTAAGAAAGAAAAACAAAGAAATAAAGAAATGTAAACTAAATGAAAAAAATACGTAACGTGGTGTGCAAATTGTTTTTATGCTCACCTTGTATAAAAGATCAAAATATTTCTACAGTATGTTACATTTCATCAAAATAATGATGGTAATAATAATAATAATAATAATAATAATAATAATAATAGTAATAATTCCACGAATTCACAATGCAGGATCCTTGAGCTGTTCTTGAAATGTTTGTTTAACTTACTGTGGCCGATATTAATTCTGAATTCTAACTCTGAATAGAGCGAATTTGAAACGCAGAGGTCTGTTTCATAAACGTTTACTATAGTATGGGCTCTATTAAATCTTGATTATCACTAGTTCTCTAGATTGTGTTTCATATAACTACTAGAGTTAAATAATTACTATAATATATTTCATCTTATTATGGTATATATTAAATTGTGTTTCATGTAGCCTAACTACAAGGGTGAAAATAATTACTATAGCAACTACTAAGAGAAACTCGCATTACTTTAGTCTTTTACTAAAGTAAATAAAGTGTTTCATATATTTTATTATGGTAATTTTACTTTAGTTAAATGCTAAAGTTTTTTATCCAACTCTGTAATTGACTAAAATTAATTACTAGTGCACAATATTTAAATAAAAGAAAATTATTTAAAAGTATCTTCAGAATCAAGTGACAGTGATGAAGTGATTGTGAAATACAGAATACAAAGAAAATTGAGGCCAAGAACAGAGTTTGATATTGTATTTGAAAATACTTATGAAATCAGTGAACGTTTTAGGTTAAGTTTTCAGTCATTTGAAATTGTACTAACCATGGCCTCCTGTTATATTTACGTGTCATCTTATTAGATACTCTATTTAGAAGTATTTTCATGTAGGCTACAGTCTACTAGAGTAAACATTTTATGAAACCTGAAAATGAACTTTGATAGAAATTAGTAAGCTACTAGTTTTTTTTTTTTTTATGAAACAGGTCCCAGCACTCGAAATTCATGCGTACGTTGTCAGTAGGAGTAAACATTGTATTTGTAATCGTGGATAAGGAATGTTTAAATTCCGTTTACATTTTTTATTTTTATTGATTAATTTAATAAACTGTATACATAAATATTAGGTAAATACATTTTTTTTAATGTTCAAATGTTTTTCCTTCTCAAATGAAGCTAGACAAGACAGCCTGCGTATGTTACGAAAGATGGACTTCATATTATACATTTTATGCTAATACGATTTTAAAATTCTGACTTCCTAACTGGTTTAGGATATGAGATGATCGTCCATTTCAATTTGCTTGGCGCCAAAATACGCGCACGTGCAATGGAATCACTGTCTGTGTCAAAGGATGGAGCAGATGAGATGTCTGATAATAGATGCATATAAAACAAGGATAGAGAGCGACCTTGTCTCAAGGTCGCCATGACGTAATTCTTGCTCGAGGGAGATGGTTTTCGGTTCGTAACACGCGCGGAAGCACAGACGAAAGTCAGGTGCCATTGCTTTCAGTAATTTACCTCCCGCACAATAAAACCTTCAGCCTAAAAACTGGTTATAGTCTTGGCCGATTACACAAAAAAGAATCAAATGGGCGGAAAAGAATCTCTACAGGTGTCATGGCCATAGATAACTATTTGGCAGGTCACGTTATTTCCAAGAAGTTATTTACTGACTATAATGTAATCGTATATGAGGGAATAAATTGCAGTACGAAAGAATGCTCAAAATTTTATAACTAAAATATTATTATTATTTCTCTTTCTAGACTTCTTGAACTTGCGTAAAATTACTGTATATGTATCAAGAAACTATACTCGTACATTTATAGTACCGGTAACAATTTTATTCACGTTGTCATAATAATTATTATTGTATTGTGCAATGCATTGCAATGCTTTCACTAATTTTTAACATTACTTTTATTTTACCTCATTTTTTATTTTTATTCTCTTAATGCTATTGATGTACTACAAAAGAAGCAGCTTCATTTTTGCTGTCTTGAGTTTTTTTTTTTTTTTTTTTTGTCTTTTCTTATGCAATCTTAGTCTTCATTGCCATATAAAATAGCTTTTATTGTTTTTGTCTTTTATAACGATTGGATTTTAATTCTTGTGATTTTTCCACAATCGTTTAATCATGACGATAAATTACAACCGATTATTACCGATGTCCCCAGATGTAATCAATTAAAAATGCCCTGTTCGCTGCAAGTCTGATAGATTTGAATTCCATTTACGGATATTAACTGTTCTTGATATGGAAATACGCAAGAATAAAACTAGGAGATTTGAATTTGGATACGGCCAAGAAAAGGTCCGTGAATTTAAATTCTTTCAGGACACTCTTCGTTCAGGGGTACGATTATTTTGTCTGCTGTAAATCTACGACACCCCTGGCTTATTTCTTTTTCAAAGAAAGCTAAGCTACTTTTAATGACTTTCAACGCCCTCAGGACATGTTACACTAGATAAGATTTTTACACATGAACCTGGGACCGAAGGTTACAAGAAGTCGCATTTTTCTTGATCACGTTCTTAAAATTCACGAACTTACAGATTTAAGAAACTTGGAACTATAACTTATTGGTGTGCGTATTTGGAGTAAGCAGATATTGAGTTCTGACTCATCGTATTTATGTCCTCTGTGTCACGAAGTTTTGGTTTTAGTTATTTCAGTCACATGTTCTTGATGGTGTGGATTTCCAAGCAGCATTCCTCTTACGAGTTATAAACTTGCACAAGTGTACGACATGCTATGAATACAAACTGACACTTTTCCGCATTGCCTAAGAAATGTTGAAATTCTTAGCAATTGTGTGAATTGTATCGTACTATTTTTATATAGAGTACGTTAGGTTACCTTAACATTATATGTATTTATTGAATATAAAACCAGAACAAGACTATTTCACCCGGAGGTTCATTAGAATTAGAGATATATAATTGTAAATCATCTTAGCATGATTGTTTATAGGACTGAATGCATGTCATTTTATAATTAATATTATACAATATGCAGTACATTACAACTATTAATATTATACAACATAAACCAAACACAAGGGTAAAGAAAAACTACATAAGAGAGAATAAAATGTCAGAGTTTTGTAAATATATTACTGTTTACAAAGAACAGGAAGTGTTTGTAATCATGGTTGTTGGTGAGAGTTTGATGAAGTGGTTTGATATATTTAATATTACTTTATGAAATTAACTTACATATTCCAAACCAGTGTAAGGGGGTACGTAAACAGAATAAATTCAACTGTTCATTTTCACATTATAAAAACGAATTTTGTCTGATACTGTACACACAACGATAAAGAAACAAGCTTATCGCTGTAGGAAGTTGAGTTTATGGATTTGAAACCCGTCTACAGTGTGAATGTTTGCTTGATGTCACTGCAGTTTGTCGAGGTTTTTTCGAATAGAGATACAGTGTTGCGCTAATTCTGTATGTATTTATAGTCTAGCATAAAGTCGAGAAAAAGTCCAGATATAGGATAGCTAAGCTTAAGGTCTGCCACGTTTGTATAACAGAGGAGGGAGAAAATTAGATTGATGGAGGCCTTAATTTGTGAATCGTGCATTTGTGTCAATAATCATATGTGTGACGTAGCTACTGGATCGGTTTACAGCAACAAGGATGAAGCTAATAACCATTAATTATAATAATCATAATTATTACCAAGTAGTATGGAAAGGAATTTTCTTTAATTTGAGGAGGTGGGACAAATCCTCTCCATCATTGACTGTTAAAAAAATTAGAAATGGTGTTTTTACTCATACATGAAAATTATTTACATATGAATAAGGAACTATGAAACAAAACAACTTATTTCAAATAACATGTCCTTCTCTTTGACTCAAATTGCAGCTACAAATATAGCGGGCTAGGTTCTAATACCCGACAGGGGTTTTAAGATTTATCTCCTTTCACAGCCAAAGAATGTCCTAGTCTATCATGAAAACAGTCCATTATTTTTCTCAAAGTTACATGACTGATCTGTTCCATCTCATATATTCCATAATCAGAGCGTATCATGATAAACCAAGAAATACTAAAGATCTGTGAATGATTCTCATTTTGAGCATCTGTTGTATAGTTTTGATAGTAATAGAGTTTTGTTTAGTTGTATGGCCTACTCAACATGATTTTATATACTAACATGTCAAGTTTGAAGTCCATAATAGTACATTATGCAACGAGCCTATAATAATAATAATAATAATAATAATAATAATAATAATAATAATAATAATAATAATAATAATGATTTATTTTAGCTGGCAGAGTTAAGGCCGTAAGGCCTTCTCTTCCACTCAACCAGCAAAAAGTGTATATACATATGCATGAACTTACAAAGAATCCAACAATTTGATTTAGATGAGAGTTACATGTATACAAAAGTTATTTACAAATTAAACAACAAAATACTATGAACTATTAATTAAACACTGAAATAAACTGTGTAGCAGAATTAAACTAAAATACATAGAATGTTAATATATTTCAAATAATATTAGATAATAGAAAGAGATTATTACGAGACAATTAAAATACAGCACAATCAGGATGATGTCTAAAGAAAAAAGTAACAATGTAGTCAGTGATAGTTTAAATCAGTATGATTGGAGTGAAATGCTAATAAGGTTATCTTTTAAGCTGTTCTTAAAGGTGTTTATTGTCTTGCAGCCCCTAATACTTAGTGACAAGGAATTCCATTGACGCGAGGTGGATATTGTAAAAGATGATGAATAACAAGATGTTCTATGAAGAGGTATACTTAGCGTGCCACAGATAAGTGATCTGGTATAATGGTAGTAGTTAAGACGCGAGTATGTTTGTTTATGAAACGAGCGCAAGCGAGTTTCATAATTTTCATACGAGCGTCTTAATTACCATTATAGGCACGTTTCATACGACTTTTTATGCTCGACCATATTTCTAACTTGAAATTATCCATAAGTATTCATGTTATGGTTATGTAAGTGAGGAGCGGAACTGACCTAAATTGTGAGATGGTTGCGCAGACGCGAAAGTATTGATTTTTTCCGAGGAACGAATGTGTCATTGATCTCGATATAATCTAGAGACTAAACATGAACATTAATTTTGATATAACCTGGAAATTGATTTAGAATTGAGAACGAGATGACAAATTGAATTTATTTGAATAATATTTACAATTAACGCTAATTATTATAGTAACAGAACATAACCTTCTGCGACAGTATTGGATTTCCAGCCTCCGTGACGCTTCCCTAGTTGTCTTTCGATTGCATATCCGAGAATAATCGAAAACCTGAACTTTAATGAATAGGTGTACTTCAATGACATGCATTAAAGGACTGCTACCAAGTGTATAATTACTACATTTCGGCATGATCGAGCATGAAAACAAGTTTAATAAATAATTAAAATACACGAAATGGGTGAATGGGTAAAATTCCTGCGCATTCATACGTAAAATACAATGGAGATTCGGAATATGTAAATCTTAAAACAGGATGCCATTAAAAAAAGAATAAAGTTTGTCACACTTTGTATGTCTGGATAACTTTTCTCGAACACTGGTATCTTACTGTATATTGGTTTATCTTTTACAGCTTTTGTATAGGCCTAAAACGTTTTTTGTAAAATTAAAATTTAAGGCATTATGAGTAATATTCCATACTCAATGAACACTATACACTATGATGTGATATAATGGTATGGTATACATATATTATATATGATATAACTTAATATACTGTAGGTCTAATGTATATTCTTCGTTACATGTTGTCAATAAGAATTAGGCCTACTTAACCGTCGACGCAAACTCCACGGATTGCTGTTAGTTATTTACTGTGTGGAACATTTGTATACTACGTTAGTACAGTGTAGTATTTTGCCGTTGTTACCACACAGGTATTAATTCATTCATAGTTCTCTGCCCAAGGACAGGTCTTTCACTGCAAAGTCACCATTCTCCAATGTTTACTATTTTCTGCCTTCTTCTTAGTCTCCGCATATGATTAATAATAATAATAATAATAATAATAATAATAATAATAATAATGATAATAATAATAATAATAATAATAATATTGTATTATGATTAAAGGGTTAAATGAAAGAAGAGATAGAAATGTGTATGGAAATCACACCCTATGACTGTTTTCATCCTTTAAAAATTCACTTTGGATTTGCCGAGATTTGAATTGGGTCTCCAGTGTAGAAAGCAGACTCTGTAGCCGTTCGGTTAACCATGAGGTACAATTATATTACACTGACATGAAGTTAAATGCAAAGCCGATGTTGGAATGTGTCTACAAAAACTTGTGTTCGCGTGAGAAAACGATCCTCCACATGTTGTAGAGACTTTCGCGTCAAGGACAACTCGAGTATCGAGACGGATAAGAAGTGCGTAGATTCGTTCAGAAGATGCCTCTTGGGATTGAGTCACGCTTCCGGCTCCTTTTGTTTCATTATCATCGTCGCTGCAAACCTATTCACGTTCCCGCAGCTAGAGTGGCCAGGACTCAATGAAGTTGAAGAAGGATGTGTAATACCAGTGCAGAGGCGCGTCCTTTAGGAATAACAAATAGAGGTTCATCCGAGAGCAAGCGTTATGGATGTACTTTTACAAAATTTTAAAACTCATGCTCTTCCATAATACAAACGAGATTTGTATTTAATGTAGGCTATCCCTACTCTATGTAACGGAGATGTTTGAATGGAAACAACTACCCTATGTAACGATAGGTTTTTCGCCTACATTATAATGACAATTTGACAGATTTAATGTAAAACATTTAACGAACATCAGAGAGCTTATTTTCATTCCATTTAAATTCATTTCTAAAATTCCCAAAATCAAGTGGTAAGATTTTATTGCTAAAAAAATGTGAACACTAACACCATTTTCAGTTCTGAATGGGAGCTTTCGACATTCGATTTTACGTTCACGACATCTGTGCGGAAGTGAGTATCAAAAATAACTTTGTAATCGTTTTGTTTATGAATGACAATATGTAATTTAAGCAGGATATATAATAACAAAATTTGACCAAATGTGACAAATTGTTTTTTTTAAATAAAAATTCACTTTATCTATGTAGATATCAGTAAATAAAACCCTACCATAATATGACGCCAAACAGCTGATCTGTTATTATTAAATGAGCATGCTCGCTTTCTGGACATTTAACTGTAGAAACTTCTTTTCTCATTTTTGCAAAACCAAATTTTCTACATATTTCAATATTCAGAATACAATAACTCTCGCACCGGTAAAGATATTCATTTGAAATTTGCATGATATGTGTAAAGTAACTTAACGAACAATTCCAAGTGAGGACATTTTTATATCTTCTTTTATGAAATATGGTATAAATTTTTAATTTTTTAAAGTGGGATATTAAAGTGATATTTGATGTATGTATTGCGAGTAATTTTACGGCTGTCGCCGTCTCCCGCTTCTCAACTTCCAGGTACTCCGGTTTTGCCAATCGCCCATTTGTAGACCCATGCAGACCATATCCTCCTGAACCTCCTTGCTCCATAAGTGATATTTGATAATTTTTAAAAATTCTCAATGAAGTGTTTTCAAAAGTTCTTCGTTTAGATTTGTTACCCAGTTCATAAGCTTCCATTTGAGTTCAAGAACATGAATTTGTGTCAAATAATGATAAAGTTAACTCGTTTTATATCAATACTATATTTTTCTTATTGTTTTTTACTTTCATGACCCCTGGTTTGTCCAACAATTGAAAGTAACATTTTCACCTTAATTTCGAACACCTCTCATAATTTATAGTTATTTAAATCATTTACAGTACAAAAACTGTGTTTTCATAGGTCCTGCTCCTTAATACACGGTTGCGTACATTTGTCGGCAAAGCAAAAGAACAGTACCGAATGTCAACAAGAGACATGGTCTACATATTTTATCCATGTATTGAGAGTTAAATTTGCTCCGTGTTGATGACCTAATCAAAATTCAAAATTGAACACGGTTACAATATAATTATATGTATAAATTCGCCATTTAAGTGTCAAGGTTTCTTGAAGCACTCTGTAGTTCTATTTCTCGCCATTAAAGTCCTATATGATGTTTTCTTATCATTTTGAAATTATAGCCTTTGGCTTTATTCTTTAGTTAAATAGTATTTCTTTCTCGTCATGCTTTAAGTTATGTAATCTTCTGTATGTATGTTTTAATTTATGTATATAATTTAATAGCAGTAAGTTATTTATACGAACATTCAATCTCTTATTGCCAGCAACAGATGTGTGTAATACGCAGACGACCCTTTTCCATAGAAAATGCATCGCTTTCTTTAATAATCTATATGTAAACCAAGGAACAGCCAAACAGACTGGTTGTTAAATGTTTGGTTGTGGTGGTGATGAAATGGTTCTTATTTTAACGAGGTGCAGAAAGTTAGCTTTTGTTAATTCAAAGTTTCGTCAAGGAAAATTCATCTGATAATGGTAAAACCGGCCGTAAACCTTCTAGCTTCTCAAATTCCCAAATAAACGTGATTCTGTATTTTTTAGTTTATTAAGCTGGTGTCCAAAAATAGGAAATATAATTTGCGTCTTTGAAACTATTATGACCAAACTTAGTGCTCAGTGTAACTCAACACTTCGAATTATGATTATTAAATCGAAAAAGAAGGTCTTTAAAAGTGACCAAAATCGTCTGCAAACCATAATTCCTAAAACGCCAGAAAAAAATAAATTTAATATCTCTGAGTTCCTTTAAATAAAAATGTGACGGGGGATTCACAGAATTCCTGTAAATGCGTTTAGCATTTAGCTTTCGGTTGTGTTTTATTATTATTATTATTATTATTATTATTATTATTATTATTATTATTATTATTATTATTATTGTTACTACTATCCCTTCATTTCTTTATTGAATATCTTCTAGTATATACATCTGTACAAGTACAGTATTTACAAAACAATTACTGTCTTTAATCTGAATGATCCATTGCTAAGCAAGTGACGTCATATATTGACATTTTCCTAACATTTTAATCATTTGAAGTCGAGCGTAAACGTTTCACGTTAAAATATTATAGGAAAACCAATTTCTTTGATTCGTTGTAATTTCTTGAGTAGTTGCATTAACGTATACTTTAATGGAATTATTGTATGGGCTTAGAGTTATTGAAGACTCTTTGTTTCGCTGTACATTAATATCTTAAATTTTCCGACACTTGAAATGTGTCGTCGGACGGACGACAAGGCTTTAATCACGTAGAACTAATATGACGCCTCGCCACCATATGAAACCGTATCGAATATGGATTGTCCATTTGTTCGTAAAATAATGTCGCCGAATTCGCCGTGCCACTGCGGCAACTTCTTCATCACAGCAGTATAGCTGGTAGTAGTAACGACGCTATGCAGGCAGACTTTCTAGACACAGTTACTCTACTGCATGTCTATATTAGAAATGTTACGAACGCCTTGAAACTCATATTTCATTTAGATAGACAACTCAAAATGTTGTATAATTCAGGCTGTTAATCAGGCTGTTAACCCTGAAGATCAGAATTTAAGAAAAATCTGATAGTTACGCAAGACTTGCAAGCCCTCAGGCGAACTCATTCCTGTCAACTCTGTCTCTCAGAAGTTTGAGATAAACAAAAAATATTCTAGCAAGCTGATAAAAATCAGAGAATGTGATAAAGTTAAGCTTAGTTAAAATACCGTTTGAAAACACAACTTGGTTCCACAGATCGCTTTGAAGTCACTCGCGGGCCCCCGGTTGGGAACCGCTAGTTAGAGTGTAATTAATATTTTGAAGTATGTCATTATTATCCTTGTCCAATGATTTATCGGCGTCGCGCTGTAGCGTTGTGTGAAGTTGGTGGTCGCGGGTTCCATTCCCAAAGGAGTCATTGGTCTAATGCTTTCTTCTTCCTTCCTGTGGTCTGGTCCTGAACTGGACTCCGCAGGAATGAGTATCACTGAGTTTCCTCAAGGGTTGAAGATAGCAAGCATGTATGACTGACATCTCAACTAATACCTTTATACTCTATCAACCTATGCTTTTAGTAAATAAATACCATATACAGGTGGTAAGGCATGTTTAAACGGAATTATATTCTAGGAGAGAAGAGATAAATCGTAGGACGGAACATTCTGCATTCAAACTGTCATTTTTCTGGTTTTTATGTCTTAATAACGAACAAGAATATTATTTTCACAAGTTGTTTATTCTTTGTTCCATGACATAAAATTTAGTTTAAAAATATAATAACTAGTTGTTGACACTTGTCTTATACAGTTGTAGTCATTTGGCTAATCGTTAAACCTGGCAGACGAGTTGGTCTATGATAGAAAGATAGATACAGAAGGCCTACTCATACAGTTCCAGTTTCTGTTTGTGGTTTTAAAATTGGAAAAAGCTGTAAATGAGCCCATAATATAACCGCCTTTAATTGTTTGAGGCCTCGGGAGTTGTATAGTTATTTATTCGTTTATTGGCTTCTTTATTTTTGTAAGTAGGCAGTTAGAAGAGTGAATTTACTTTTTATTACCGTCCATCACTAGGAGGGGAAATAGCCGTTGCGAAGAATTCATAACGCCCAAAGTTTCGCTAGATGGCAACTGAGGCGGTAGGTACGTTTGCTTGCTTATCCGGAGTTGCGTTTAGGCTTCTGATTACCTGGTTGGGTTTTTTCTGAGGTTTTCTCCAACTATAAGACGAATGTCAGGTAATCACATGGTGAATCCTCGGACTCATGTCGCCAAATGCCATCTCACTATCACCAATTCTATAGATACTAAATAACAGTTGAAACAGCGTCGTTAAATAACCAACTAAAAATAAACTACATCTCTGGAAAACATGTACCTATATTAAAAGTTCCAAATATGTGTACTGTAATTTCCGATTGGATAGAGTAAAATTTTGAAACTTTTTTTGTAGGGGTCGGCCCCGCCCGTATACGATCTTTACAGCATAACACGCTAGTCCATTCGACACCCGGAAATTAGGATCGTGTAAAGTTAACATTGTATGTAGCAGTTTGCCTACTACATTAGGTGAAAAGTGGCTGGTGTCGCGTTGCGATCATATTACTACCGGGTAAAGTGCATCGACCGTCCAATCCCTGTGAAATTGGATACACTCTTAGAAGTTTTTGTCTTGTTAAGAGGTAAACGGCGTTTTGCATATGAAAATAATACCGTATTCTTGGAGCTCAGCTGTACTCAATCTTCTTATAAATGGAAACGAAATTTTACTCCTATCAGATTCTGTAAGATATGTCGTTAACAAGAGAGATTATGAATAAGATTTCCTCCGTGTGCTTGTGGCCACACTTGTGACCGATGGGTGGCTCAAAGACACGTTTCTGTCCAGATCAATAGTCTTCAGCCCTGTTGAGAAAGGACAGAATTCAAATAAAAATGTTGAAGTGGTCTGGATAATGACTCTCAAAGGTATCCTAAATATGTACTATAAGAAATGTTTACAAATAAATAAATAAATGAATAGAAAAAACTCCAAATGATTAAAAAGTATTCACTTCTTAATTGATGAGTTATTTAACTGAGTTAATAAGAAAGCAATAAATTTTCAAGAAACCATGACTGTGAATTAGCCTACATACCCACATTATGTTATACATTTGGAAAAAAGCAAAACTGCCCCATTAGTGGCTCTTAGAGACTCTTATGGTGGAGAATGTTAATGCTCCCGGCTCCGGAACCAATCGGTACTGAGTGGTAGTAGGGATGTTAGTCCTACTTGCTGGTATCTATGGTACTCACTTCTGTTAGGGACTTGAGCAGACCGTAGGACCATAGTGCGGCCAGAAGAATTAGTGGCATAGTTGCGCCCCTCTATCAATTGGGAGGCCTAGGCATGGCATAGTTGCGCCCCGAAGAGATCAGGTAGCAGAATGGACTTGGCATAATTGCGCCTCGAAGAAGTCAGGTAGCAGAATGGACATGGCATAGTTGCGCCACGATGGGCATAGTACACACGAAAGTGATTGTCATAAAATAAATAAATTAGGCCTACTTAAAAAATATTATACTGGTAGAGCTGCACTGAAATCAGGTAGCATATGATCAATTTTGCTATTTAAAATAATACTTTTTTAAATCGATCACACACAATAAATGAGCTGTATTTTTTGTTTGTACACCGATATCTTAACCCTGCGGTACAGGGTTTCGCAAATCGAAACTTAGAACCATTGTGAATTTAACTCTTTGCCCTTTTCACTAAACATAACATTAATTTTAAATTAACCTCACTATACGCCACAGATGGTGTAAAAATCACTAATAAAACGTCAAGATTGCTAAGGCCCCATATTCCAACGACTTACTGATTTGAATATGTCGGCTAATAAAGTACTGCCAACTTCATGGTGTGCATTTTAACGGTAGGCTATCGATAATCACTGCATAAACAGTAGAAAAACAGTTAATAAAATACTGCCAACTTTATGGTGTTCATTTTAAAGGTATCGATAATGAATATTAAATCGAATAAGAAATCAATAAGATTGGTTGATTACGAGTCTCGAGTTCCCGTAATGTCTTTTTCTCTACCTATTTCATCGGAGCGCAACTATGCCATGCCCCTTTTCTCTACCTGATGGAAACGGGGCGCAACTTTGTCCACAAAACAGGGACCCTTTTTTATCTGCTGTATCTTATCTGACCGTGAGGCGCAACCATGCCCTGCCCAAATTAGATCAATGGAGAAAATTCATTGGATCATCGATAGTCGAATCCGCGAGCTTTCGACTTGCAGCGCAATGCCGTAATTGCAATGCTATCACGCGTCCCCACACATTCGGAAGATCTGCAAAAATAAAATTTGGAGCGAATAATTTTGAGAGAAAAATTGTTCCGGGGCCGGGTATCGAACCCGGGACCTTTGGTTAAACGTACCAACGCTCTACCAATTGAGCTACCTGGGAACTCTACCCGACACCGATCAAACTTTTCCCTCTATATCCACAGACCTCAAAGTGGGCTGTCAAACGTCAAACAATTTTTCCCTCAAAATTATTCAAATCAACTTTACAGGGAGTTATACCTGAAAGCTTGATTTGCATAATACACGTCACTGTTCGTTAACAGAAAACCACAATTTAAGTCACACAGAGTTAGTGTGCACTCAATGTTGGTTGCTTGACGTTTGACAGCCCACTTTGAGGTCTGTGGACATAGAGGGAAAAGTTTGATCGGTGTCGGGTAGAGTTCCCGGGTAGCTCAGTTGGTAGAGTGTTGGTACGTTTAACCAAAGGTTCCGGGTTCGATACCCGGCTCCGGAACAATTTTTCCCTCAAAGTTATTCAAATCAACTTTACAGGGAGTTTGCAAAATTTGGAGCGCTTGATGCTTCCTTAGACCTGGAGTTCAAGACATCGGATCTAGATGAAGTAGCGGTCAAACGATATTAGTAAATAAATTGGTTTTCCATGACATCTCGTAGGATCTGTTATATTTAACTTAGTTATTTAACGACCCTGTATCATCAACTACTAAGTTAATTAGCGTCGATAGAATTGGTGATAGCGAGATGATATTTGGTGTGATGAGGCCGAGAATTCGCCATAGATTACCTGACATTCTCCTTACTGTTGTGGAAAAGCTCGGAAAAATAAGCAACCAGGTAATCATGCCAAGCTGAAATGAACCTACGCTCTAGAGTAGCTCCGTTTGCCGCCTGAGCTACGCCGCGCCGGAGGCTCAGGATCTATCACGATTGAACCCATTCCCTTTAGTGAACTGCTGTCTCTCTAAACCGTATGGGTAGTAAGATACATTAAAGATGATATATTACAGTTATATGAACACTAATAAATGCAATAAAATTATTAAAGAAATTAGTAATAGTCAGATATGTTTCGGAGATGCTTCTCCATCTTCAATGACTATTACTCATTTCTTTAATAATTTTATTGCATTTATTAGTGTTCATATAACTGCAATATATCATATTTAATGTAGCTTATCAAATTTATGAATACTGTATAATTGACCTAACATGTGTGTTTTCTTGGTATATGAAGATGCTGAAGAAAATCACGATAAGTCTCTAGAATGCCAGCTTCCTTAAATCATTCTCTGAAGCTACCACGCTGCGGGCTCTTTGCATGCAACAGAAGTTATATAGTTAAACAGTCATTATGAGTTGCGGACGAAAATTCTTTTCGGCTAATGATGCTTCCTTGTCGCTATTGCGCAACACACTTCTATATAAAACAACATTCCTATTTTTAAATAGGCTTTTGTGTTGGCTAAGCCCACTCCGACGATGTCCGTTGTGCGGAACAATATGGCTTCCTTGTTCTGCAGAACCTTCCTTTATACAAAAATGTTTACACAGACAGAATTCTCAATAGGTCCTTCCTTTTGGTCTAATGTTTGCGATGAACAATGCTGACGTCATTATTCGATTAATACCGGTTCTTGCAAGGTCGTACAAAAGTGATAAGTCTTCATCATGCCAGTTAAAAGCACAGGAACACTTTTAATAGCAAGTTTTGGAGCCGAAATGCACAACCGTAATTGACGGTTTGCAAATATCTTTCTTTGTCAAGGTCTTCGCGACTCCTGTAATTGACTTTACATCTCTTAAGTCTGAGAATCAGAAGTTTAAACATTCTATCAGGAAATTAATCTCGAGAATTATTCTATCATACGCATTAAGTTACGCGCAGTGAATCATTCTGTATTTATGTAGTGACGTAATAATGTTAATTTGAAAACGACGTAATCTTTGCGACATCAGGATTCAACTCATGAGGTTTCGTAACATTTTCATAAAAATCTCAACGGTCGACTTATTTTGTGGTGAAGGGGTGTCTTCCTTCGCAATTGTGTTTCATTTCGAAAGCAAATTGTGCGTGCTTAAATTGCGAATTTTCAGCACTACAGAATAGAAACAACAAATAGTAGGACATTGCAGAGAGATTTGATATATCAAAACAGGATAGCTGCATATTTACATGACAGTATGTTGAGAAATAGATACTTTAATAAAATATCGGAAGTTAAAGAGCTAGAAAATCAATAGCGCATTAGACAAAATAGTTTGTACGAAGGTAATAATTATTTTTTAGAATTTTTGGAACTGACAACATTAAAGAAAATATTCGATTTTATCAGTTGTGACCAGATAAGATAGGGGAGACTCGGCTAATTCCGCAATATAAGAAGTAAAGCTATCATATTTTTATCAAAATGTTTATTGAAAAATATTATTGAGATATGTAGATATGGACGAAACCTTTCATTACCAAATGAGATAAAGAGACCTATTAAAATGCAAATATTCAGTATTTAGTTGTACATACATTACAGTTGAAAAAGAACAACTCGGGTAATTCCGCAACATTGCAGATAAATCCGCAGTAGGACTTGGCTAATTCCGCAGTAGTAAATAATTATGAAATACATTATGAAAATAACATAAAAGGAACAATTATTTATATGTAACAATGCTCACTTTCTTCACAGCTGTGTAGCAAAACACGAAAAACAGCCAACTTTAGACGTTTCACTGTATTGCCGACAGAGGTGTCGACCAATATCCTTGATTTTTGTGTATAGCACTGCAGAGGACATGCCTCCTATTGACAGCCTCTCAAAACTTACGTTCACGCTATTGTAAAGCCTCAGTAAAATCATACTGTATATGCACTACTACGGAATTACCCGTACTGCGGAATTAACCGAGTTTTCCCTATCAGCAAATAAGACATGGCATATAGACTACCACAGAGATGAATAATTTACAAAGTGGCGGAATGAATTGAAAGTATTCGTTTCATTGAAGAGAGGGAACAGATTTTTGAAAATAGCAAGAGACTATTATTTCACAAAAAGGAATAGCCCTATAAAGTTACACAAATAAGGGAACTACTATGGTCCGATCAGCATTTTAATAGTGTTACAAGCGTGAGCAATAAAAAGTAACAGGGGATTCATTGAATCGCTGTCATTGCGTGAAACGTTTATACTGTTCGTGATTGTTATTGTAAGCATGATTTGAATTGTAAGGATGTTTGGAATTTGAAAACAGAAAGATATTTCTTCTCATTTCTGTTTTTATACTTCCCGGATTTAAATTTAACAAGGGAAACATTATCATTAATTACGTCATAATCGCTTCCTTATTCCATGAGGCCTGATCTCGAGACGACAATGCAGTTGATAGGTGAAACGATTCACAGATCAGTGAGGCCAATGAGTTGAAATTGTAATGAATAATATGTCACAATTAATGCTACAAGTTAAGTATTTTGAATTAATTAAAATTAATTAATAGTTTTCTGCCTAGTGCAGGTCTTTCACTGCAAATCCAGAATTCTCCAATCTTCCCTGTTTTACTCCTTTCTCTTAATTTCCGCAATGTTGTCTATAATGTGATATCGAATTAAATTAACTATTTCTGTCGTGTCTCTTACGCAGAGGGCTCGGGTTCGATTCCCAGTCGGGTTGAATTTCCTGGTTTAGGTTTTCAGGTTTTTCCTTCAACCGTAAGGCAACTGTCAGGAAATTCGGGTGACAACATCACTGTATATTGCCGGCTTCATTCATTACTAAAATCATATTCATAACAAATGAATAATACGTCTACAGACACCATCAGAACCAGTCTCAACAATAGTACACAGGCCTTCGGATTTCACCCAAAAGATTAATTCGCGATTTGACTAGAAATGTTAAAAGGAGTATAAATAACAGCAAACAAAAATAAATTCATTATGTCACATTCATTTGTTTTCGTTTTATATTTTATCACGTGTGGCTGGATTCCAAACTAGTTTTGAACATATCATAATTTCAGTTGTCCAACACCTGCTATAGGCTAATTAATGATGTCACCGTATTAACAGAAATTGTGACCAGATTTCTCGAATATTAAGCGCATAAACGTTAATAGAGAAATTGGACAAGGAAGAGGAGAGCAAAGATGAGGTTAGGAGAAAGTGAAGGAGGAAAAGTAGTAGATGATAGAGGAAGAAGAGAAAAGGAGGGTCATGCTAATTTATAAAGTACTAGTTTCGTACAAAATTGCTAAAGAAAGGATACGAACCAGAGATTCTACAATACTATGTGAACATTATTCGTCTCCCATACGCTTGGGAATCACGTTGCACAGGTCATGACCCATCGCGAGTCTGTGCGAGAAGTAATGGTCATCTCAGCACTTTCGATTAAACTGAAGAATATAACGTGCCGAATATAATTTGAGAGGAACGCGTGAATGTAAAAGAACGGTACTGCAAACATGACGCCATTCATTACAGACGATAGCTCGCATGCCGCCGGCACTCGGGCTCTGTGCCTGATAAGAAGTTCGCACCGCCGTGCCGGTTTCAAAGTGCGTTCCCATCGAGGGATCTGCTAACGGTCTGCAGGGAACACCGGTTCTCGTTGGGTTGGGAAGGGTCATGTATGACCACCTTTCTTTGTTAGAGGTCGTATTAATGATTATGTTTGAATATGACTCTTCTATTGTTCTATACCTGAAGACTAGGGCGCCAGCGCCAACTTCAGAATTGTCATACGGTTTCCTTTATTTGACTGTCGTCTGCTGTCCTTTCCGAATACGGTGCAGTCAGTATTTCCCATATATTTATTTCACTCTTTGTTATTAAAATACAGTTAAATTCGCAGTCTGTTTGAAATTAAATACAAAAATAAATTCAGAATAATTGGCTGTAGCATGTCTGCAGAAGAATAACAGAAACATCATTTAATCACAGACCAAGAGACAGAAGCGGTTTCCCGCTAGATTTCGTGTATTTCCTTTGATAGTTCCGCGGAAAAGATTTATCAAATTTTGTGTTGGTAATATAGGAATTTGCGATTTTTTTAACAACTACAACTGCAAAATAACCCTATTTTACATACATTAATAATATATAAATTCAACGACTTCTGTGCTCTTTTATAGCGGGTTTCCAACAATCAATATTTGAAACCACTGATCAGGAACACCCCAGAAAAAGGCTGAAGGACCAATTGAAGATGTGACAGTTTCATAAATTACGGAAGATGTATCTGTGGAGTGGATGTCACTGTATTCTAGATACGCCGTGGCAAAGAGGATGTACAGATCCAGAAACAAAATTCATGTGGCCCGAAGTTTGTTTCTGGGTGTGTACGTTGATTAACTTAGTGAGCATGAGTCTGCTTCGGTTTTTGTGACACTGATACCATAGTCTAGTATATACAGTCACGAAGGTTGAGTTGTGAGGTTGCTAGGAACAATAGACTGTGCCGGTACTATTTCGCATTGTCTGTAATGAGGCGATATTAGCGATCCTAGTGGTTAGCAACTATCTATGAATGCATATTTACTACGTATTGAGCTTCGTGTCTGTATATACTAGACTGTACTGATACCCTCGTAGGCATTTTGTCTTCATATGTGCGATGAATGCTACGTTTGCACCATACTTTTGCATACTACCCTGGAATCTATCCATCTTTTGTGCTTCCCTTCCTACGCGCTCCCTATACTTTTCAATCATTCCATTACTTCCGAATGTATTCTGTTTGTGCGTCCAAACCAGCGAAGTAGGCCTATTTTAACTTCAATATAATCCGAAATTAAATTTGTCTTTTGCTCATATTTTTTTGGAATAGTAGCATTCCTTACCTTTTCTTTCCACAATAATAATAATAATAATAATAATAATAATAATAATAATAATAATAAATATTATTATTATTGCTAGTACTTCCCTTGCTATGACTTAGGTGATAGCTTCGCTGGTTATAAGATCCAGCGGCCCCGAGTTTGATTCCCAGCAGAGAACTGAAGATTTATCTAGCTCTTATAAGGACAAGGATTGAAGTTTGTCACTTATCTTATTTGTGAATGCTACCTAAAGCGGTAACCTTGCGTAAGATTAAATATATGATTAAGTAGGCTCCCTATCTGTGAATGTCTGGTCCTGTTGCACAGTCCTCAATGAGGGCGAAACGAACCAAAAGATCCAAATCGTGGAATTTATTATATTATTATTTATTTATTTATTTGGAAAACTTCGTTAAACTTTTAGCGTCCTCCATGAGGAAGTTGCCTAACTGACAAATCTTGCCAAACGTCAAAGAAGAATGAAACAAGTGAGATACAGAATATTAGAAAAATTAGCAACAGTAATTAAATTTATTATTATTATTATTATTATTATTATTATTATTATTATTATTATTATTATTATTATTATTATCTTTTTATGTACACTGAAATTTCTTTTTGATGAATATATTGTTTAAATTCTTAACTAACACTGGAAATTAAGAATGAGCGGCACTCTAATATGAAGTCAGAATAGCACAAGTAGCCGTTTGGCACACAGGACTAATATAATATAGACACACATATATAGTCCTTTTGGTAGGGACGTAAATCCTTACTTCCCACTGCAGGAAATCGAATTCCGCTCTGCTGTGTTTATTGCTGGGAACGTTAATCTTTCAGGTACAACGTAGGATGCAAAATTTAATGTGATTTATTTTATGTGCAAACATTGCTATTTGCAAGTTCATCCGTGTTCACATCGTTAATATAAATATATATATATATATATATATATATATATATATATATATATATACGTACAAGAGACAGAGAGGTACCATTTCCATTACGGCTCTAGAAGCAGGAGGAGATGGGAGTGAGGGAGGTGAAAGGTGAGGAGGGAGTTATGCTCCAGCCGTCTTTCCTAGGAAAGATTCTGTTGTCAATATTGTGTAAGGTAGTGGGCCTCGAAGTCTTTTTGCAAGTTATGACGCAATGGAACATAACATAATTGCAATTATTGTAATTGTGAAAGTTGAAAATAATAAAAATGCTTTTAATTTTTGTACTGTCATTTTGTGTAAATTTATTGAATTACAAAATGCTTTATATTAGTCGATATTTTCAGGCGTGTCATTAACAGAGCCCGTTTGTTAAAATTACTGAATTTTCGTGGCTGAAAAATATGACTATCTCAGCCAAATGTTATTATAAAATTACAAGATTTGAAAATGGAAGTCCTAAAATATAACAGCAGTTTTGGCCAAGATTGTACTTGAATATCTTCATTCGTTTTAAATAATGATTACGTAAGAATATCAATTAAATAGTCATAATTAGACAAAGAGCCACCGGCGTGGCTCAGTAGGTTAAGGCGCTTGCCTGCCGGTTTGAAGTTGCGTTCGGGCGCGGGTTCTATCCCCGCTTGGGCTGATTACCTGGTTGGGTTTTTTCCGAGATGTTCCCCAACCGTAATGTGAATGCAAGGTAATCTATGGCGAATCCTCGGCCTCATCTCGCCAAATATCATCTCGTTATCACCAATCTCATCGACACTAAATAACCTAGTAGTTGATACAGCGTCGTTAAATAACCAACTAGAATAATTAGACAAAGGAACATTATGCACTAAAAAGCCCGAAAATATTCCTGCAACTATGCAGTAAAAACTGTTGTAATATACGCTATAAATTGAAACACATGCAGTAAAATATGCACTTTAGAGGTTTATTTGGTTTAATAACATGATGTAAATGAAAATAATTTAAAGTAGTTATTGTCAAAGAGCCATCATCATTTTTACTAAATCTGTTTTTTCTGTAAATTTATTAATTGCTCATTTTACATACATATTTGAATTTGTTCATTTCTAACTTTCCAACTTTTTTTAACGTTTTGACTTACACGTAATTATTATGGCAGTAGACAACCAACGATTTCTTCAGGTACTCTACTGTGAAACGCCTGCTATTATCTGCCAGAATTAGTTTAAATACCCGGAATGATCTCTTGACATCACATGATGTGACTGGTACATACTTGTAAGCAGAATGTTACGAATTTCAGTGATTGTTTCACATTTTCCATTGAGAATGTCGGCAACTTGGAGCATTTCTTTATAGCCAGGATTATTCTCTAACACATGCTCAAATTTTGCAGCCACTGCTTTATCTTGTGATCTAGGAACTGCTTCCAGTGAGTCTTTTACTTTTTGCACAACTGCAAGGGGTTCTGTTATGGGAGTACCCACGTTTTCCAGCATGGTGATGTTGTTCTCTATCATGGAGAAGTTAACAGCAGCCTATAAGACAGCTCGTTCCGGAAATTCTGTTCTTACAACATTTTTACATTTCTTGGGAATTATTCTTATTTTTATCACAGAGAAAATTTGAAATTAGATAATACAGTAAATCGGAAAAAACAAGGAAAGATGTTAGTATATGCTTTCAAACATGTAAAATAAAAATATATATGCATTTAAAAGAGAAGACCCTCGAAATATGCATTTATGCAAAATAAAGTTGGCTTCGTTCGAACGTAAAAACCATGATCGGCAAAAATTCACTTTTACTTTCTCAATATGCAAAATCAATAAAAACATGCAATTTCGTGAAGTTCCGCGATCTAGTCATAATGTGTTAGGAATCAATATCTCAGAAAATACTAAAGCAATGGGCTCGATGGATATATATAACAATATATTTAGTAATAAATCAGTGAAGTTTAAAGTATCTGGACAACTAGAAACCACATGATATTAATTTTCCTTTGTGTAGACTAATTTGCATATTTTTTTCTTTTAATATTGACATATCCTGGCATAATTGTCCAAGCAAATATAATCATTTTTTCCCAATTATTACTGGTGTATATGCCTCTGGAAAATTTGACTATGAGAGACTTAATACTTTTTGAGATAAAAGTACTTAAAAAAATTGAAATTTTGAGAAACAAGCGCTTCATAACTTGGCGTGGCATTTAAAGATTGTCGATATGCGGCCATTTCAAGGCAATCAAGAATATTTAAAATATATAAATAACCCATATACAAAATCGTTCAAAATTTAATAAGAAACCTAATTTTAAAACGATTTTTTGGTCAATTTGACATATAGGTTCCTTTAAGCAAGATTTCAGTAGATGAACTACACGAAAATTCTATGCGTCATCCTATCATTTTGTACATTCTTATATCTAATTCTCTTAGCATTTGTGCTGCCAACACGATACTCGCCGATACGTGGCTGCGGGCAGCGGTTCTGTTGCAGATAACACAACTCGGTTATACTTTGTTATATGGACTATATCGGTTGAGCAACATCAAGTAGCAACTTAGAAGTGTGGAGGTCGTTGGACCATCTTCACCCTGACGGTCGGTCATCGGGAGACAATTCAAGTGTAGTGGAGAAGAATCGCATCCGGTGCTGGTGTGAACAACGGGGCAATACACTCTACTGGGGAGGGGTGTCTAAAAACACGGAACTAGTATAGATTGCATTGCCGAAGAAGCAACGTCCTCGTAACAAGTTGGATGTTAAAAGCGTGGGAATGGAAAAAAAGAAGTATGATGGAAAAAAGACAACGGGAGGAAGAGGAGAAAGAGAACTAACTGGACTGAGGAGACTGTGTAAACGTCATCAAGGCACTCTGCTCAACCTCGACTTAATTCGGTTTAAGATAAAATGTGGCCCTGATCTTGTTTGACAAAACTCTTCGTGTACCGCTACTTGTTCCCACAACTCGTTCACATGTCTCCTAATTACGATATCAGCATTACTATCCTGTTATAATACTCTTCCACAAGTTCTTTTTATAGTTTCATGTGAATTTTTGGAAACAAACGGTAACCTTGGGGAAAGTTTGCATCATGATGCGTGATACGGTATAGCGGTACGCAGATCTTGAGTGCATAAATGAGTTCAAATTGCAGTAAAGCCTGAGAAGACATTGTCATCATAGTTTCATGTTTGTTCTCATGCTTAGTCATAGCTGAAGTCATTCGAGGGCTTCTTATCAGGTGGACCGCATTATTCTTTCTAAGGGTCCTATGGGATTACTTACAGTTTCTACCAAAAGTTTAAGGACACCCCTTCAAAAGTGATGGTTCACTCGTTATAATTATGTGAAATTTCCTTATGTTTATGAAAGGACCAAATGACTGTGAAAAATGAAGTTTTTTTTTACTGCAAACCCAATCTCTCTATCTTTCAAACTGTGGATTACATAACAATTTTTCTGTTATAAAAACTTGCTGAAAAATTACATTAGAACTGAACTATAGATTAAACCAAATGCAAGCAAGCAGATAAGCGGAAACAAGACTCGAGGTATGACGCGTATGAATTTGTTGAGGACATCAACAACTACAGCGACACACGCTAGGAAGAATAACAAGAGTGACATAAGGAACATGGGTGCTAGGAAAGAGATGCGTGGAGATAAGAAGCTGATAAACGAATCGGAACACGTTATAGGGGGGGATTAAGGCAGGCAAAAAGGGCGTATTGAGTAGAAGATAAGATTCGGCAAGTATAAGTAAAGAAGAAAGTGCAGAAAGTGTGAGTGCAGTAGCAGAACAAACAGCGATGGAAAAAATTAGTAACAATGTAGAAGAGAATATCAATAACAATAAAGACAGAAATATGGTGGAAGTGAACAGTGCTGAAAAAATTGATCCAGAATCATGGAAAGTGTAAATGGATGGAATGAGGGGGAAAATAGATATACCGGTACTAATAAATGAGGTAAGAAAGGAATGGGTGTGAGGGCATAGGGAATAAGACGAATGTTTTGAAACCTAGTAAATGGAAATAGTGTTACGATAGTATAGAGTAAAGGGGAATAGGGTAATACTGTATAGTAAACAGTAAAGGGGAATGATATCAATGTAGGTAGTAAAGGGCAAAGGGGAAAGAGTAAAGGAAAATAGTGTTAATATAGTAAATAATTAAGGGGAATAGTGTGAATGTAGTAAAAGGTTACGCATAATAGTGTTAATGTGATGTGGTTTGTTTCAGTACGTAAACGGAGGTGATAGTTGAGAACAAAAGTGGTGTTTGATCTGTTGAGTGGAAAAAATTCATGATTTTAACAATAGGAACAGAGAAGAGATAAGTAAACGATGAGAAAAAGTAATGAGTTGGCAAATAATGTAATGATGAGTTAGGATGTTCCCCAAAATACGGGAATGTGAAGGTACACCATGACATGATAAATGCTGTTTGACTAATAAATATCATATCATAGGCTATCATAGATTAAACCCCGGTCTCTGAAAGGAATGACAACTGGATTTCTCGTTGTAGCTTGTTCAGCCCTGCTCTGCATACAATATTTGCTACATAATGACATGCCACATAACATATACCTCTACAACTCTGAGCAAGCAAAGGGATTCAGGAGCCCTCACGTTTCTCAGTTGCCTACAGACATGCTTCTTTGCCTTCCACGCCACATTTTGTTTATAAATCCACGGAGGAATAAAATCCTGTAGCTTGTATAAATTGCACTTATGATTATTTTATACCGACTGCTACGCCGTATTAAACATAAATAAGGCCGCCAGCTCCTGGTAGCTTACAGACAATAGTTCTTATTGTGGCAATGAACGGGTCATTATATTTATTACATTATGTTGAAACACCTGCGACGGAACATAAAATGTTAAATTTCCCATAAAATCCATTTTATGCATTTTCAAGTTAGTAAAACAAAAGTTCCATATTCTAAATGTAATAAAATGTTTTTTTTTCTCTCTACAACGACGGTTACTCGTTTGCTGTTAAAACATCCGTTTCATCCTTTCAATAAAGCATTTATGAATATTGTTTAGTAATTGTGCGTCCTGAGGCGTGAGATATTCCAGAAACGATCGACAGACGACAATAAAACACAAGTCAAATGATGGGAGAATGGAGAAAGTTGAGCAGTATTAGGTATAACCATCTATCGTTGTTAGGACTGCAGCACACAAAACGTTGTGACCGTACCACCCCCAGCATTGTGAGGGAGGGGGTATTTTCCTGCAGCCTGACCCCCTCTTGTCCCCGGTTGTATTTCATATATCATATTCATGAAGGGAAGCTGGAAAGTTTCCCTCTCTATTCATGTTAGGGGACATGAGGTAAAGAATCTACAGTCTCAGACACCGAACAATCTAGGAAGGAAATTGAATTTCCGTTGTCCTATGTGAGTAATCTAAAACCGAATGTATATAATCCTATCTGGATGTTATATCAAAATGGATGTCATTTGCAATTCCTTTTACACATGCCCGAAGTGTTAATGTTGTCATAAATCTTCATATGGGACCGCGACAGCGATATTCTGGTAGAAGTAGACTTATATAAGAAGAAATTAAAACGTTAAGAAGAAAATAGATACGTTTGATTGTTTTGGTGGAGCTTTGAAAATAACCCTTAAGAATACACGAAAACGAACGTTGTTATAAAATCGTGTAAAGGGAGAGGTGTTGTATGTCTATTAGGCCTATATGCGTTTTAACCATGAACATTAACAAAAATTGCAAATAAAGAAAGACGGAGGAGAAATGACATTTTAATATGAAGTGTCGCAGACTACGTCTCAATGCTCGGTGATCCAATGGTTTGTTACAGGATTCGAGATGCGTGGGTCAAACCATGCGTTGGGCAATGGAATTTTGAGGATTATAAAATCTATGTGTGGCTTGCTTCGCAGAGTGAGAGAATCTTGTCTTTGAATAAGAGAATTCTATGTAAAATTTACCCGTCATTTCTTGCCTATATAAAATTAGGAGATAACACAGTAGCCCCATGTAATTGGCCTAAGTGTCGTACCCGATATATGCAATTCATACCATGTTGCAGTGTAGGGTACACATCCTTGGACAAAAACGTAGCGAAGATATCAAGCTCTACACTCGTGGATATAAATGAATGTAGCGAAGATATCAAACTACATAGGCCTACGCATGGGTAAAAAACATACCGAAGGTATTCAGGCCCCTCATGGAACTAAAATATACGAAGACACCAAACCGTATGCTCGTGGATAAAAACACAGCGAAAACATTAGGCTATACACTCATGAATAAAATCATAGCGAAAGTGTCACGACATTCATGAAGCGAAAATGTAGTGAAGAAATCAGGCTTATAAACTCATGGATAAGGAACACCAAAGACACCAAGCTTTACACTTATAAATAAGAATTAAAAAAACATAGCGAAAACTATCAGAGAGATCATGGCTAGAACGAAGATATCAGATTATACAATAATGGATAAAAATGTAGCAGACTCGTGTATAAAATCGTGGTCAAGATATGACAATAAACATTCCTGGACGGAAACGTAAGTTATATAATATCCTAGCACTAATGGTTAGAAAATATAGCGAAGACATCAGGTTCTACTACATACTCATGGATAAAACCTAACGAAGGTATCAGGTTGTACTCATGGATAAATATTTAACTAAGTTATCAGATTGTTCATAGATGGAAAATATGACGAAGTTATCGGGCCACACATTGGTGAATAAACTACGTGGAAAATGTATCAGATTCATATTCACGGATAAAGACGTAGCAGAAATATCAGGTTATATAACCTCGGGTAAAAAACGTAGCAAAGATATCAGATAGGAATTCACATTCTACATTTTTTAGAAAAAATATAATATAAGATGAACTAAAAATAAAAAGGCCATGATGATTATTTAATGAGCTCCTTAAATAAAATTCCAAGCCACCGGCGTGGCTCAGTCGGTTAAGGCGCTTGCCTGCCGGTCTGAAGTTGCGTCGGGTGCGGGTTCGATTCCCGCTTGGACTGATTACCTGGTTGGGGTTTTTCCGAGGTTTTCCCCAACCGTAATGTGAATACAAGGTAATCTATGGCGAATCCTCGACCTCATCTCGCCAAATACCAACTCGCTATCATCAATCTCATCGACGCTAAATAACCTAGTAGTTGATACAGCGTCGTTAAATAACCAACTAAAAAAAATGAAAGACCAAAAATGAAAGAAGATGGCGTCTTAGAAACTAAGGACATGATTAGAAAGTCAGTCTTATTATTGTCAGTCTTAGTGTTACATATCTCATGGAAAATTAGAAAAGTATATAGTTCTTACAATTGTTTATACTAATGAACTTCATTTTCTGTGCTTCTCTTATAATGAGTTTTATCTAAAGTGAATGGCAAAGCCAAACAGGGTAATGATATTGACGAAATGATGGGATTCAATTTTGGCCACCATATGTTCTGTTTAAATTCACTAAGATTTGAAGGCAAGTCTTCGATGTTAAAAATATTCGACTAACACTATAATCGATGCCTCATGTACTGTAACACGATAATACACATAGTGTCAATCAAGGGCTTTTCATATCTGTATCTAAATTAATTGCTTCATTTTTGGAGTTATTTGCAATTCATTTGACGGATATACAGTGGAACTTCTGTGCATGAATCAGCATGACGCGGGACCTTCATAGTAGACATATTTATAATGAACAAAAGTCCTATATAATCCTATATGGAACTGTAGTCTACGACCGGGGCTTTCACGCTAAGTTGAAACTCATGTTTACAAAGTGGTTACCCCATAACTTCTGTAAAATTTCATAATACACTTGTCTTCAAATTCGAACAGTTCAGAGCAGTCTACTCATTTCTGGAACTTTAATCTAACTTACGAAGCCGAGTTGAAGCAAGCCAGTAGCGAGATATATCCACCATCGATTCGTTTCACATGTCGGGTTTTGCTATAAGTCTTAATAGGGGTTCATTTCGACCTAGTAGAGGACACCTGATGATTCTCCTGTGAGACAAATGAATTATGAAATAAATTTTAGTCGATTCAGTTTGGAGACAACACACATTCTCTCTTATCACTGTAGTAAACTGTAGTAGGAGTTGTACAGTAAGGACAGCTGTAGCTTTATTGATTGTATTGTATAGATTCTAAACAGAATCTGGAAAATAGGTTAATACTCACCGCCATAATATTCGTCCACTTGTGTCTGTTCATCGTGCTCATAAACTGGTGCTGCAAAGAAACAAAAGAGAGAGTCATTACTCATTATAGCGTTTAAAAGCCGCATGAGTAAATACTGTACATAGACGTAATATATTTATGTTGCCTTATCTTCAGAAGATAACTAATTAACTACTGCATGCCATTAAAAGATAAACATGATTACAGATTAGCTGTTCTTACAGACGTAAATGTATTCAAGAACTCGTCTGCTATTATTAAATTGGATTCTTAGTAACGACACGTATGGAAAATATATATTTATGGAAGGTTTAGTTTATAATAATTTTATTGGTAATAAATTTTATGTTTGATGTAAATAATAAAGAAAATTAGCTGAGAAATATAAAATTCGAAGAAATGAACACACAAAATATAAAGCAAGAATCAGGAATTTATTTCCATGATGATAATAATAATAATAATAATAATAATAATAATAACAATAAAATAATAAAAATAAAACAATAATAATAGCCTACTAGTAACAATAATAAAACGTTATCGGAATAGCTCTAATAATAATAATAATAATAATAATAATAATAATAATAATAATAATGATAATAATAATAATGTCCTGTACAGAATTTCGAAAATGATACTCGAATTCTATTACAACTAAGAAATGAATAGTATGTAACAATTAGAAAGAAGATGAAACGACATGTTGCGGTCGGAATAGAAATGTCACAGTCCAAGAATTATTTCTCATAACGATGATGGTGATGAAAATGATGATGATGATGATGATGATGATAATGATAATGGTAGTGGTGATAGATTTTAAAAGTAATGAAAATAATTAAAGGCATAAAAACGAACCATTTTTTAAAATGATTTGCAAGAAAAATATTGAAAGTACGCAGTATAATATTACTAAAATTTGAACTAAAACAAGTCTATTGAGACAAAAAGCAAAGGATCATTTGATAAATTGTGAAAGCAATGGTGTTTCATGTAATGAACGGCAATAATTGAAAAATTATTGTTATTATTATTATTATTATTATTATTATTATTGTTATTATTATTATTATTATTATTATTATTATTATTATTATTATTATTATTATTATTATTTTAGTTGAGCACGTTCTCTGTCTATGGATCAGTGTTCATTTTCTTTTTACTTAACCTATAAATTATTCGAAGTTATTAATACTGAATATAGTTTACATAAGAAGTCTTCTTCTCTGAATAAAAAACAAGCATTATATATGAGGTGATCAGAAGCAAAGGGGTATAAGTGGACTTAAGTTATTTGTGAGAAAATGTGGTTGAAAGTACTTAAGATTTCGTAAAGTCCGTGAAATTTTAGCTTGCCCTGGATGCACTTAACTCATTTTCTTATAAATGTCACTTGTAACCCTTTGCTTCATACCCCCTCATATGTATTGTACATTTCACATTTCAGTGACCTATAAGACTTGATAACATATTTGTCTGTAGATTATTGAGAAGGGTGATACTTCAACTTCTTTTTCCAGCTGCCCCCAAAAATACAAAATTTGGTAAGCGGAAATGTTATTTCTATCGGAAAGTTTGACCAAAGTAACAAGCGAGAACATACATAGTATTACAAAAAATCAAGAATACAGAAGCAACTGAATCATGCTTTTAAGTAAAATTAACACAGAAATCTCGAGAACATTTTTATACCAGCGACTAGGAAAAATATTAGGGAATGCCCGAGAAAGAAAAGGTGATTTGTGATATCGGAAAAAATTGTAGTGGCTAAGTTACGAAAAATAAGATTGTTATCCTTATATTGCTCCAATTTCGCTGTATCATTTTATTGTCTGTAGTTAAATAATTTATTTCAATTCCAATAGATGTTCGAGATCATATGTGTGACACACTGACTGAAACTACTGGCCTTCCTTTGTACACACTGACCATGATGCACATAAACCTACTTGGACTTCAGTACTTTTTGCCTCCCATGAAAGAACCGTTATTTACATCGTATATGTAAAATTATATATTTAATGTAATTGGAATGCATTTAGCTACTTCGAGCGTCGGAATAATTTTAGCAAATTGAATATAATGGCGCTTCTTTACTGCCAACAAGGACATTAACGGAACGACCCGAATCGTTTAAAAAAATTCCAGAAGCTGTGTCTTCCTTGATATTGTGCTGACTCACGGGGACATTCGGCGCATTTAGAAGTTGTCCCACATTTAGAAGACAAAATGACCCTAGTGATCACGATTCCAGCGCTGCAAGAAGTGGAATTTAGATTATACCGTGGGAGGAGTCAGCAGCCATCAGGTGTTCTTCGCAAACCCGTCACCTAATACCGTTCATCGGAGACGGTGCCAGACTGGAGGATTGCTGACAAACTGTACCTGGAAAATCAGACTTTCTGAGTGCTAATGAAGAAGTACAGCAGCTAGTTTGTGAGAAACGAGGCCTGCTGCTTCGTATACGATTGATGACTGACTTGAGAAACCACTGCTTACATAGGGATGTTACTCGGAGTATCGTGATGCTTGGTGTCGAAAATGCAAGTCTGACAAATTTTACCTGTAACTTCAATCCTAATTAACTCATACATATGCATGACATTTTGTATTTGCTTTTAGTGGCTTTAGTATAATGTATTTAAAGGTTTATTCAATTAAGTGTACATTTCGTCCCTTGGGATATTGGTAAGAGTGAAATTTGAGATTTTTACTCTGATATGTCAGAATATATCGTATTTTGTTTCTATTTTGTTTTAAGACATATTATAATTTCTATAAAAATGTTTGGGAACTCCTGGCTAAATCATCTTAACCGTTCCAGCTGAAAATAGTAAATTGTATAACCAACCCTCGAATAGGTGAGGAGCGAACTTTCAAAACTTAACATGTCCATTTTCATAAAATATACTTCAGATGCCAAAAACTTACATCTTTGCAATGAGCAAGAAATGTTGTGTGGTGAAATATTAGAGATTAGGTCTTATTATTATTATTATTATTATTATTATTATTATTATTATTATTATTATTATTATTATTATTGATTCATATACAATTTTACCATACAAAAATCTTCGTTTATCACAGACACATATTTGTAGCATTTTTTGAAAATAGACATGTCTGATTTTGAAAGTTTGCTCTTTAGTTGTGAATTCATCTCCAGCCATGCAAGAATATCAAACTACTTCTCTTTTGTGACTAAAATGTATTACTAATTTTCTTCCATAATAATCCACAACTGTATAGCAAATTAACACTTTCTTAACAAGTCTGTAGGCCTACTTAAAGAGCAATTGTTAGTAAAAATGTTCCATCTTCTAAAAAAAAGTTAAGTATACAAGCAAAATTATCAAAATTTGTCTATAGAAACCTTTAGATTGCCCAATAAAATTAGTTTTTCAGGAATTCAGTATATCAATTCTAGAACAAATACAGTGTATAAACAAATATTGCTACCTTTCTTTCATAAAAGTAAAAATAAATTCAAAATTTACCCTCATGATTACAGTACGAGACAAAATTACAATTTCTTCCTAAATACATCCAAAATAATGCCACGCAACTGCTGAATTAAATCACAGCAGAAAATTTGAAACCAGAAAATATAGAACTAACCCTGAACTAAGTATATTTGACACGCATAGATTTAAGAAACAAATTGTATTATTTATTTTAAAGTTAATTTATTTTAAATTTGAAGTTTAGTAGAAGTGTACTTTGGCAGTTTCTGTAATGATATATTATATGCTATCTGTATTTTATACTATATTAATGTTTTTGTGCTGAATGCATACTCTTAGTTTTATGACTAAACTGAAATGCGCCCGAGCACGAACTTCTGCTCTTTCAGGCTGCAATGCCTAATGTGGTGATGGCTTAATGGATTATATAAATAATTTGAATTTGAACTTATTTTTCCACTATAAATTGGGATTGTAATATTATTCATTCATTCATAGTTGTCTGTCCAAGAGCAGATATTTCACTGGAAACCCTGCATTTCCAATCTTTCCTATTCTCTGTCTTCCTCTTTGTCTCCGCATATGATACATAATATGTTTGCATTTTTTCTTGGGGAAGATAAGTGTGGTAGCTTCCCGTTGCTTTCCGCACACCACTCTCTCTTTCGCATCTTATAAGATCCCAGAGGGCCGCAGCTTGGAGGTGAGGAGAGTTTGACTACTGTAATTAGACTCTCCGGGCTTCATCGAAATTCAACGCAAGGATTAAATATTAGTTCTATCAGAGTTTTTGACCCGATCAGAGACCGGGAAATCCCAATTAGACTTTTCCTCCCGTAATAATATTAAACTTTATTAATGTCGGAATGTTTTTCCTCATAAAAACTTATTGGATTGTAGTTCAGATAAATAATATTTGCACTGTGTGTACAATAAAGTATCCATCATCATTATGTAGCTGTCAGTTCCGAATTCCATCGCTTATTATTTAAAATGAATCGCCCTGCCATGTTATCAATAACCAGGAAAACCTTTAGCTGTATAGAACATTGCACATCTATGGTTATTGTGTTCCGAGTTCAGAATATGCTTTACCGTTTTCACAATGTCACACAAATAGTAGTTCTCATTCCTTATAACAAACTTCCTGTTCTTTGTATCGGAATCATACATTGGCTTGCGTGTTTCCAGCTGGCTATTCGAATCAAATGTACGAAGCTAACGGTAAACGTGCAGTACATCTTAGATCGCAATGTTACGCAGTCTAGCTGGACACAGGGTGTACATAATATCGGTGTCTTGCTTGATACAGCTAAAGAATCCTTGTTCCACCCAGCATAAACGTGAAAAAAAAAAAACGAGAAACATAACACGCAATGAATAATAGAGAACAGGTTGACACGTTATTGAACTTTCGCATTGGCAAATAACAAATGTACGTTCCCTAAGCTAACTCGAATCCATGACTGCGACAACTTGAAGCTTCGACTTATTTTAATTGTTTTATATGAAACATTTCGTAGCGTGTTTTGGGAAAGGCATTGATTTAATTTCCAATATGCTCAGTCAATTTAATAGAGCAGTGTATTATGGTGAATGATTGAAAGTATTTTAGTTTTGTTCTTTAATAAGTGTGCAGAAATTTGATTCGAACAGATGTAACTTTTCGTTCTGCAAAGGAATTTTACAATGTTACATTTGTTGGTATCAAATTTCTGTACATTTAAAGGACAAAACTGATATTCTTCCAATCATTTATCATAATACAGTACTCTATTCAATTGACTGATCATATGGAGAATTAAGTCAATGGCTTTCCCAAAACACTCTACCAATGAAATGTTTATATAAAACAATTTTTATCTCGGAAAGGAAGCAAAAAGGAGTAAAATTGTTTTAAACTTTTTTGTTTAAAATATCTCAAAGAATAACTTCCTGAAATTAATGACATTACTTAGGGTTCACCCTGTATTTTACAGGAATGATCATTATTCAGTAAAAATTCCTGGCTCGAGCAGCTTTAAATTTATTTATAATTTTAATCTGACGTGAAGTTTAATTATGAAAGTTAATTAAGTTGTACTAAGTTGGTTATTGAAAAAGCTTATTTACCTATACGAAAATTCTATATTCATTATTTTATAGATACGGACTAGTGATTAACCTTGGAGAAGAATATTGAAGTGTTCGATTACTGTAATAAAAATACGTTCTTTCACCTATCTCAATGAAGATCATAATATACCTCAGCTTGAAGACGTCCTTTTTTTAACGAATGAAATGGAGTTGGCAAGAAAAGATTGCATTTTATGATGCTTCGTTCTTACACATCAGCCCCGAGCAGTCTGACTTCCATTTGTTAGAGATAGAGAAGGTGGGATCTCATATTTGTTGTCTGAGCAGACGATCACAGTAATGAAGGCAGCAATTACTTGAGTGCCTACAGAGCCCAGACACAGCTCCCATATGAAAAACAACGCGTTTTCGATCAAATACCACAGCCGAGAGAGTAATACGTGATAAAGTATGATTTGTTTTGGTCCGAATATGCTGTGACACACATCACTGCATTGTTTAATGTGCTGTGAGCATAATAACGAGTCGTTCGTCTCAATTGTACAACAACTGACGTTTCTTTTCAGCAATGGGCTCACAGATGGCTTCATTATTATTTACGGTTACTTATTTAATGTCTCGCCGTGGTGGCAGCTTTGATGCTGCGTGGAAATCCCGGTCGTGTTCGAATCAACTCTAAATCATGGGTATTTGTCCACTTTCGGTCTATTCTTATCCCCATCACCAGACGGGACGGATAACGATAACAACCCTTCCCTCCCTCTCTCTCTCTCTCTCTGCTTTTATTTTTCTCTTAATATATACTAATGTGAAGTAGCTGGTAGGCAACCGGCGTGGTCTAGGGATTAACAAGTGGAACTGGTGCCTCAAGACTGCGCCCAGGCGTTCTAATTATATTTCCACTCGTTAACCAATTGGAATTTTTCGAGATCTTCCTCACATGGAAGATGAATGTGAGATAATCTCATGGAGGATCCTCGTACTCATATCGCTAAAATACTGACTCCGTAATACCTATACTGCCGACGCTAGAAAACTATGCAATTGATGCATAGTTATGAAATAACAGATTTAAAAAATCGGCGGTAGCCTGCGTTGCGGCGATAGGCATATGTTTGACTGTAGAATACAGTGCGTCTCGAGGTTGATAAATGAAACAACGGTTAAATTCAGTGATTGTATTTATTTGTTGTCAAAATTACAAAGTCAGCATGATTTTACCGAATAGCTACAGACATTCGGTATGAAAAGCATGATACGAATGGCACACAAACTACTTTGAGATTTATTACATATGTTAGATTTATATAAGTGCTGCCTAGAGTACAGTTGAGGAGGCAACACCTGTTTTGTGGCCTTATCATGTGCCTGGCTATATCACCAATGGGTATGGCGGGGAAAGATAGATTTTAGTCTGAGATGAACTTCCGTGTCGGTTGAACCATCATGAAAGAGAATCCGTTTCTGGTAGCTCATTTTTTTCCGCTTTTGCACAGCTCACATGCCAGGTCTCGCCTCCTAATCTGTAGACTGTTGCCGCAGAAACGCAGCTAAGTTTGAAATGTTGGTTGAGGTATTCATCGAGATTGCCATTGTTGGTGATAGCCACGTTGAAATAGGCGTGGATAAACAAACTATAGTTACCAAGCAATATTTATAATTCTTACACCACACTTAAGTAGCTCCAATAAGTATTTCGTACGCCTGAAATTAATGGAGTAAGGAATCTTCGATTACAGAAAGATCCGACAGATTTATGATGAACAAAACGCTATGGAACAGGATTTCTTCAAGAATTCAGATACTCCCTGTCATCTCCTTTCTTTAATTACTCTGTATTCACTAGGGAACGGATTTCTGGATGCTAAAAGAGAGTAATTTATGACTTTATAAAATTCAATTTAGGACATTTAGGAGTTTATATAAAATTAGCAATTATTAATAATTTTAATTTAGTCAGTATTCCATTTTAGGTGGAGTTTAAATATAAAGAACTGGTGCTGACAATGAGTGCTACTGAACTGAAGACTCAAATTATATCAGTGAAAGAGACTGATTGCTGATTGGTTAGTTTCATTTCGCATAACGAGGGTGTATTGACGTGGAAATTAATTTGTAAGCTCTTGCCTAACATGTAGAATCTACTAACCCTTTTATGCTAGATGGACTTTTCCAAAAGAACTTCAGTTCCGGAAATTAGGTAAAATCTTCTTCTCTCCCCGTTTAAGACCAATATGGGACAAACTTGTCAGACTAGTGATTTTGTCTGTAAGATAATATACAAGGTGGGTCAAAAGTCGCTTTCCTCAATATTCGTTCTTAGGTTTCATCCTTGTACACATATACAGATGTCATAACTTGAACAAATGAATAGCTGGTGTAATAAGTGGTGTGTTTGGCAACCATGTTCATGCGTCAAATGTTTTTCCATCGTCATGTCTTGAAATCAGCCCTCGTTTTGCCGATATGCAGTTGATATGGCAACTGGATGGAGCACCACCACATGTTGGTGTAGGAGTGAGGGACTTCTTGAACCAGTAATTCCACGGCCGTCACGGCACAACAAAATAGCCCTCAGATCATGCGACCTGGCAATGTGATTTTTCGCTGAACGGTATCCTGAAAAATGATGTTTTTGCTCAGAAACCGCAGGATCTGCATCAGTTGCAACAGATGATCGAACAATCATTCGTGAAAATCGATGAAAATAGTGAGTTATGTTCTGCCATGTGTAAATCAGTGTCTAAACGTTGTTAAATGTGTATCGAGAAACAGGGCCTCCATTTTGAACAAAATCTTTAAAGGAATGTGCAGTCAAATGTAAATTGAATGTAATTAAATGTAAGGAAGTATTTGGGTAAAGCGACTTTTAACCCACTTTATGTGTGTATTATATTTTGAATAGTATTCTTTTAGTTATCTTGGTTTTTTTTTTTTTTTTCATTTTTAATACCGGCATTTTTATTTTAAATATAATTACATAAAATAGTAAAATGGCGCTTTTCAAGCACAAACGTAAGTTTTAGGCATTTATAGGAGTTTAGAGTTTATTTAGCCATTTTAGGTCCTGTAGAATTTTAATAGGGGGATACTGTGTACATGACACGATACCTTCATTCTGGTTGGATGATCGTTCACCTCTGCTTCGGCATGTGGACGTGAGGCCAGCAGCCCGCTGGTCGGCCTTGGCCCTTCATGGGCTGTAGCGCCATTGATTTATTTTCTTACTGTGTTCATGTGTTCAAATTGAGGGAAAGAAGGCAGAGGACGGACATTGGAAAGTTTTCTTTTCTCAATCGACTATCAGGGACTGGAATGCTTTACCTGCAGACTTACTAAAAGCTTTACCAACAACCAAAAATATATTTAAAAATAGGCTTAAGGACTTTACTAATAGACGGTAATTATACACAGTATTTAAAGGGTGTAAATGATATGTTGTTATTGAAGTGTTGTATCAGTGAAGACTTATGTTGTGTCAGTGAAGTGTGTTGTGTCAGTGAAGTGTGTAGTGTAAGTGAAACGTGTTCCTGTCAGTGAAGCTTTATAGTTTAGTGAAATCAGGATAGAATCAGTGAAATGTGTCGTAGTTCCAGTGCAGTGAGTGAGTTGACAGCGAAATGAGTGTAATATTGAAAGGTACTTGTGCAGATATGAACATATCATATTCGTGGGTTTTAGTTCGATCTTAGTTTTAAGATACAAATTAGATTTATTTCAAATGTTATTTTATCGTTTCATTTAATTTAGGATATTCCCTGCTATTATTATTATTATTATTATTATTATTATTATTATTATTATTATTATTATTATTATAGTTATTATTATTGTTAGTTATTATTAATTGTATTTTTAATTAATAAGTTTATTGTTGCCATTATTGAGTAATTAGTTACCACTGCCACCGGGTATATACCCATTGCAGTGTGAATAAATTCATACATGAAACGTAGAAATATCTGAATAACATACGTATAGGACGTAGCAAACAAAATAGATATGGAACTAGAAATCCGTTTCCATAATAATCATAATATCATCATGCCATACTCTTCGAGCCAACAATATAGTTTGATACTATCGTTGAATAATCACTGTTATCAATTTAAAAGTGCTTAAAGATCTATTTAAGTAGATAAAAAATGACGTGTGTTGATCATCTGTTACCTACAAGCAAGTGTACACAGTTGGCTGGCGGTAATTGAAGTGTAAAGTTTAACTAAGTATTACTATTTATTCATTAGCGGAGTCACTTTAACGTCCGTAGCCGCTCGTTGTTTATGAACGAGGCCGCTGCGCGCTGTGGGAATTCCTGCCGGCTCGTGTTACCGCAACGTCATTAATACTTCATACTATATTAGCTACGTGTCAAAACTTAATTTTCTCCAGTCCTGATTAGACAATTTGGAGATAGGAATTTAACATGCATATAGGGGTAGTGGAAACATTAGTTACTGACATGCCTGAATCGGGATGGGGGAATCCCTCTCCCATGCTTTGGCCTCGTAAATATGGAAGTAATGACAGTTCCATCCCGTGGCTCCAATATAAAAACCCAGTAAATAAAATATTTGATACACGCTCGCGTTAATTACTGTAGTGTAGTTCCACGTGCATTTAAACGGTTCTGTCATCTATACAGTATATTATAATTCCAATATGTCATGCAACGTTACGTAATATATTTTATTGCTATTCGTTATATTTTGGTGAAGAAAATCTATTTCATTCTATCAATTTTTCTTAATAAAATTATTCTTTCTTCCTTACTTAACCTCACCTTTTATTTTCAAGTATACGCCACTGCGTGTAGGTGAGAGGAATTCGTTTGGTCCTGCACTAGACGTCTTACAAATGCGTCTCTCTCTGATCATGGATAAAATTGGGTTAACAAAAAATTATTGCAGTACTATAATAATAATAATAATAATAATAATAATAATAATAATAATAATAATAATAATTTAATAATAATAAAATAATAGGTCTAATAATAATAATAATAATAATAATAATAATAATAAGTTTAAAAATAATTTAATAATAATAAAATAATAGGTCTAATAATAATAATAATAATAATAATAATAATAATAATAATAGTAATAATAGGTCAAATAATAATAATTTAATAATAATAATAATAATAATAATAATAATAAAAAACACCAAGGGCATCAAGATGACGGAAATCCTCTTACGTAGGTCAGAGAAAGAATTCTCTTAATGATGAGAAGAGACAAACGAGTCTAAATGCGAAAAAAAGGATGATGCGTAGTATTTTATAATATGCATAAGTAGGCTGTGTACTCTAGGACTAATGTCGACTGTTCGTTCAATTTGGGTAGATATAAGTATGTAAATTGTGGTACAATTTTGATATATATTAATAAAAACATAGTTATATAACCTCCTGGGTCCTGGAGTATAGTCTAATATACTTCATACATACATTTAGTTTTAAATTTAGCACTAGGTGCAATCGATCACTTCTTTTCTTTACTTGTCTAGCTCCTGACATCTCTTGGGATTTACAGAAAGCAAGTCAGCCTGGGTAGCGTAGTCGGTATAGTGTTGACCTTCTCTGCGGGTTCGATCCCGGCCCAGGTCGATGAAATTTAAGTGTCTTTAAATGCGACAGGCTCATGTCAGTAGATTTACTGGCATGTAAAATAACTCCTGCGTACAAAATTCCGGCACATCGGCGACGCTGATATAATCTCTGCAGTTGCGAGCGTCGTTAAATAAACCATATTTTTTTTTTATAGAAAGCACAAGACGATCGATTCAATCATTGCAATGCGTGTTTCAACTATTTGTAAATGAAAATGGCGATTAGCAACTCAACGCCAAGCCACCGTAGGACATGCTTTCAAAGTAAGTACACAGTAAACGTTATATTTTAAGAGTGAAAAAAGTGTGATGTAAGATGTATGTGCAGAGACCGGAAGTGTAGTATAATATACCTTCACTTGCGCTCTAATCTGTAGAATTTTTTCAGTATTTTTCCTCATTTCAGTGACTTTTTTTTTTTTTTTGAAATGTAGAATTATATTGAACTTTAAAAATAAAACAAAAATGTCTCAGGAGTCGGGAGGATAAGCTAATTTTGGCAACGGCTTCGACAGCTCTTACATTACCAATGTTTTGTAGAAGGCTCTGAAGACACTTGTAGGAGACCGTGACAAGACATAAGTATAATATTTCAAGGATGATGATGATGGTGATTACTTTCTTCTCTACATTTTAGACACTTTTTCCTTCACACTTTACTGACATCTTCTGCCATAATTGTGCAGGATCCGAAATATTGCGCTAATGACGTAACTTTTAATAACAAAGACGAGAGCAATATGAGAGCCTAAAATAGAACGTAATACTGCGAAGCACTTGCAGAAATAGGTGGATTGTCTTAATGTAGTTAGTAATTAGTTGCGGTGCATCAGCCAAGTGTCTTATTAGCTAATTCCAAGGGAGACCCATTTCCTCGAGAATAGTTGGTAATGATATCATAAATCGGGTATGATGCTTGAGAATACTAAGGTGACTTCTTTTTTTCAGAATCTAATCTGAAATTAAGTGCAGTAAATATCACGGCATTGAACCCGGAGTCAAATTAGAGACCTTGAACATAGTACTTCGATGCCCGAGGGAGTGGTTACAAGGTCGATCAATTTCAGCATCAGTCATCTTCGTAACGAATACGAGATGAACTGCAGCGATGCTGACTGCTACCCATTACAATTAAGCTGCTCTAACTAGAGTGCATAAGTCTCTTGATGAATAGATCATGGCGCGAAGTGAGGGAGGTTCCGCAACAATTTGCATTACATGGTACCACACTCTCTTTCGAAACTTCAGTCAGAGCTGACAACTTTGTATAACCGATTTCCCTGATTCGTACGATTAAATTCACCAGAAAATCACCACACGATGTCCACACCTGTGGAGTAACGGTCAGCGCGTCTGGCTGCGAAACCAGGTGGCCCGGGTTCGAATCCCGGTCGGGGAAAGTTACCTGGTTGAGGTTTTTTCCGGGGTTTTCCCTCAATCCAATATGAGCAAATGCTGGGTAACTTTCGGTGCTGGACCCCGGACTCATTTCACCGGCATTATCACCTTCATATCATACAGACGCTAAATAACCTAGATGTTGATACAGCGTCGTAAAATAACCCAATAAAATAAAAAAAATCACCACATGATCCAAGCAATTATAAATTTTATGTAATTACAATGCAGTTACGAAGAACATAGCGATTGCCTAACTGCTCATCTACAGTATCATTTTTAAGCTATGCGACGTCTTATAAGCTGTTCGCGAATCGGCATTGAGCATTACTCCGTGCGCGTAAGATACGGCGCATCTCTTTTCGGAGAAGCAAGTAAAATACTAAACTTACTTATTTCATAGCAGCTACTAGAAATGTTCTCTCTGCTTCTCGACGTAACTGCAGGGGTGCCAACCTTTTAAGTGGGTTATTATTAATCTCATAATACACGTCCGCATGTCCCCCCCTTTCTGGCAAAATCAGATGTAGTAAAGCAGTGGTCGTCAGCACTCGCTGAAATGGGTAGAGTGCATGGAGGGTAAGGAAATATGCTCCGTCATGCACAAGGGATAGGGAGACAGCATACCCGCCAACAGCCACGAATGCACGCTGGGACTGTGTCTTGCCGCGGGCAAGAGACGCTAGCCCAAGGGTGCAGTGTTCTGATGACCGCTGTAGTAAAGCATATTATATACAGAGTGAACTGTAATGCCATTAATTTCATGGGGTTATTTTGAGATATTTCAAACAAAGTTTAATATAATTTTGTTCATTTTTGCTTCCTTTCCGAGATAAAAATTGCTTTATATGAAACATTTCATAGCGTGTTTTGCGAAAGTCATTGATTTCATTTCCAATATGCTCAGTCAATTTAATGATTGAAACAATTTCAGTGTTTTCTTTTAAATGTGCAGAAATTTGTTTCGAACATTGTAAAATTTCTTTTCTGAACGAAAAGCTATATTTGCAGGATCAAATTTCTTTACATTTAAAGGACAAAACTGAAATTCTTTCAGTCATTTATTATCATAATACATTGCTCTCTTAAAATGACTGAGCATATTGGGAATTCAATCAATGGCTTTCTCAAAACACGCTATGAAATGTTTAATATAAAACAATTTCCATCACGGAAGAGAAGCTAAAACGAGCAACATTTTATGAAACTTTTTAGTTTGAAATGCCTGTGTAATTACATATTACCTGCAAAAAAAAATAGCTTGTGGCATGTTTTGCATCTAGCAGCTACTTTTCTGCAAATTTCTTCTTGAAGCATACTTCTCCTTGTCATGTCGTCGTCATCTTCTGAATCAGAAGGATTCTAATGTTGATGTGTTTATGCAGTCCTGAATTATTATTACTACTTTCTTTTTCTTTTTTTTTGTAATATGTTAGTATTCTGTTCTTTAACTTTTTTGTTAAATTTTAACTGCTTGTATACTTTGTGACCTGGAAGAGTGTAAGAGAAGGCCCTATGGCCTTAACTCTGCCAGTATAAATAAAGAATTATTATTATTAATTCGTCTGATTTTTTTCTCTCACCACTGAGGAGGAGATTCACTGTGAGGAACACTTAATACTACATGCCCAACTTTAAGTACTGTTTTATAGTCACTTTCATTTCTGAAATCTGAAATTTTAGCCTTATTTGTATCTGTTCTAGATTTATTTACAATGTACAGTGTCTAGGAAAAGTGTCGCAAATTTTTCTTCAAGTCCGTAATGTTAACCTTCATTAGCTGAATTTGTAAATCTTTTAATGAAATCTTCATAGCAGCTGTGGGGAGCTTGATGAAAAATCGATGCATTTGTTCATGGTTTCGTCAAAACAGGCGGAGCTGGACTGGAGTGCATACTGGAAAACTTAGACCTGTGTTGGCAACTGATTTTATCTGTACCTTCATAGGAGGAATACAAAATGCAGTTCTTGTTTAGGTTGCATTCTGATCACACTGCATATAATACTATGAATGTGGAACGCATCCTAAATAGTACAAATAGTGATGTAATTCCCGAGCCAGTTACGGTACTACGATTGATCATTTCAATAGAAATAGAGCAATAGGTGACATTTGTTTACTGTATAGATAAGTGTTTCTTCGCAGTTTGAAATCAACAATACTGTTGATATTTACAATTTTACCTTACACATTTTGGGTGATAGGCCTACTTATGAACGACTTTGCAGCAAGGAAATGAGCTTCTCTTCTATTTAGATGCCTGAAAATCTCAGAAACTGTATTTCGAAACTGAAGGGTTCATAACCATAGTGGGCCAAGCGCCAGTTACTAAAACCGTAGAAAACAAGTGTTAAAATGAAGTTATCATCATAATTCAATGGAAACATATAGCAAGTAATATAAAGTATACCCATTCAAACTAAATGATACGTCAATCTTCATTAAACTATGGTATTCACTTAACTTTAACTCTTGCTTTCTCCGTTTTTAATAAATGGCGCTTGGCCCACTTGGCTCTGAACCCTTCAATTGGGAGTATTTATGGCTACTATCTTCTGAATATATTGTACTTCGGTGTTCAGCAGCTGCTTGGAGCACTGGTCTTGAATCCGCTGCCCTCAGAGGTCTTTTGGTGCTCTTCTGAATATGTTAACGTAATGCATAATACAGTATAAGAATAGTTTTTAAATAATTTATTCGCTAGCTTCAGTAAATAGAAAATAACAAAAAGTTTGGTTTAAGATGTAAAAACTTATAGAACATCTACTGCAAATATCCCGTGAGCGTTTGCCATTGCAGGCATTTCATTATATATTCCATTTGGAAGACTGAATTTGGGACGATCGAGAAAACGATGGAGTTAGCAGTTCACATAAACATTTTACTTTGACTTTGGAACGGGATTTAAACCAATCCTTGAGTCGATAGAAGAAGTAATTTGTAAACTCTCATATAATACTTTTTTTCAGTAAAATACTTCTTACACGTTCATAATAATTTCAAGAAGAACTGTGCGTCCTTCTGGCAACTGGTTGATTTTAATTTGGTCTCTTGTCTACGAAAGGTTAAATGCCAATGGTTTGTAGGCTATTTTCCAGTTATTGGGATGACGCCAGTTGTTGATAAGGCTGTGGGAACAATGGTACCTATATCTCACTGCCAAATCTCATTTGCTTCCGTCAGTTCACTGTATTTTTTCACCTTCTCTAAGTTTCATCGTCTGTTTAACGACTCTATAGACTACTAACCTATCTAGCATCGGTGGAATTGATGGCAGCAAAAATGTATTTTTATCTAGAAGAGTCAGAGAATTTATCATAAAGTTAAAGAAAAGGGAATCAACCCAAGTGAAATTTGAACTTGTTCCCGAAAATCTCCTCGAAGAAGTCGCTGTTTGCTAGAAGCTAACAATTATTTGCAACTTTATTTTCCACATCATTAAGTTGTTTCTTCAATTCACAAATAATTTCTTTACTTTTTAAGAGTTAAGAAGAAAAAATCGAGCAGTGTAAGTAAGAATAGACTCAACCGAAGTTTTATTCATCTAACAAATTGTTGCCAAAGGATCCGAACTTCAGGTCCTCTATGATTGTGTGGAATGGTTATTATGTAGAATGACTGAGGTAGGTAGGTTTTGTTTCTTCCGTCATTCTTACCGTATTCACTCTCGTAATTTCAACTTCTTTCATCAAAATTCCGAGAGGAAATTCGAGTGAGGGAGATTACACAATGACTTCAAAATGTAAGAAATAAACTGGTCATAAATAATATCAAACTTCATATGCTAATCATATTGTTTAATAATAATTAATAACTACAAATATACATACAATTTTAGTAATTAGGAGAATTTTGCAGCTTTTCTTATTAGCACTGTGTGTCAATTTTAATGCCAGTAGCCTGACCTTGACTAATCGCGGATCATGGTGTTAAATTTCACGCGTAAAATATTCGCATTAAATGAACTCATTAATTACATAAAGAATATCGTATATTTACATATAGGCCTAATACTTTCGTCAGGCAACAAAATAATGTATATCATATTCCGTATTGACTTTTTCCGCTGTTGAATGGATGGATAACATTGGGTTTAATATATTTCTTTGAAAGACGCCCTTGAGGGGAAAAGTTGGTTATTTAACGATGCTGTATCAACTTTGAGGGGAAGAGGAAATTACACAAAAAAATTCTGAAAAATGTCCACAGGAAAGGAAATTACTCTAGAAAAATACGACTTTGCACCATTCTTACGTTATCGCAATACCATATCGATTTATCTGTAGGTCATTAAATCATTGTAACTTCATGCATTGTAGGACTATTATTATTATTATTATTATTATTATTATTATTATTATTATTATTATCATCATCATCATTATCATCATCATCATTCATAGTGTTCTGCCCAAGGGCATGTCCTTCACTGCGAACCCAGCATTCTCCAATCTTTCCTATGTCCCGCTTTTCTCTTATGGCCCATGTATCTCAATGTTGTCTATCATATCTTCTTCTGTCCCGAGCTTTTCTTCCGTGCAACATTCCTTTCACCGTATGCAATTTCTTCTTAGCCAGTGGCCCAGACAATTTCTTTTTCTCTTCTTGATAAGTTTTAGCATTATTCTTTCTTCACATACTAGATGTAGCACAGCTTCATTTCTTATTCTGTCTGTTCATTTCACACACACTCCATTCTTCTCCATATCCACATTTCAGAAGCTTCTAGTCATTTCTCTTCACTTCGTCGTAATGTCCATATAATGCCACATTCCACACAAAGCATTTCACAATTATCTTTCTTATTTTTTTCACAGATCCCCAGAATATTTCCTTTTTCTATTAAAAACTTCCTTTATTGTTATTATTATTATTATTATTATTATTATTATTATTATTATTATTATTATTATTGGGTTTGGCTTTTCTGCTGAAAACTGCACAGAGCGGCAGGTCGTATTTTAGCAAAGCACAAGCCACCTTCAAAGATATTACAGAAAAAAAAGAACTTCTAATCAGCTGTGAATCAGATAAAAATGTCTACAATCTCTATCGAAAAACCAACACGAGTCTGTTGGATATATAGACTAAAACGTTATTGCTAGAGCCACAGAAGAGGACAATAATGCATACATCACATAAAACTTAAAAAAATAATTTAATTGCAATGAACCTGAACACAAGGCATCGGGTTTTCGTTGAAATTAAGGGGCCGAATTGCGTTTCCAACTTTCAGAATCAGGACCTCAAAGTCAACATCACATCAAAATTATTTTCAGAAATCACCATTGCCTTCTTTATAAACACCAGATCTGGTGACAAAATTATTATATTGGTAACCATGATTTCAATATTTCGTCGCCAGATGGTGATACAATGCTCCCCTGAATCTTAACCAGCCCTAGTCAATTCTGTAAAAGGCAATTGTAATGGGCGACACATTTCTCATCAACACAAATGTCTTCTGCCATGTTGTCACCAATGCCCTATTGATATACTATGCTCACAGAGAACACTCCCTTTGATAAAGGTTCTCCCTCTTCTATGAATCACAGAGGGGAGAGTAAAATAACCTTTTATCTATAGGGTTTGTCCCAAAACAAGTATTGTCGGCAAGTTTAAGTGTTACCCAAGCAACTGACACAAAATAGAAACACCATCTCATGTTAAGCACATTAAGTTTAGGTCTTTTATCAATTAGAATTTATTATTTTAGTGAAACTGAGCTGACATATTTTGTCTAGGTGAAAGCGTTGTCGAAAGCACGTATGCTTATTCTTCTCACTCATTCATATTGAGATCAGTTACAGCAGGGCTTCAGAAGTCTACTCGTCTCTTGTCACATGCCAGATATCAGAAGCAAGTGACGATAGTCTATAATCATCAGTTTTGAATTAGATCAGTGCTGTAGATTTCTTTTTTCTGGGTGGTAATAGATTTGAATTATATTTCCAGAATTTTGATTCAGTAGATGTATCTATAGATGCCTGATGGCAAATGAAATAAAGAGAATAAAATAGTGATTATAATAAGTACTTCAATACACAGAAATATATATTTCGAAGGTAGGTCTAAGAATGTTGACTAGTTGAAAGAAGTACTACAGTGAAGTCGACGAAAAAATTGACTTGAAATAGACCTGTTACCTTACTTGCCATGACGATGTGGAGAATATACAGAAAGAGAAAATGATAACGAGAAAAGAGAGGAAAATGAAGAGAAATGAAGACGAAGGTTATGAAAGAGTAAGATGAAGGCAAAGACTGTGAAATGTGAAAGATGAAGACGAAGATTGTGAAAGGCGAAGTTGAAGGTGAAAGCTGTGAAAATAGGAAATAAGGCTGTAAAATAGGGAGATGAAAAAGCAAAGGCTGTGAATATGAAAGTGGAAAGATGAAAAAGGAAGATGTAGGCGAAGGCTGTGAATGTGGAAAATGCAGATGAAGGCTATGAAAGAGGAAATGAATGCGAAGGTTGCGAAAGTGGAAGATGAAGGCGAAGACTGTGAAGGTGGAAGTTGAAGGCGAAGTCTGTGAATGTGGAGGAGGAAAGCGGAGGCTATGAAAGTGAAAGTTGAATGCGAAGACTGTCAAAGTGGAAGATGAAGGAAAAGGCTGTGGAAGTGGAAGGTGAAGGCGAACGGTGTCAAAGTGGAAGATGAAGGCGAAAGCTGTCAAAGCGGTAGATGAGGACAAAGGCTGTGAAAGTGAAATATGAAGGTGAAGACTGTGAAAGTGAAAGATGAAGTCGAAGTATATGAAAGAAAATGAAAGTAGAGAAGGAAGAGGAAAGTAGAGATGGAAGAAGAGGAAGAGGAAAGATAACCATAGGGAGAAGCTTTCTGTTTCAGTTTATTAAATTTAGTGGTTAGTGAATTGGAGGAGTTTGAATGGAAGCGACTGTGTTCCTTACGAAAGTCTGTGGATGATATGAAGCTCATTATACTGTATTAGCCTCAGGGATTAAACTACGAACGCTCTGAATATTAGGTCGGCACGCTACTGCGCGAAGGACCAGCTCAATGATGAAATCATTCAAATCCTGGCCGAAAAATTTGAATCGCCATTTACGTGATATACTGAGTTTGAGTCACGGCGTTATGAGAAATCCACTATTAAGTGTAAGACTCAAAGGATTAAGGCACATTAAAACAGCAGGAGAGCAAAATCTACATTAAATTGACACCGATGTTAAACATTTTTAGACAGATACAAATTTGTACACCTAGTAACGTTACGATTTGTAGTAATGATAATTATATAACTGCACAAAGTTTTGAAACTTGGCGATTGATTTACATAAAGAATCACCATTCATAAAAAGTATAATTTCACACATCACCTATCCCTGTCCTGTTAATGTTAATATTCAGTGTTGTCTAAGTTTAAAGCTTGGTTTTGCTAGTAACGTACTGGAAAACCATTTTGGAAATATCCTGTAGTCTTCTCTTTTCCAGAGGGGTTACAGTTTCCCTGAACAAGGAGAGGGGTTATAAAAGAAGCATCCTCACAGATACGGGCGCTATTGTTACGACAGGATGTCCGTACTTCTATATTTTGCACGCAGATTTCCATTGTACTGCCGACCAGTCTTATTTAATTGCTCTCTTAATGAACTGAAAATCCCTGCTTCCACGAGTGAATCGTCCCTGTAAATACGTAGCACTATTGTGAACTTGAAATATTGTAAAACTCCACAGTATCTCATCAGCTGCAATTATATTAGTGTTATATATTTTCTTTCACCAAAATTTTGCTAATACACATCTGTTATCAGGCACTAGACCTACATCTCACTTGACTATGTGTGTCAGAGGAAGAACGATTATTGTTTTTATACATCTGAAGAACTCTGATTAGTACAACATGTTAGTAGTCAGCGCTGTATGCAATCTTCATTGTACACTGGCCACCCTACACTAATTATATTCTAGTTTAGTTGCCTCATGAGTGATGCCTTATTGATATCACTTATGGGATTTCAACCTGTCTTCGTATAGTTGACTAAACAACATGATCGTACCCATGAGGAACATGTGCTACGGGGTTCAATTATAATTTTGTGGCATCACCTCTATAGCCTACTTAAGGAAATCTTTCCAAAGATAAATTTACAATTACAATTATTTATTTATTTAACATCAGTCTCCTTTACATATTTAATTATGGTCTCATTTCTTTTATTTTTATTGAAACCCTTTTTAACTTGTCCTTAATGGCAGCCTGTAAAGTCGGGAGGTTGTTTTTGAATAAAAAAAATATATAATTATTTAATATTAGTCCTACTTTAGAATGACACTATCTGCAAACGATTAGTGATTTCTACATATTCTTATAAATGGGGACGTTAAGCCTGTCGGCCTCCTTGGTGCTATTCGACAGGATTAGGCTGCGTGCCGGCACCGGGTTTCCCCTTCTCCCTTCCTCACATTCATCATCATCCTCACCCATTCCCTACACTACACTTACACGAACACTTAACATACACTCACCCTAGTACACGACATCACTTTTCACAGATACACAGCATGCATAACGTGGCCCGCCGATGTGGTATGCAATTTGAAAATGGGTCACAATCCTGCCTTCTCTCCGCAGTATGCGGAACCCGAATCACGCAAGTGAAGTGGTTAGGCATTAGTCACACACACACACACACACACACACACACACACACACACACACACACACACACACACACACACACACACACACACACACACACACACCCTCTCTTTCTTATAATTGTGCTTCATAGTATAAGTTTAATGAAGCAGAAATGTTTATATCACCATCATCATTTTTTCTTCTTCTTCTTCTTCTTCTTCTTCATGAAGAAGGATTGAGTTATTGTTTTCACTCCACCCTCTCTATTTGAATAATTTTGAACAAACGCTACACAGTCATAAACAGCGAGGCTCCCTGGTCATGATGTTAGCGTGGCGCAAGACCACTGCTTAAGATAGTCAAGAGGAAACACGAGAGAGGGTTCGCAAAAAAAAAATTCTTTCCTGGAGGTCTAACCTGGCCTGGTTGTAACTGTCTCTCTACGCTTATGTCTCAGTAGGTCTTAATTATCTATGTCCGCTGTTAATGGTGCAGCGTGTTGTATATACGTACAGGAGCGCGACAGTTCTGTGGTTATTTAATTCACGGCCCCGGGATTCTGCACAGTTATAAATTGATATAGACCCACTAAATCGTTTCTAAATTGTGTACACATACGCTGGAATAAAAAATGAAAAAGGGTAAAGAAATTGTGATTTTGTACATTTTGAAATCTGAAGAATCCAAAAATGGAAAAATATATATGCCTATATGGTGCCATTAAAATATATAATATACTTCTTGATACATTCTGTATAATTTAAAAACATAGTATTCAAATATTCCCTTTTCATCCCCTATAATTTTAGTACATATTTTCTTCATGAAATGAAAAATAGGAACGCTACAAGCACTGTCCCATACTTTTTACTCACATGCTATAAAGTTCTTCATTCTGGAAGCAAAAGAAGAAGCCCCTGCTTTTCGGTTTAATAGCGTTTTAAGATTTCATGAATGCTTGTATGGCTGCAAGAAGTGTGCGTTGTAGTAGGAATTCCCATAGGGCATACTATGTCAACTGTCAACGCATGTTGCATTAAAATATATGCAGTCGTTTATAGTACGTACTATGGTTATTATTAGTGCCGCTATATATGAGAGGGTAATTTATTGCCGTATTCGCCAATGCAATTAACTGCAGCCCTTTGTGAAGCTTATGAGATTGCTCAGTGCAGATGACTTGGGAATGGAAATATATTTCAAATTGATCTTATCTTTTTAAATATATGTTGAACTGTCAACTTAAAGCTTTTGCAAACCACTGAGTTTCATTTCTTAACTGCTGTTGGTACTGAAAATGTTTCTTCAGAATTTTAATCAACCGTAGATATTCAGGGATTTAGTCGTGTGGTTATCGTGGCGCAGAGCCAGCAATGCTGAACCAAAATACAAGGGATATGAACAAACTCTTTTTGGAATGGAGATAAACCTTACACTAAAAAATTAAACCTATTACGCTGCAATTGTAGTACAAAATGATACCATTTATCCCAAATCGCTTTCTCTGACATCTGTGTATATATGTGCAGATTATTATTATTATTATTATTATTATTATTATTATTATTATTATTATTATTATTATTATGGTATTGTTATTATTGTAATTTTTTGGCTTTCTTTACACTGAAAGTATATGCTCAGATTTAAAACTGGCTCTATGTTTCATTGTGAAACTTGGGGAGCCTTGAGCCCTGTTGTAGGGAATGCCTTAAGGAGCGCTTTAAAGGATGAGAAGGATGTTTGTACTCCATTGAGACGGCGAGAGACATTGACCCCGAGCTCGGATATGGCGCAGATTACAAACGAAGTGTTCAATTACGAACGTGAACACGTTGTCCAGTTCTCATGTCCAGTGTAATTTATCTACAGTCTATGTAGGGAAACACAACTTGTTCATATAGTAATCCCTCACACATAGAAATGCAATCTGAAACCACAGGACGATCTAGTTGACGTAATGACGGCAATCAAGGAAACCACATTTCACTGCTACTCTCGAGTTTCGCTTTTTGTTCATATCCGTAAATGCGAGTGAACGTACTATTTTCCACTACGTTTATTTCTGTGTTTTATGCTACTAATTTTCACATATCTGCCTTGTTTGATGTTACATGAGAGCTACGGTCATGGATTCGAGTCCTGCCTCGGACACTGACTTTGTCAAGCATTTTTTACTTGTTAATTGGTTATTTAACAACTACCAGGTATCTAGAGTCGATGGAATTGGTGATTTAGAATGGTATTTATCGAGATGTGTCCGAGAATTCGTCTAAGGATTACCTGACATTCGCATTGCAGTTGGGAAAATCTCGGATTGGGGGGGGGGGGGAAGCCAATCAGATAATCGGGAGGGACTAGAACTCACAAACGAATGCAGCTTCGGATTAAATGTCTCATGTTGGTTTTGATGGAAGCCCTGAGTCGTGCTGACTCACATATCACAAGAGTCGCGCGGCTGTGTCTGATGTGTAAGATTTAAATTGCAGGTATGGCAGAAGGCCAGTTCAAAATATGAAATGCCAAAAAATAATACAATGCGATGAGTTTGGCTATTTGCATTGTGTCATAATAGACACGAAGGATATAAATGAATGAATGAATAAATAAATAAATAAATAAATAAATAAATAAATAAATAAATAAATAAATGAGCGAATGAATAAATAGAATTATTAAAATATAAAACTATAAAAACTTAAAACATTGAAAGTGTTAATTAAAATTGCTTTTAGAAAAGGTAATGTATTCGTATTAGGTGACCATTTTGTATGTGGAACGGAAACAACGGCGCTGCGATCTTGTTGTTACTCTGGGGGAAAGAGAAAGACATAGTCTACGACTAGAATAAGAGAGCGATCGTACTGCACAGGTGCTGGGTATTAGTACAAGCAACTGCCCTTCCACAAACAGAAAGGGTTGAGCAATACCTTGGACTACCGTAGACCGCTGACGATGGCGAACACCACACAGAAACGGGACCGTACTGCAACCGTAGTTACATTACCTTCCTTAGAAACAATTTCAACACTTTTAAAATTTTAAGCTGTATTTAAAATGTTTACATTTTATCAATAGGCAATCTATTATAAAGTGAACTACAACAATAATAATAATAATAATAATAATATTTTATTATTTGATTGAAATCAGGAATATTGTCCGCATGAATCTAGGTTTCTTGGCTTATAGATCTTCGGTTAAAATATGTTTAATTATTCAACTATTTAGAGAAACATATCGCTGTAATCCAACATAATACATTTAAATTACATTTTACTAACTTACAGACTATTTCGTAGTATATGTGCAGTTCCCAGGAGAGTTGTATTTGCAGTTCTGTGATACTGTGTTTATCAAGAGCATCTTTCACTTTATTTTGTAGCGAATGTGATATGTTCTCAGTTGAGGCAATAAATTAGTTTATGACTTGCTTTGGTATTCATAATATGATGCCAATCATCAGATCCTGGATTATTATTATTACTACTATTATGTTAATTAATAATTTTGTTTATGCATTCAGAATGTTGAATATTACACAAATAGGTTATGGTATGTAACTTACTGATACATTCGTATGTGTATTTTATGCTTTGCATAGTTTATTCTGTGAAGTGTAGTAGCCTACATACAGTATTTTATGATATAAAATATAGTCCATTATATGAGAAGTATTACTCCATATTTGTTGCAGTCTTCGATCCAAACGATTTCTTACTTGTTAGACTGAAAGTGGCAAGTTTGAAGTGAAAATTGCATTTAGCGGATCATGTTGCGTGTTTTGTGAATCACAGCTTCGCTTTTAATATGTTTATTATTAAAGAATGCCGAAGTTGATATGGAAGACCATAAATGAGAATAATTTAAGACCAACAGATTGTTCATTATCCTTAATTTATGATGGGAATGTAAGTGAAGAATGTTAATAGCCTTTTTGTTGGCTTACATATCGTAATTGCAGTACACACAATCTCCCCGGCTGTGTAAAATCACAAAATGATTAACAAAACAAGATCATATCTTGAAGGAAACAAGATTCTTCTGTCATATTAGCTGCAGCAAAACTAAGAGACGTAAAACGAGTTGCCTATCTGCAAGTGGTGGACTGTCACCCGTCTAACATGATTCCAATTTGAGATTACACGTATTTCCTTCTCACTGAAGAAAACGTCCTCCAGAAGACAGGTTGAGAAGAATCTATTCTGGTTTTGCTTTCTGACTCGCATTTGAAATCGCCATTGTAATACACCATTTTAAGTCCTTTTCAAACTCGGGAAGTTTATTTAGAGACGATGAGATAGTAATGAAACGCGATTAAATTAAAATAACAGAGGAATCAGAAGTGCTCGGAGGAAACCTCAACTAATCTACTGAAGTAGGCCTTATCCTGCATTTATATGTAAATAAATGTGTGCTTATTTTTATCACAAGGCTTGCGAAAGGCGAAGCTGTTTTTGTTCAATCAATCCAATGAATAAATGAATGACTGAATAAATCAGTCAGTCAACCAATTAATCGATCTTGAAAGTTTAGCTTTATCTTTTCACCCCGCTGTTCTTTTAAATTTCTCTTAATTGAAGGGTTCAGAGTCATAGTGGGCCAAGCGCCATTTATTAAAAACGTAGAAAGCAAGGGTTAAAGTTAAGTGAATGCCATAGTTTAATGAAGATTGACATATCACTTAGTTTTAATGTGTATACTTTATATTACTTGCTACTGTATATATTTTCATTGAATATGGTAATAACTTCATTTAAACCTTTGTTTTCTACGGTTTTAATAAATGGTGCTTGGCCCACTGTGGTTATGAACCCTTCAATTGTACTTAATTCTACTGAATAGTCTTGACCAATTCTGTTCTGATTACTATAAGGAATTAATTCCGGAGTGCCACAAGTAACAGGACACCTCGATAATGTGCTCAGAATGACAAAAAGTCTCCACTTAGAACGACATAGAGAAATAGTAGATGGACTCACACATTCTTCGTATGAAAGACAGATAAGTCTTCATTTACCTACCGAGAATAGGAAATGAAACCACTAAATCTGTAGTTAGAAACCTATATGAGGTACAGCGGAAGATGATGACGATGATGATGACGACGATGATAATAATAATAATGATAATAATAATAATAATAATAATAATAATATATGTAGCAATGGTAGTCCTCATTGGCTTTTGTCTCTTAAACACTGCGTAACAACCACGGCTGTCTGAATCTGAACATGTATTCGTCTAGCACGAAGTCAAGAAATGTTGAGAGATTGACTTAGGCTAGATCCCACCCCGGCTGTAGAGCTGAGGAAGAAGATACTGTAATCAGTAAAATTTGACCGTGTGAGGAATGCAATTCTCATACAAGGTTGCGCTACTGTAACCTTCACGGACAATTAACAAATTAAAAGGTTGGGCATCGTGGGATCCTGCTTTGTTTTCGATACCTGGCCTTCCCGTAATTGACAGAGCATGTCAAGGGGAGACGGCTTTCTCACTGGTGTGTTGCCCGTTACGGAAATCTCCCCCCCCCCTCTCAGAAACTTTTAATTTGTAACATTTGTTAAGTATAGTCGTTATAAATTATTTTTTCTTGCCGTTACAGCTCTTGAGAATCTATATCGTAAGTAGTATCTAGACATTTTCTTGACCTGCTACCTAGACAAACAATATGAAGTTCGTATGACGCTTAGGGTAAAGTTGCCTAATTCCGTGATACGTTTTTTTCACTGAATATCACGGGGTTGGGTATCTTGCTAGGAAGTTCACCGATGTCTCAAAAGTAGGCGAAAGATGCAATCTTTCGAGAAAGATGTCTGACGCTGTGGTCGAACGACAAAGCTTTGACTGACATTCAATTTAAAAATCACGGGATTAGGGGTATCACGGAAATAGGCAACTTTACCCTAATTCCAGTAAGTCAGCATATACATCGTATTCTTATTGCCAGCGATCAAATTCCGTGTAGGAATTCAAATCTATGATCGTTGCTTCCATGCAGAGTAAAAGCCGCACCTCAATATTTGCGTACAATTTGGAGCAGAAAAAATTGGGAACTTAAGGAACGCCCCTACCATTGACTCAAGCAAAGCACGCGATAACAGTAATTGTGGCCAGTGTGGCTACTATGCGTTCAGCAAACACTACTTATTACATTCTTTGTGAGAGCACTGTAACGACTTTAACACGATGTATTATCCGTCAAAATACACTTGGAAGACGGAAAACTCTTACCTAGGGTAAAAGTTGGTAATACTGTGATACAGTAATATTGTGATAGTTATTTTTGAGAATTTATTACAATTTTACTGAGCGAGAGGAAGATCGGTTTTTTGTCTCAAGGAAATGTTCGTAGACAAGTTGCTGCACAAAACCGGTCCTTCTCTCGTTCAGTAAAATTGTAATAAATTCTCAAAGAGAAGTATCACAATATTACCGACCATTACCCTATAATATGAAGAAAAAACATATTAGGAAGTAGTATGTCACGGTGATGTGATGATTGTGAATGGTAGTAGCGATATAACGAATACTGCTGGCTAATGATGTTACGGTTAGGGCCTAACGATAATATTTATGCCCCCAGTAGTACATCACAATCGTAACCATAAATACTTATATCTGACAGTGAGAGTATCTCATAGCTGTTACGGTGTATTTTGTTTACAGTGCTTAATAACTGACACTGGGTTCGTGTCTTATACGCTAATTGAAGTCACCGGAGCGTGACTCGTCAAAAGAGTAAATTTTTAACCAAGAAGTACAATTATTTTATAATGCGTGTGCAGTGTAATAGTTTTGAATCTTTATCGTTGAAAATCACTAAAATTAATAGGTTTGAAGACTGAAATTGTTTCAGAATAGAAAAGCTAGGAAAAGCAACTGTAAAATTATTCTGAATAATTTCATTAAATATATTAACACAAAACTAATCTATTCTACTTCCCATTACTTTTCGATATTGTGGTACCGTATGAAGACTTGCAAGTAATAAAAATGTGATATGCGTAAATAATCACCTAGCGATTTAAGACGGCGCTGATTCCATCGTATCCCCGCCACTTAGTCACTCGTAATGAGTGCACCTCTGCACAAAGTGTGTTGGACATTGTGCCACTGTCACATATCTGTGACGCAGTGTATGAGGGTTGGCCACTAAAGGGAAACTGAGAGGTGGAACTTAAACTGAGAGGATTCAGTCCGTCATCGGTATTGGTATCCAGTGTGGCTTAGTGGATAACGCGTCAGCACGTAGAGCTGAAAACCCGGGTTCAAGTCCTGGTGCCGGAGAGAATTTTTCTCCGCTCCAACCATCCTTCATCATATGACAACGCAGAATTCCTGCACGCATTATGTACTTTGGTACACCACAATAATAAAAATATGCTAATTTCCTACAAGAACTAGATTCACTACTGTTATAATTATGACACATAACTCTGATTCTCAGGGTCGTACTAACTTCAGATCACTAGAGCTTTTCATGTGGCCGTATTATGTATGGTAAACAACCTCGAAGAGGAAGATCTTCGAGAGAGATGAAAAGCTGTGTGTACGTGCTTGTTCTATAATGAGACTAACAGTAAGTGTGAACAAAATAGCTGTCGATTCGTTAGCCGATTACTCTTTACCAAAAGGATCTTGAGTTCGAAACTAGAAAGGTGCTACGAGTTTGTGGATTAAGTAACTATGGAGTTGATTTCCTCTTACTACGTTGGCATCTGCTGGTATTGTTTCTGAATAGCTTGGAAATATGGATTAAACAAAGAATTGCCCAGACGCAACTCAGCCACGTAATGAAATATCGTCAAAGAGAATGGCGTTCAATCCCGACATAACGACGAATATAATCCCCTTAAATGAGAAGCTGCCATCTAATTTAACTGCAGTTGCGCTCGGATAAAATTATGGAATAAATTTGTTGAGTGTATTGGTAAACGAGGTAGCATTGCGCTACATCACCTAATTGGTCTGCAATGCAGTTATGTTTCAGGTGCAGTGTGGAAACGTAATGGAAAGCCATAAAAAAGACGTTAAATACATTTTTCCAGTTGGTTTGTAGGTTTGCACATAAATCACTGATACCGATGACAAGCATGATTTTAAATTATTCTCATCTTATGCCTGTCTTGAAAAGACGCAGTTATACGAAGATTAGTGTAAGACTTGGTCAGCTGCGTCGGATTTTGTAGGGAAGAATTATCATTGGACCGTATAAAATATTCGTTATTTTCAGGCCAATCATTACATTAGAATATAACGGAGAATTTACTACTCCTATGGCGAGAAGCTGAATCTCTGAATAGGTAGCGTTTAAGCAGATGCGTGGGCATCAAAGAGCCGAGTCTACCTACAAGCATACCGCTATAAGGAGCTCTCACATAACAGACGTGTAGACAATGGGACACATTACAAGTAGCTAAGTGGCAGACCAAGGAACATGAAGACAAATGCAAAACAAGGGGCTGAATTAATAGCTACCGAGGCAGCGTGTGGGACTGTCTTCACTGGGCGACCAATCCCGGCCCGGTCCACCGTGAATGAATGAACAGTCGAATGAATGGAGTTATTTAAATAAAGACACTAGCTTATTATGTTACGTTCATATGTAAGGTAGTTCCACTGTTTGACAATTAGCTCATTGCTGCCTATTGAAAGGAACCGAAATTGACTTGTAAGAACGATTTCTTTTCAGTTCACTGTGACTCAAGATGTACCGTTTGCGGCACGAATCCGGGTTAGATTTCGGTTGGAAGGTTATTTCATATCCTTTTCATAGGAACTCAGTTTGTTTCTCACAACTGTTGTTCCTTTATTTGTTAAGTTTATTTATACGCGCTTAAACATCTTTGGTCATATCGTGTGTGTAGTATCTTTGTGTATATAAGTCGGCCGTTGATTTCCTGTTTCTATTGTAGGTATATTATAGACGGTTTGTATTCATGTAACTGATTTTAAACTTTGATTAATGTTTGTGATATTGGTGATAGAGGCGACAATGAATTATAGTATGTAAATTTCCAATCCGAGATTTGCTTTGTGACATGGAAACCATGAACAACTTCAGTAAAATTGGCCAGCCACGGGATTTGAACCCGGAACCTCTCATATGCGAGACTCAAAGTTACCTTCTGAGGCAACTTACTTTATTTATAGTCTATAATACAATAACTTCACGAAGAATTATGGGAAGATTAAAATGTCGTACTTTATTATCCATGAGATGGCTTATTAAATGTAAGAGCAGCCACGTTAACAAGGTTAATAGAATTACTGATTTTCGTGGTGTTTAAGGAAAAAGATAAATATTTTTTGACAACTCTCATGGATGATGGTATTACATTGGAGTTATGCAAGTTATACATAGATATGTTACTTTATAAGTTACAATTTTTCTTCTCATTATTATTATTATTATTATTATTATTATTATTATTATTATTATTATTATTATTATTATTATTATTAATGCATTTATTACCATTATCACGACCACCAGGTTTGGAAAATTGAACTACAAATACCAAAATTACACTCCTAAATAATAGAATATGGCTTTGTTCATCTAAAGGCTGGTTCACAATAAACCAGGAACGGAAACGACAACGAGAACGAGAACAGAAATAATGTTAAAATAAGTGTATTTAAATGTGAGCATTCACAATTAAATTTCACATTCCCGTCCCTGGGCTCCGGCAAGCTTCTCGTTAATTGTGAATGCTAACATTTAAATACATTTATTTTAACAATATTTCCGTTTTCGGTTTATTGTGAACCAGCCTTAAGCGTGAACCACTTGTATCCCGCAGAGCAATTTTTTTTTTTTTAACTACACTATACCTGCATCTTATACCTCCACACGTTCTCACTGTATGTTCATATGTGAGTAGCATGTCTGTAATTTTAATGACCTTTAAGATTTTCAGCATACGGTCGCCGCACATTCGTTTCGTGTCTTAAGAGGAGATTAAAATATTGTAAGACTGCAGCACGTCCTGCTGGCCCTTCATCTTCAAATTTGACATCCCTTGTTCTATCGAGCTGTCTATCTGTAACATTAAAGGGAACTAGCCGAAGAATAACGAGTATCGCTGCCGGGAATGTGATTTATCATTGCACGGGAGACTGCCAGTGTTGTGTCTTGTCATCCGAGGCGGACAATGTTGCATACAATAAACATCACAACGGAACAACGCCGCACTCAGCTCGCGGGAGGTATAATTCAATTCAAACACAGGCGAAAACTGTCTCCAGTGATTGACTTCAACAGTTTCAATTTGCAGAAATTATGCAGGTACTAAGGAATGTGACTCATTTATTGTTAGGATTTATGTGTTAGTGGTGAGAAGTGTGTAAAGCGTGTTTTCCTTGTTGGATATCTGAAGCTCAAAATATTTACGTTTTGTATAACTGTATTTATTTTTTAAATGTCAGGAAGTTGATTAATTGCTTGCTTACTTGCAAACGGCTTATAGAGAACCCGGCCGCCCTCACAAAGCCCGCCATCGGTCCCTATCCTGAGCAAGATTGGTTCAGTCCCTAGCATCGTATCCCAACTCCCTCAAATTCATTTTAATATTATCCTCTTATCTACGCCTCGGTCGCTCCATAGGTCTTTTCCCTCAGGTCTTCCAACTAACACTTACCAGAAAAAACGACAGCTAGGCCTACATAATTTTACTATGCTGCGTAACTTTACGTAAAACTACGTGAGAGTGAGGTCACATATCGACAGGTGCATAGCTATATTATGCTGCATATCTTTACGTAGAACTGCATTCATTCTTTCAGTCATAGTCGCAGTTTTCCTGCCAAGGGCAGGTCTTTCACTGCAAACCAGGCATTCTCCAATCTTCTCTCTTTTCCGCCTTCCTCTTAGTTCCCGCTTACGATGTAGCCTATAATATCTTAATGTTGTGTATCATCTGATATCTCCTTTTGCCCCCAACTTTTCTCCATTCATCATTCCTTCCATTGCATTCTTCGATGGGTATTTTCTTCTTAGCCAGTGATCGAGCCAATTTCTTTGTCTTTTCCTGATCAGTTTCAGCATTACACTTTCTTTACCCACGTAGAACCTCTGATCACATACAACAGATTAATCAGACTAATGCACTTCCAAGACAGCGTTTATCAATTTCAATGTGCTGCCATCTAGCGACTGCAAAAGAAGTCACGTTTTAATCCTTATGGAATTTCATGGAGTAATAGCTTGCAGCAGTACTTTCATCAAGCGGTCGTTATCAGAAAATTCATTTTTGACAGTGGCGATCATAGTGGTTGTTCTTTTTTATATGCTGTCATTTTGTAACATAAAAATGGCCAATCTGATATATATGTGACCAGGGGTAGAAGTACGTTCGGTAATTAATTCTGTAACATCTCTGTATACTCGGGATGCCTTTACCTTTACTTACCTTTGCACTCAAAATGGAAGTTGTTGAAGAGGAACTCTTGAGGCGCAGCGATTCTTCTGGGTATAATTCTAATCACTTCATTATTTTGACTTTGTTTGAATGAACTTCATACTCTTCTGTGATTTGGCATTCTAAAATATCGAAGTTTTATTTTACATTTTGATTTTTCTGAAACTAAACTGCACGCGCCGCCACTGTATTATATCTTAGTTCGTAGGCGTACTATTTCATTTTGTGACATTTTATTTTTTCGTGTATATGAAATTAATGTTCTTTTATAATTATATTTAATTGAGGAAATAAGATCATAAAACGTTTCCTGTGGTCTAACATTAAAATAAATTGAAATCGCTAAACATATCGAACAATTGAAAGCAGATCGAGTTAGTCTTACTATTTTAACATACATTTTCCTTGCCTTGTTTATAAGAACTCAACAGCGATCGGAGATACTTTTTTATATTACTTGTTTCCAAACGAGATAAATACTCCTGTTCGTTGTGTAAAAGCAAACCTCCTGTCGTTTCATTTGACAAATGAAATGCTGCTTGCTACAATTTGCTTAGATAGACTTTACACGATTAAACGCACCATTTGTAAACTTTCTAAAAGTTTCAGAATGATTTAATGAAGGGGAAGAAGCTTTAGTAGATATACTGAAGACTGTTAAATTAAAGATGTATCATTGTCTAGAAGGAATTCATCAAGTGCTTCAAATTCCACGAAATGCATTTAAACACTCTCGGCAGCAATATGTTTAATACAAGCTCTCGACGAATAGACGAGATGTTAAAATTACATTTTACAACCTTTTTAAAACTACATTCCAACCGTTTCGGAAGCAAAAGACGTTAAATAAAAGAAATTACTTCACACTGTTTGTAACACCTTCAAATTAGGGAGAAATATTATGGGGCGGAAATGTTTAGTTGGGTCGTCAACCAGAATTAGGGTCTACAGTAACCTGAAGCGGTTATGTAAGAAAGAATCTATTTATATCTCGAGTGGCCTCATCAATTACGCGGGATGGTCCTATATCTTATAACAGGTTGTCTGCTTCCCGAGCTGAAGGCAGACAACTTTTGGGGATGGCCATTAACTGCCCTCGGGTTCTTTTTAAGGTATTTTAATTCTAAAGGCTCCGACACAAGATGCTTGAAGATATATTTAAACGATTATACAATGGTTTTCACGGTGTGAAACATGATATTTTCGGATTGTCGACTAAAGGGGCAATGCCATTTACAGGTGAAGTAAATGTGTCACAAATGTAGACTTTTCCTACATCTGGAAGTTAAAATTTTCTATATTTTAGGCGTATCTTCTTTGCAGTAATATTCAAGTATTGCGAAAATTCGATAATATAGAAGATAAATAAGACAAAAAGGTTATATAAGTGGGCCAGGAGCAGCTCTGAAGATGCAGGGAAGCCAATGTTGCTGTTTGAAATCTAAATTAGGTCATAAGCATTTGTTTCGTTCTTAGTGTGATGTTTTGTGTGAAGAATCTGACCTCACGATACGGAGTTCCTCGTGTGCACACTTAGTGTTGGTTCGAAATAAGGTAGGTGTCCCTGATATGGCCATGCTAAGGTTTGAGAATTTTTCTAGCCGCCATTTTGAAAAAAATGTGAACCACTTTTTTCTTACTCGTTCTCAGTCTAATGGACTTTTTTAAAACAATTTCCTTTCCCCATAAAAATAGCTTTAATTGTCCAAAAAGTCCCAAATTCCAAAAGTCTACCTAGTGGCCATATCAGAAACATTTGGACATGATATGGTCACCCTTGTTCCATGTTCTACAAATCGTGATTGTTTTCAGTTTGATAGCGCAGTTGTGCTAAAATTAAATAATTTTGGTGTAAAATGAATAAACATGACATTTAATAATCTTTCTTTATAATTCAAAAGTGTAGTCAAAACAGGTTTTTCCATAAAAAATTAAGTTGTTTTTCTTAAAATACAAAATTTTTGCGTAATCCCAGCTATAAGGCATGTAAATTTGTCACGTGAAAAAATAAAAGTGAAATGAACTTGATATGGCCATGGTGCATTTGATATGGCCATATCAGGAGCAGGTAAGCTTTCACGAAAATCGTTTGATTATGAACAACTCGTAAAAGATACGCCATCAACCAATCAACAGAACATTAAAAACTGAATGGAGTACTATGGTTTTCAAGAAACAAGTCTTTGAAAAACATGCATAAAACAAAGGAGACTTACCAGAGAAAAATAAGAAGAAATCACATGAAAACCGCAAAACAGGCAACTGACGCCATATTGCTCAACCTGACTGGATGGAAAACTATCAAGGGACATACCAGGATGCCCTCTCACTGGATGCTGATGCAATTTAGCGGATTTTTTGGTTAACTCACTCACAATAGGGGGGTGGCCATATCAGGAACATGGCCATAACAGGAGCACCCACCTTACATTAAGTTCAAATGTTGGTCTGAAGTAAACACTCTCGAGGATATTAAAAGCCTCAATCCTATTTCTAAGGCAGGTAAATCACATAACTTTTCTACAACAATAATATCATACATTTAATGATCCATAGCCTGTAGTCCACTCTGGATAGTCTCTGACGAACTAAGTGATGTATGTTTCTCGACACTAGCGACATCTATAAGCCCGTTCGTAGTCAAGGCGAATAACGGCAAGTTAAGGACCCTGTTATCGGGCAAAAAGAAAAGTATCATGAATTGAGACCTATTGAAGTGGCAATAGTCTGCTTTCCATTTATTCCCGTTTCGTTCTGATATTTGGATTGCATTGTATTATTTTTCACCTCTTAATGTCTTCTGAACCAAACATGTGAGAAATTTAGAAGGACCATTACTCCAATGAAACACACGAAAGAGAGTTGAAGAGATACTGAAAAATAATGAAAGACCATTAGTGAGGCAGTGTGAAAGAAGCCAATAGACGATTTCAATTAGATTCTGTAATTTTCCACGAATTGTAGTTCAAGACCATAGCCTTCAATGTGAATGCTGCAACTACTGTTGCATACAATACGGATGACTGACTACTCTTATTTCGAATAACAGGCGAAGTTTGTGTACAGAACTCATATGGAGGCAGTGAAACGTTTTGAGAACAAGTGTTACGAAAACTCTCACTTGCAGACTTAAGCTCGACTCGTCGGTAGGGATATTGAATATTAACGTGTGGCGGAGACGCGCGGTAGTCAGGGAGTGGGCGCTGCACCGGAGGCCGAGTTGGCCTCATCCCAGACTCCCCACACGCGCGCACTGGATACGATTGTGGGTCAAAAGTTGAAACAAAAGAACACGTGTATGCGTGCTGATGTAATACAAAAAATACGCACCCTCTACCATCATTTGAATATGCATGCGTCATGGGATGTTACGACCGAAATTTGCAGTACCTCTCCCTGTCTCCGAAATTCCAGAAAACATTCCAGTTGCATGAGATTTGAGGCTTCTACATTATTTGGGACGTGGTATAGCTTCTGGCTCTTCAAGCCGTGTCTTATTTTTAGTTTCTAACAATCCTTCAAACAGAAAAGTAAAATTGTTGAGATTCACTGGGTGTGAAATCTTTCGAGCAAAATGTTATTAAGCGATGGAAATATAGCATTCGAAGTATATGCCTACAGTGGACATTGTAAATATTTTGACCGATCAGTTTACTATTCTCTCAAATCCACGTGCCCCTGCAAAGATGAACGATCATCCAACCAGTATGGGGGTATCGTGTGGTTAGCACAGTGATCAGGCCTTACAAATCATATTGATAAATGTATTTAGATAATATGATAATCAAGGGCATAACATGAACTGATCATCCTACCCCATTATCTCCAGGCTTAGTTGCCTCATGAGTGATGCCTTATTGATATCACTTTTGAGGTTCGAAACTATCTTCGGACAGTATAGTTATATATATTCTAGTTTGTTATTTAATTAGTATCATAGTATTATTAATAGACATATGTCTACTCTTTAGTTAAGCTGCTAGGAAAAATTAATTAATTAATGTAGAATGTTTTATTTCCGCTAACAGAGTTAAGGCCATAAGGTCTTCTCTTCCACTCAACCAGCCTACAGTAATGAATTACATAATACATATTTAAATTATACGAGTAAATATTTGCAATACATCACCTTTGAGTGTCAGAGAAAGAGCAATGTGTTGCATATATCTTGAGTCTGATTAGTGAACTGTGTCACTAGACAGCGATGAATGCAATGGAGGGGAAAAGGAATTGGCCACCATATTCAGTTATCTTCTAGCTTAGTTGCCTCATGAGTGATTTATTGGTGTCACTTATGAGGTTCCAACCAGTCTTTATTTTTATTTTTTATTTTAGTTGGTTATTTAACGACGCTGTATCAGCTACTAGGTTATTTAGCGTCGATGAGATTGGTGATAGGGAGATGGTATTTGGCGAGATGAGGCCGAGGATTCGCCGTAGATTACCTTGCATTCACATTACGGTTGGGGAAAACCTCGGAAAAAATCCAACCTGGTAATCAGCCCAAGCGGGGATCGAACCCGCGCCCGAACGCAACTTCAGACCGGCAGGCAAGCGCCTTAACCGACTGAGCCACGCCGGTGGCTAAACACATACATACATACGATTCTACAGCAATAGCATTGAGTTGAGTTTTAATTGCTAGTATATGTTTATCTAATTAGATAATACTGAAGATAACTATAAAGCTTATATGAAAAAGTAATAATTTGTGAAGTAATATTATTCAAATTTCTATATGCAGTATATTATACATAGGTTATTATATATTATAATTAAGTCGAGTTAGCAAGTTAGTTAAATGATGAAAATGAATTTAATAATTGTACTCTACAGTCACCGGCGTAGCTCAGTCTGCTAAGACGCTTGTCTGTCGATCCAGAGTTGCGCTCGGGCGCGGATTCGATTACCGCTTGGACTGATTACCTGGTTGGATTTTTCTCGAGGTTTTCCCCAATCGTGAGACAAATGTCAAGTAATCTATGGCGAATCCTCGGTTCATCTCTCGCTAACACCAACTCCATCGATGCTAGATAACTGAGCAGTTGATACAGCGTCTTTAAAATAACAAAGTAAAAAATATCTACTTTACTGCAACAATCTTAGAGGAATCAAAATCTAAGTATAATATAGGCTACATCGATATAATGTGAATAACATGAATGTAATGGGATTTAGCTATTATATGAAGTTCTGTTTTTATTTAAATAAATCATGATAATGATAATGGGAATATGGTGGTTTCATTGTAAGGAGCAAATCTGAAACTGTAATTAGCCTATTAAGCAAGAATTTACGTAATTTTATCCTAAATGAAGTCACTGTGCAACAACCCCGTAAATAATAGGCTTCCTTGTCTAAATTTTGTGAATTTTTATTCATTCAAAACTACGTAAATAGCAACAGGGAGACAAGAATTCAATTCACTTGTTAGGGTCTTGCATTCCTAGTTGAAATGATATTCCGAGAACTGGCCACGCCTCCTTTTTTGTAATGTTCACTTACTTGCATACTATTCCACGCTACATTATCTCTGCAGAGGAAGCAGTTCTTGTGGTGGACGAGACGAACGCTTTTTTCAAGGGTTGTCGTCCAAACAAGTTTTTGTCCAATTAAAGACTAAATGCATCCTTATCATCAGGATGAATCACTGCGCTTCTTAAAAATGGAACTCACTGAGCCGTGATGGCTCAATTATAAGTTCAACTGGCTACAAGCTTGATTATCTGTGTTCGAATCTCGGCTCGAGTGTCTGGAATTTGTCTCCGTCCCAGCATTCAGCATTGTCTAGTGTCAGAATGAAGTTATTATTAAATCCTTCATTTCGTTAGACTAATTTTTCATATAAAAGACACTTTTTATGTTACATTGACTACCCTGAAGTAATGATATGGCGACGATAGAATAATAGTATATGGCTACATAATTATAAAAGAAACATAGATAGTATAAATCCTCTCCCCCCCATTTATATTCTCCTCGTACAAAATATGTTTGAAATTGATAAAAATTTCTTGTGACAAGCCACAAGGAGTAAAAGTCCATTGCTATTACGGTATCTCTAGGAAAGAAAATTTAATTATTTAACACTGTACAAAAATCGTTTCGAGCTAGTGCGATACAAGAATTATCACAGGTAATATCACGAGAACTGTTCATTCGACGCAGCTGCTCGTGAATTTATCGAAACTAGATGAACAGTGCGAGTAAAATTAGTTTAGACTATTTCACGAATATAATAATATTATAGGCTATAAAACATTAATAAGCTAGGTATATAAATATGAAACATTTAAAACAATACAATAAGTCAATACAACCCCACCCTCTTCCTTTATATGAAGCTATCTTTTTAATGTACGCTAATCATCGGCAGGGGCTAAAAGGGATGAAGTTACAGGAGAATGGAAAAAGTTACATAACGCAGAACTGCATGCATTGTATTCTTCATCTGACATAATTAGGAATATTAAATCCAGACGTTTGAGATGGGCAGGACATGTAGCACGTATAGGCGAATCCAGAAATGCGTATAGAGTGTTAGTTGGGAGGCCAGAGGGAAAAAGACCTTTGGGGAGGCCGAGACGTAGATGGGAGGATAATATTAAAATGGATTTGAGGTAGGTGGGATATGATGATAGAGACTGGATTAATCTTGCACAGGATAGGGACCGATGGCGGGCTTATGTGAGACCGGCAATGAACCTCCGAGTTCCTTAAAAGCCATTTGTAAGTAAGTAATCATCGGCAGGTTTCCATGCTTCGTTTTATCCGTGTCCCCGTGACATCATACACAGTTTTAATAACCTAGCTCACTATTCTATCGATATTCTTATATTGACTGCATATTTGGAATTCAGTCAGTAGTTTCCCTAAAATATGCTACTAAATGTTTAATTAATTTTTTTTTTATTCGCGAAATGTAAGCAATAATGAGCGAAATATTGTATTAAACTTTTCTCTTTGCGATATCTCAAAGACTAATCTCCTGAAATTAATGACATTACTTACGGTTAATTCTGTATTGGATGAAGATAAATGCAAATAAGACGAAGACCATGGTCATAGGAAGAAAAATAAAGAAGGTAAACTTGCGAATTCTGAGGCAGTAGAGAAAGTGGACAGCTTCAAATACTGGGGGTGTACTACAAGCAGTAACATGAACTGCTGCCAGGAAGTCAAAAGGAGAATAACAATAGTCAAGGAAGCTTTTAATAGAAAAAGAAGCATCTTCTGCGGACCTTTGAAAAAGAACTAAGGAAGAGACTAGTGAAGTGCTTTGTGTGGTGTGTATGGAATAGAAACATGGACATTACGACGAAGTGAAGACAAGCGAATAGAAGCATTTCAAATGTGAAACTGGAGAAGAATGGAACGTGTGAAGTGGACAGACAAACTAAGAAATGAAGCTGTGCTGAAAAGAGTGGGTGAAGAAAGAATGATGCTGAAACTGATGAGGAAGAGGAGGAGGTATTGGATGGGTCACTGACTGAAAAGAAACTGCCTACTGAAGGATGTACTGGAAGGGATAGTGAACGGGAGATGAGTTCGGAGCAGAAGAAGATAGGAAATATTGGAGAATGCTGGGTTTGCAGTGAAAGAAAGATCTGGCCTTGGGCAGAACAGTATGAATGAATGTAGTCTTGTAGGCCTATACATATTTTAAATAATGCATTTAATTCTTGGTGTATTTTCATATCCCTTGTGGGGAGTTTCCTTAACTGACTTTTTTTCTGTTTTACCGGGGGGTAAAACGGCGCGATCCTCGTAAGACAATGAAGGACTTCGCAGCGAGAAAGGTCAAACAGCCATTATGTGCTCGGAATCCGAATCCAAGATGCCAACTTCCACGTAGTGGTTTATGTACTACAAAAGTATTTAATTATTCTTGATACTCAACATCGTACTGAACTGGATAAGAGACGAGTGAAATTTTTTCGCAAGTATTAAGAAGAAACGTAATTGAGTAATTATATTCCATACCGGTTTCTCTGCAATTAATGACTGCATTTTATTTTATAAATGAAACGTAGATTTACCGGAAATAACTGACACGAAAGTTCATTTCGATTCACGTGTGCAAGAATTCAAATGGGCGTGAAAATACGTACTAGCCACATATTACTGGACTCCGCATGACTAAAACACTTCCACTGCAGCACGCAACACGTATGCAATTGAAACGTTAAAGTATTGAAATTATGGGCATTTAAGGTGTGAGATTGTAGTATTAAAGGTTAAGGTATTTTAATTGAAACAAGTCCATGACGTAAGTCTACGGTCAGATCCACAGCTGGGCAAGTGGTCATAACGTTGGAATCAAACGTTTAACGGAGCTATTGAAAACCGATACGAAGTCCGTACATTACACCTTAATGGAACTTTAGAAAGAGACCGCCCAAGAGGCGTATGAATACGAAAACCAGCTCCGCAACCAGTAAGACACAGTACAATCACAGCAATAAACAAAAGGAAACCGAGCTGGTACGTGAGTTGATAATACAATTTTGCCATTACGATAATAATACTGCCAAGGCAATAAAACAACTGAAAGAAGCTGAAACTGGTCTGCAAAAAAAGTTTTTGCATTTGATTTATTGTCTTTTAATTGAGTAAACGCAAATTTACTGCACTCTAAACGCTGACTACTTATCACATCTTACAATCCTCTGTAATAGTAGCAAAAATCAATGGCCCCTGCTGATATTTTACAAGTATCATTTGGTAATAAAGTGCAAAGAAGATAATGTGAAACCTGCACGTTTGTTTTCGTGATGCGCTTCAAGAGTTTTATGATAGCATTCAGTCTTATTTCTTTTCCTTCCAGAAGGAGCTTTAACGCTGATTAGTTTTACAAAGCTTGTTAGCTCTTCTTGAAGTAATAAAACGGTCTTTTTGTCTTGATTATTGTGCAATTATAGATCTATATTATTAGAAAGCATTAAATAATTTATTACTCTCCTCTTACGACGTAATCGCGGTGTTACTAATCTTCTTGTAAACTGCTTTCAATCGTAAAGGAACCCTAACGTTCTGCTCATCAACTGAACAGTGAGTTATAATGAAGTTCTCTGCTTAGAGGCGTCGCAGAGGTGGTGTCTACCCTCTGTCTTCAATAATGACAGTCATTTTATACCCAGGTGATAAAAAACATGCATGCCATAAATACCATTCAAATGTCATTTTCATACTCGAATAATTGTTTGTAATTAGTTGTAGAGCTTGTTAACACATACTAACCGCAATGTATTATTACAATGTCGGTACGAAAACATAATTCGGCAGAAGAATTTTCAATCCAAACCCTACTGCAATCTAGCCCAATAATTTAATACAATCTGAGCTAATCCAATCCCACGTAACTTAACCCAACTCCATTTAGGTCTAATTGAATCCAATCCCATGTAACATAACCCATTCTCATGTAACGTAACCCAATTTCATGTAATTGAATTCAGTCTCATGTAACTGAGCCCAATCACATGTAACGTAACTCAATTCCATGCAAAGTAATTCAATCCCATGTAACATAACCAAATCCCATGTAACTTAACCCAATTTCATTTAATTGACTCCATATATTGGTTGAATGTAAGGTCTAACGGCCTTAACTCTGTCAAGAAAAATAAAGCTACTACTACTATCACTACCTACCTACTACTACTACTACTACTACTACTACTACTACTACTACTACTACTACTACTACTACTACTACATGTAACTGAACCCATTCCCAGCCTAATCGAACCCAATCCTATGCAACCTAATCTAATCTCATTTAACAATCCAATCTAAGCTAAGTTAACCAAATACCATTTAACTGACTTAAAATATCATGGCCTTAACTCTGCCAAGAAAAATAAAGCTGCTGCTACTATTACTACTACTACTACTACTACTACTACTACTACTACTACTACTGCTGCTGCTGCTGCTGCTGCTGCTGCTATTACTACGTGTAACTGAACCCAATTCCAGCCTAATCGAACCCAATCCTATGTAACCTAATATAATCTCATTTAGCAATCCAATCTAAGCTAAGTTAACCAAATACCATTTAACTGACTTAAAAATATCATGGCCTTAACTCTTCCAAGAAAAATAAAGCTACTACTACTACTACTACTACGCCCTACTACTACTGCTGCTACTACTGCTACTACTGCTACTACGTGTAACTGATCCCAATTCCATCCTAATCGAACCCAATTCTATGTAACCTAATCTAATCTCATTTAACAATCCAATCTAAGTTAACCTAATACCATCCAACCGACTTAAAAATATCTAAGGTTATAAAATCGCATCTAACGTGATCAAATCTTTTCTAAGCTTGCCAAATCCCATCTGACCTGACCAAATTCCATCTGGACAAGCTAATTCTCACCTAACCTATTCTAGTCGAATTTCTTCTAGTCTGATGTAGTTTA